>NC_143565.1:79698750-80305000 GCF_054136105.1 Typopeltis vanoorti
CTTAGGGATAGTGAGTGCATCTAGTGTGAATGAATTTATGGGAAGGTATGATATCCGGTTTGTGTGATTTAAAGCCTCTCTCTATGAATCCTTGACTCCCTGGAGGTCTGGGATAATAATAAAAATAATAATAGTTAAAAATTTTAAAAAGTCGTTTTTTTTTTTTTTAAATGTGCTGTGTTAACATTAAATCATATTCGAAGAGAAAGCATACGAGTATTATCGAGGGAAAACTGTGTTAGATCTTTCTCCGAAATTTTCAATGCTTCCACTTAAGTATAAATAAATGGGATAATGCATAGTATGTTGAAAGGTTTATTCAAACAAAATCTAATTCACAGGTCGAAGGAAGGTTTAGAGCTCGTTACAAGAGATTCCACCATCAAGTCCAACCATACGAGCTGGATATAAAAAGAGGTTTGTGGAAACTGGAAGTGTGGAACACAAGAAAGGAACATGGCTGCCTCAAACTTCTGAAAAATATGCCAAGAGGCTTTTGTTGAAAGTCCACTCAAGTCTACATTAATGTAATATCGTGAGTTACTGACGCACCATTCTACTTTGCATGTATTGCAAAAACGTTTGCAACTGCAAATAATTCTTGCAAGAGATATTCTGTTTTGCAATGATACTACTTGACAGAGTCGATGAGGACAATATCTTTTTGTCAAAAATCATGTTTTCTGATAACGAAACTTTTCATGTTTGTTAACATGAAACTGTTGCCTCTGTCACCAAAGTTAACGTGTGCTGTCACCTGTTACATGACCACGTATTTAGATCTTTTTTGTTCTACAGTGAACAGAATCCAATCACTATTCTCTCTTTCCCTATCATCTTTCACAATGATGGCTCACGGACGCACTACATTTTGACCGCATTGAGTTTCTGAATAAGACATCACCCAACAGACGGATTGGCCGTGGAGGGACCACGCATTTTCCTCCTAGATTGCCCGACATCACCATCAAAGATCATGTGCGCAATTCCATTGATAATCTGAAGGCAACAGTTACAGCCGCTGTTGAAAGCATTGATGTGAATATGTGGCTGAGCACATGGGAACATAGTTGTATCAAAAGTTGTAAAGGTAAGTTTTTGAACTCCCTGTAGTTTGTCATAGAAGCCTTCAGTCTTGATTTCCAATTTTCATTATTTATTTCCTCATTCAAAGAAATGATCAAGATTGTTTATTCGATTGATTTTATATACTTTTGTTTTCCATTAAACTTCTCTAAATGCTACTAATAACTTTCGTGGATGTTTGTTAATGTCTACTTAATTCACACAAATAAATGCATTCTCTCAAACCGGACTTGATCGCCATGAGTGAAGTATTCCTAACCTTCCTGCATGTCTATTTTTTAAACTGGTTTCGCTAATGACTTTTTTCATGAATTTTGGATGAGAAAACGGATATTTTCTTTCACAATATATTAATATTACTAATTCGATAATCATGTACAATTAATTTGACATGAAGAGTATTTTCAACTTCTTAGGCCAAGATTATAGAGACTTAAGAATTTTTTTTTCTTTTAAAACCATAGTCAGCTGGGTTTTTATTATATTTCATAGACAACTGTAACCCTAATCCAGACACTGGAGTTGATGATTCACTTTCAGCGATGTTGCTGTTCGAGAGACAATTAATAATAATAATAACAACAAAACGTATATCACCTAACCATTTTTATTCCAGAAAGAGGAGCTTCTTCAGCTACAACTACCTGTTTGAAGACAGATGTGCAGCCAGTCTCCATCCTTCAATACTTCACTGAGAGTGAGTTTAAAATATCAATGAAACACACACAGGGAAAGAAATTTAAATTGGTAAATACTGTTGTAGCCTTAATGCCTAACACGCGTATTATTGTGTGCAACAGTATGAGTTATATTGTCCATATGTTTGTGATACGGTGTGAAAAAGTCGGTTTTCATTGAGGGGGGGTTGCTGTGTCAAAGATTGAATAACTCGGTAACCAGCCAAACACGAAACTTAGAAATAGTCATCTTGTTACCGACCCTATAACAGCGTAGCCGATATGAAAGCAAGCGCCATCTTACCAAAGCGCTACGCAGGCAACTTGATTTCTAAGTATTAATTAATCCCTGCATATTTATTTATGCTTGCGTGTCATTATGAGGCATTTAACGACTCTTCAAATCAACATCTTTCTCAATCCCTTTTTCCCGCTAATGATCGCAAATTGTTCGGATCGTATTAAACTTTGTTTTTAAGGGGAAAAAATCAAGGAAATTTTTTAGAAATAAGCATTCTAGTAGATAAAACTGAATCATCCAAAGCAGAAGTACTTATGTCTTTCCTGCGTAAACCATGAAATAAATATTGAGGATGTACTACAAGAGGCAATTACCTGTCAGACAGATACGCTAAGGTAACCAACCATGGAAAGAAGCTGAACATTAAGAAAAAAGATGTTGATTCAAATTTCTTGGAAAATACTCGAATGACTTCAATCTCTCACATTTTCCTTGTATTAATACTGAAAGAAGTAAGCTTATTATTCTAAATCGTTCCATTAGGACTTGACTCAAATTCCTCAAGGTTATGGTCAGTGATTTTCATCTACAAGAGTGAGACTACTCTTCTCTTATTGCAAATCCGAAGCAGATAATTACCCACACACGAAAGATTGCAAGACCTATAGCACATCAGTGCCATATTTGGGCAAAAGGGTAAGAAGGACGAATCTGTTCACATTTTTTAATAGCTGAAGGGCGCATTCTTTGGGGAAAGCAGAATGGGGGGAAGGTGTTCCGCAGAACAGAAGTAGATGGAATGAAAGAGGAGGCAGAGAAGTTGGTTCGACAAATTTTAACCTGGACTGTAAATGAATGTTCGTGAGCAGCAGCACCTCTGGAACTTATGATTTTTGTGGAAAGTGGGGAATGATAGAAGCCAAGTCAGCGGAGCGTGGCCGTTGGAAATATCTGTAGAAGAGGCACAAGGCAGAAACTGAACATCTGTGAGAGAGGATCCGTTAAAGAGGGATCATTAACTTACCTGATTAACTTTTTCTGTAAAAGTGTGAAATAGTGTCTTGAGCCGTTGGATGGATAGGTTAGTCCAAGGAGGGAAATCTAATCGTTTAGATATCAAGTTCCTGTTGAAGGCTAGTGGAAGGGATGTGAACTCTTTCTTGCGAGAGATCAAAGAAGAGTGAGATTTATGAATTTATTCGTGTCTAATAAGTTCAACAATGGGCTTATTATGTTCTTGTTCCATTGAAATATAACCAGATCAAAGTTCAGATAGTGGTCATTGCAGATCTGGAAGGTTCTAACAATTAGCCACCACAAGACTTGTCAAATAAAACAATTGAGTGTACTGCCATATGCTAACCTATGGATAGGATAAAATTGAGAACAAGTCATTTACATACAAGAGAAAGAAGTGGGTGAAAGCACAGAATTTTATGGCACTTCAGCATTAGTGTGGAAATAGAGAGAAAAGTCTACCATGATTTGTAGTGAGCGGCCAGGGAAAAAATTGACGATCCAATTACAGAGTTGAAGGCAGACCATAGAATGGCAACTGAAGTAAGCCCGTATGACAAACCCAAAAAATGCTCTCGAGATGTCAAGAATCACTATGACTTTCTTCGAATTTTAAATGGATTGAGTTCAGAGATGGTTCCTGAAGGACACAGGTTCGGCTGCGAATCTAGAATGGTGGAACAGATATTGCTGGTGACTTTGTCCATCATTTTACAGAGAAGAGAAAGAAATTGGGTGGCAGTTTGTTGACTGACTTTTATCCCTTATCCTGAGAATGGACTGGGTGTGGACTAGCTTTCATGCTGTAGGTAAATGCTAGTTGAACAGAGAGATTGAAGAGGGGATACAGGACTAGAGTTAGTTATGGAGCACAAGGTTTTAACAAGATTAGTGGGATCCATCAGGACTAGACCTCATTGTTTTCAGATTATTAAGGATTTTGACAGACAATTATGTTTGACGTGAAGGGTACGGTTATTGTTAAGGTGGGGAAAGGGACTTTGCCATGGTGAACAATGCCGCAATTGGAAGAGAAAAGTAATGCCAGTAAGTCGACATTGTGTTTAGTTGAGGCGGATATATACCATCAGAATGTTAGTGTGGGGAAATCGTGGATGGACAAAAGTTGAGTCCAATGACCTTTGGCAAGGGACCAGCAGGCTCGATTGCTATTTAGACAAGAAGAGTGTTTGAAGCATGTGGTCCTTTCAGAATCGGAGTTGATTTTCTGATGATTCTTTTAGATCTGTTGCGAGCTATGATATAGGCGGAGTGAGTAGCTGGAGTTTTGGTTTTTAGCCACTCAGTCTATGCTGATTTTTTTTTCTTGTACTACATTGGCACATTATTTCGAGAATCAAGGTTTCGTTAGCGGTGGGGGATTTTTGGAGAAATGAGGGATGAGGCCTTCATTAATGTGAGTATAATTTCTGTTATTCTGTGTGAACAGGTGTTTGGATTCGGAGAATTGAAGGAGTAGTCAGACCATGGGGAGGATAGAGGAACAGAAGTGACAGAGGTTATCTCATTTAGCATCCTTGGTGCCAAAGGACGAGAGTTTTAGAAAGTGCTGGATTCCTCTCCTCTTATGTCTTAAAATAATCGATAGCCATGAGCTCATTTATTGTTGATGGATAAGAAGTACTTCGGAGAAGAGCACCTCAGACAGCTGTCTGTCTCCATCTGGTGATGCTAAACTTTAAATCATATTTCTATCTAAAGTTGAGTGTGTCTAATGGTCCAGTTTTCTAAGTTTCCGAGAACTGAATTTCTGGAAAAGAAAAAACTCATCTTCTTTAAGTCAAATATTGAAAAGTTGGGAAACCGCTAAAAAAACCGTCTAGGAAATTCTCCTAGTTGACCAGTCTAGCGACCTTTCTTCTGACGGTTTAGCATTATAAAGGCACCATAAGTTATAATACATATATTATTTCAGTAATGAATCGCTGCAAATCATTGGATTAGCAGTATGATGCCATATTGCATCAGTGAAGTTGGAAACTGGATCAGTGTAGAGTGTAAACACCACCTCTGATTTGAAAGCTGATATAAGACACATTTCTTGCTTTAAATTTTTAAATGTCGATTTTCTCATTATTTTAACATGCCAAAGGAGATTCAAACGAGGAGAATATAAT
Source organism: Typopeltis vanoorti (assembly GCF_054136105.1). Lineage (NCBI taxonomy): Eukaryota > Metazoa > Arthropoda > Arachnida > Uropygi > Thelyphonidae > Typopeltis > Typopeltis vanoorti. The sequence continues at coordinate 79,703,910 of NC_143565.1, forward strand.
TTGGAGGCTCTCTGACATGGTATATTAGAACAATCAATATCAATTATCTGAAGGGTGGCACAGATGCCACACTTAACATACTCTGGATGAAAATTGGATTTATTCCATTGACGGAAACTATAAGACAGAAGTAGTAAATTATGGACAAATTAGCATCTTATTAAATGGTGATAAATTTACTGGAGAATTTGGTTAAGGGAAAAATCCACGAACCAGTGAGCAGGCTACAGAAGAAAACGTGTGACTAGTGACTTGCCTCAGGGCTCTCTACTAGAGCCACTACTGTTTAATTTGTACATTAATAATATAAGAAATGATCTAAACGGAAATATTTAGTTGTTTTCCGATGATGCAAAATTGAGTACAGCAATAGTCAGTAAAGAGATGTTAAAATTCTGCAAGATGATTTAAATAAATTGTCATTATAAGCAAAGGATAATGGCTGTATTCCATATTTTTGGAATATACTCAGGAAACAGATGAAGCCACGGATTTAGACGTATAGGTGATATGAATTTGACGTTTAGAGGGCATACTGCAGAAGTGGCCTAAACAGCTCACCAGGTTCGAATTACTTGATCGTTGTCGAACACCCTGACCAGCAGAGATAAGGAGGTTATTAGATCTCTTTATAAGGCATTATAAAGTATAATTTTATCAAGAGGTATAAATCTCTTTATACCTCTTGATAAAACTCCATGAATTGCTCGTATAATAATAATAATAATTTTTTAATTAAAATTTATGATTACATATTTAAATTGCATGTTTACATACATTGCGTGCATACATACATTTGATTACATATAATACATACATTACATACATTTGATTACATATGATCCATACATTACATGTACGAGTATTTAATTCCATATGATAATGCATTTGATTCATTGATACATGCATTACATTACATGCATTTGATTCCTTATGATTCATACATTACATGCATTTCATTACATATGATATGTAATGAATTACATATTTTTACATATACATACATTGATTACATATTTTTTTTTAAAAAATTCATTTTTTTTATTATTAAAATTATGATTGTGATTGCATATTTACAACAGGTTTAATTTCTGTACGATATGTACGAGACACGCACATTGTCACGCACAATACCAATTTTTGTATGAATTAGAACCATCAGTTATAACCTAGTTTGTAACCTTCATTTTAGCTTACTAGTTTGCATTTCCTAAGGATGCCAATAGAAAAAGATTGGCGAAACATGTAGGAGGATAAAATAAAGCTACTTGACAAAGATTAGATAAAAAAAGTGTAATAGTCGTAGGTTTAATTTCTGTTTTTTTTTTTTTTGTAACAATCAAATTCATACAGATTTTCTATCTTTTATTTTTTTTTCTTCTGTATAATGAAAAAATAATAATAATATTAATAATGCAACATTTATTCATTTAACAATGAGTTATATGCATTTACAATTTTGATTTTAATATTTTTAAGCACTGTAACTACAGCATTTAAATGCGATATATGGATTTTTTCCCTTTTTTTAATTGATATTGGATGAGATGTAATTTCTCAGCTTTCATTCTTGAAGTTTATTTCTTAAGCTTATTTGAGGATGACACCTGTTAGTTATTATTTATTGGTTTGTTTGCTGTGCTGGGAAGTAGGCTGATGTTTAATAGGTTTGATTTCCATCTGAGATTGAGAAATTCTGCACACGCACACACACACACACACACACACACACACACACACACACACACACACACACACACACACACACACACACACACACATCGTGACTCAATTTTTTTATCTGACAAATCTTGTGGCTAATTGTTAGAACCTTCCAGATCTGCAATGACCACTATCTGAACTTTGATTTGTTGAACTTATTAGACACGAATAAGTTCATAAATCTCAGTCTTCTCTGATCTCTCGCAAGAAAGAGTTCCCATCCCTTCCACTAGCCTTCAATAGGAACCTGATATCTAAACGATTAGATTTCCCTCCTTGGACTAACCTATCCATCCAACGGCTCAAGACACTATTTCACACTTTTACAGAAAAAGTTAATCAGGTAAGTTAATGATCCCTCTTTAACGGATCCTCTCTCACAGATGTTCAGTTTCTGCCTTGTGCCTCTTCTACAGATATTTCCACGGACAACGCTCTGCTGAATTGGCTTCTATCATTCCCCACTTTCCACCAAAATCATAAGTTCGAGAGCTGCTGCTGCTCACGAACATTCATTTACAGTCCAGGCTAAAACTTGTCGAACCAACTTCTCTGCTCCTCTTTCATTCCATCTACTTCTGTTCTGCGGAACATCTTTCCCCCATTCTGCTTTCCCCAGAGAATGCGCGATTCAGCTATTAAAAAATGTGAACAGATTCGTCCTTCTTATCCTTTTGCCCAAATATGGCACTGATGTGCTATAGGTCTTGCAATCTTTCGTGTGTGGGTAATTATCTGCTTCGGACTTGCAATAAGAGAAGAGTAGTCTCACTCTTGTAGATGAAAATCACTCATCACAACCTTGAATAATTTGAGTCAAGTGCTAATGAAACGATTTAGAATAATTAGCTTACTTCTTTCAGTATTAATACAAAGAAAATGTGATGGATTGAAGTCATTCGAGTATTTTCCAAGAAATTTGAATCAACATCTTTTTTCTTAATGTTCAGCTTCTTTCCATGGTTGGTTACCTTAGCGTATCTGTCTGACAGGTAATTGCCTCTTGTAGTACATCCTCAATATTTATTTCATGGTTTACGCATGAAAGACATAAGTACTTCTGCTTTGGATGGTCAGTTTTATCTACTAGAAAGCTTATTTCTAAATATTTTCCTTAAATGTTTTCCCTTAAAAACAAGTTTAATACGATCCGAACAATTTGCGATCATTAGAGGGAAAAAGGGATTGAGAAAGATATTGATTTGAAGAGTCGTTAAATGCCTCATAATGACACGCAAGAATAAATAAATATGCAGGGATTAATTAATACTTGGAAATCAAGTTGCCTGCATAGCCCTTTGGTAAGATGGCTCTTGCTTTCATATCGGCTACACTGTTATAGAGTCGGTAACAAGATGACTATTTCTAAGTTTCGTGTTTGGCTGGTTACCGAGTTATTCAATCTTTGACACAGCAACCCCCTTCCCAATGAAAACCGACTTTTTCACACCGTATCACAAACATATGGACAATATAACTCATACTATTGCACAATAATATGCGTGTTAGGGATTAAGGCTACAACAGCATTTAAATATTTAAATTTCTTTCCCTGTGTGTGTTTCATTGATATTTTAAACTCACTCTCAGTGAAGTATTGAAGGATGGAGACTGGCTGCACATCTGTCTTCAAACAGGTAGTTGTAGCTGAAGAAGCTCCTCTTTCTGGAATAAAAATGTTTAGGTGATATACGATTTGTTATTATTATTATTATTATTATTATTATTATTATTATTATTATTATTATTATTATTATTATTATTATTATTAATTGTCTCTTGAACAGCAACATCGCTGAAAGTGACTCATCAACTCCAGTGTCTGGATTAGGGTTACAGTTGTCTATTAAACATAATAAAAACCCAGCTGACTCTGGTTTTAAAAGAAAAAAAAATTTAAGTCTCTATTATCTTGGCGTAAGAAGTTGAAAATACTCTTCATGTCAAATTAATTGCACATGATTATCGAATTAGTAATATTTGTATATTGTGAAAGAAAATATCCGTTTTCCCATCCTAAATTCACGAAAAAAGTCATTAGCGAAACCAGTTTAAAAATAGACACGCAGGAAGGTTAGGAATACTTCACTCATGGCGATCAAGTCCGGTTTGAGAGAATGTATTTATTTGTGTGAATTAAGTAGACATTAACAAACATCCACGAAAGTTATTATTAGCATTTAGAGAATTTTTAATGGAAAACAAAAGTATATAAAATGAATCGAATAAACAATCTTGATCATTTCTTTGAATGAGGAAATAAATAATGAAACTTGGAAATTAAGACTGAAGGCTTCTTATGAAAAACTACAGGGAGTCCAAAAATTACCTTTACAACTTTTGATACAACTATGTTCCCATGTGCTCAGCCACATATTCACATCAGTGCTTTCAACAGCGGCTGTAACTGTTGCCTTCAGATTATCAATGGAATTCCGCACATGATCTTTGATGGTGATGTCGGGCAATCTAGGAGGCCAATGCGTGGTCCCTCCACGGCCAATCCGTCTGTTGGGTGATGTCTTATTCAGAAACTCACTGTGGTCAAAGGGTCGTTGTCCGTGAGCCATCATTGTGAAAGATGATAGGGAAAGAAAGAATAGTGATTGGATTCTGTTCACTGAAGAACAAAAAAGATCTAAATACGTGGTCATGTAACAGGTGACAGCACATGTTAACGTTTGTGAGAGAGGCAACAGTTTCATGTTAACAAACATGAAAAGTTTCGTTATCAGAAAACATGATTCTTGACAAAACGATATTGTCCTCATCGACTCTATCAAGTAGTATCATTGTAAATTCCTTATGGACAATCCTAATATCTTCTGTAATCTCTTGCAAGAATTGTTTGCAGTTGCAAAAACGTTTGCAACTGCAAACGTTTTTGCAAGACATGCAAAGTCGAACGGTGCATCAGTATCTCACGATATGACGTTCATGTTGACGAGTGGACTTTCAACAAAAGCCTCTTGACATCTTTTCCAGAAGTTTGAGGCAGCCATGTTCTTTTCTTGTGTTCCAAACTTCCAGTTTCCACAAACTTCTTTTTATGTCCAGCTCGTATGGTTGGACTTGATGGTGGAATCTCTTGTAACGATCTCTAAATCTTCATTCGACCTGTGAATTAGATGTTGTTTGAATAAACCTTTCAACATACTATGCATTATCCTATTTATTTATACTTACGTGGAAGCATTGAAAATTTCGGTGAAAGATCTAACACAGTTTTCTTGTCGATAATACTCGTATACTTTCTCTTCGAATATGATTTAATGTTGACACAGCACATTTAAAAAAAATAAAACGAATTTTTAAAATTTTTGACTATTATTATTATTATTATATTATTATTATTATTATCTGAGACCACCAGGAAGTCAATGATTCATCAAGAAGGCTATAATTCACACAAATCGGAAATCACACCGTCCCTTAGATTCATTCACACTGGATGCACTCACTACCCCTAAGGGCAAATTATTCTACTCACTCACTTCTCTCTGAGAGAAAAACCTAACTCTTACTTCTTTCTTCGTTGTGAACAAACTTAACTTCCATGGATGCTCCATGTTCTCTCCCCACCCTTCATATAACGAAAAATTTCATCAGCTGAAATTCTAACACCCATTAAAAATCTATAGACCTCTATCGTATACATCACTCTTTCTAAATAGATTCTGCAATCCACATAGTTTGCTTCTTTATCCCCTTGGAATCTGGGAGACCAAATGTGCACACAATAATCCAAAGCCGTATAAAGAGACAAAATGTTTACCTTACCTTACATGTCAAGGTTCGCTTCAACATCGCGATTATCCTCTGAGTTGTATTTGCAAATTTGGCTATGTGCCGTTTGTGCTTTATATTCTTATGCACCAATATGCCAAGATCTCTTTTCATATCAGTTTCTTGTAGCATATGCCGCTAATATAATATGCCGCTGGAACTCCAATCACGCCAAAATGCATAGCATTACACTTACCAACTCTTCTTCTTCTTCTTCTACGCGTTATTCCCGCTTCCTATGCAGGGTCTGCGTGTTACTTAGATGCGACTTCTTGTTAGTACTACTCCCAACCGACCCGTCGCCTGGTCTGTCGCTGGGGGGGGGATATATTTTTGACTGTAGAGGCGTATGTTCAAGTGGCTGGTTTGCCTGTTTGCGGGATGAAAAACGCCAGATAAACTGGCGGAAAAAACCCTACTGACCGCGCCCAAGACCGGCTAACTTGGCTATGCCTGAGGAAGATCCTCAAATTCCTCACGTCTACAACGGGAATCGAGCCTGGGACACTCCTTCCACAGGCATATGGTTGCGAAGCGCAAAGCCACTAGGCTAACCGCTCGGTCTTTAACGTTACACTTACCAACATTAAATTGATATTCATTTTCGTTTGCCCAAATTTCCACTCTATTCGAATCATTTTATAATTGCTCAATATCAGTAACATCCCTGATTTCCCTTCCTGTCTTCGCATCATCGGCAAACAATTGCACATCTGATGTTAGATCCTTCCTGATGTCATTAATGTATAGGTTAAACAATAATGGCACAAGGACTGAATCCACTCGTCACCATCCCTTGCTCCAAGTCAAGAGTTTATATCCCAACATTATATTTAGGCAACAGGCTTTCGTGTGGTATCCTATCAAATGCCTAAGAAAAATCAACATCATCATAATGTATCCATTCTCTTTATCCTACTCGGCCGTAGCATTGTTATAAAATATGAGCAAATTGCTAAAACATGAATTCCCTTTAGTAATCCCATCCTGTTCCTTGCAGAGTATATAATCTTTGTCTACCCATTTCTGTATGCGAGTTCTTACCAACTTCTCTAAAATCTTCACTACCACACCAGAGATACTGATAGGTCGGTAGTTAGACACATCAGTTTTTGCATCACCCTTGTACAATTGAACTATCGCAGATTCTTTTCATTCCTGAGCTGAGACTCAAATTATACAAACATGTGAAAGGTGTAGTCAATTCGGCGGAACATTCCTTTAGCAAACGAGCTGATATTCCATCTGTCCCTATAGACAAATTCTTCCCCAGGTTATGCAACAGCTCTTCAACCTCATTTTCATGAACCTCTAACTCTTCATCCAATGTAGCAATTGCACTGTGCACCATGTTACATACAACTGGTTGATATATCTTAGCAAAGTGAGCACTCATTAATTGAAAAATGCTTTAGCTTCCGATACTCGAGTACGTCTTCTTCCACATTCATTGTTTTTTTACTTGCGACATACTGAAAAAATTCTTTTTGGATTGCCTTTAGCTTGCATGGTCAATTTTGTTTCATACTCCGTTTTAGCATTCTCACAATACTCTTTACTTTTTTGACCAGAGCTTTATATATTTTATAACTCCTCTCACTCTAATTTTCATGATATTCTTTCCACATCATCTTCTTCTTCATCTGGATATCTTGCTTAATAAGGTTGGACAACAATTTCACTCCCAATTTTATTCTTCGAACACTAGGAATACATTCAGATACCGCCTCATTTAAAAACTTTTCAAAGATTCCCATGCATTGCTGATATTTTTCCCCTTCAGTAACTGATACCATCGGATCAAAGACAGTATTCTCCTAAGTTGATCATAATTTCCAGCTTTGTAGTTCAGCATGCAATCTGTTTCAATCGGAGCATCAATCCAATTAGATACTTCCCAAGAAAGCAGAGCATGATCACTGTCACCAATTGGTAGTAAAATAGCCATATCCTTGACAGAGATCCTTTCTGATGCTATGAGCACATCCAACACTCTTTGACCTCGTGTTCCTTCTTTCATATGTTGCTCAAGAAAGTTGTCTCGCAACAATTCAATAAATTCCTCTTCTTTCTTTCATATCGTGAGAAATCTCTTCTACCCAGTCAATGTTTGGAAAATTAAAGTAGCCCATAACGATCGCTCGTTTGGTACCCATAAGGCTAAATTGGCAATGCATTTCTTCGTCCCCTGCAACTGAGCCTGTAGCAACACCCCACCATATATTTCATTCTGTTAACCTCCACTTCACACCAGATAGACTCGAACTCACCAACACGGGACATTGTTACCCTCATTGTTTTCTTGTGTTTCTACCCTAACTGCACTTAAGTCATCTGATATCATTAGTAGCAGTAGTATCGATCCCACTTACCATATCAGATTCTGATAGTCTGGTTTCACCAATGCCAACAATCCTAGCCCACATCGTACTCAATAAAGAACGAACTGAACCTCTTTGTTTCTAATGCTCCTGGCATTTTTATAGACATAATATATTACCACCTAGCGTGTTCTCATAATTAGATATGCAAGTCTTGTTCTAGAATTTTCTCTTCTCCCTCCCCAGCCACACTTAAAAGATCCGAACCTATAGCATATTTTTCCACCCTTCGCCAAGATATTCATATATATATAATTATATATCACGTTTGCATACCATAACTGAACTTTCACATACATTTTTCCAATTCCTTCCTTGATGATCTACTTTCCCTCCGCATTAGGTCTCATAGCAAGAAGTAATTCTGCAGGCTTCTAATGCCAAATGAATTCAAGTGTAAGCTATCCTTTTTATATAAGTCTTTTCTTCCATCAAATACACCCCATAGATCTAAAAACTCTCGCATCTATAGCTTCTACATAGCTTGCGCGTGAAATCATTTGCTATCATCCTCCTCCTTCTTAACTCAGTACTGTCATATCTGGGTAGTAATCTAACAATTTTTACTCTCTCACATTTCTTTCTCGCTTCTTCCAACAGACCTTTCATATCTTCTTTCATACTATATTTGTCACTACCTAAATTATTTGTACCTACTAGAACTACCATCTCTTTTACTTTTCTTGTTTGGTTTTCAATTACGTTTGTCATTTTTAATTTTCGCTCTCGGGAAACTAGAAGTGGTGACTCCCTCGGCAAGCGCAAATTTTAAGTCACCAAACCATATTACCTCCTTTTTTTCTTAGATATGTTCAACTGACTTAAGTTGTTATTAATATTTTGACTACCAAGTTTAGTACGTTTCTGCCTGTTCTTGTTCTGATCCATTTTTTTATCCTAAGTTTAGTCAAACGTTTTCCACTTTTTCCAATTTCCTGGAAGATTATCCAATAATTTCGTTTAATCGAGATATTTCTAATGTCAACTTATTCTTGGATAAATTTTCATCATCACTGCAGTGGTAATTTTGTTCATCAGGACAAACGCTCTCCTTAATAGCAATAACTTGAACTTTAGACTACCTTGTTACAACGAGTTTTCGGCGCCATTTTTATGAGTAATAAACGCTTATATTTCTGCAGTTATATTACAAAATGCTGTAGTATAATAATTACACTAAAAACTACAATAATATACTAAAAATAAGCAATTAAATCTAAGAAAACACTTAATAAATCAACAAAATTCACAAATCTTTTAGGAACTCTCTAACAACACGTCTTTTCATCTAATAGCCTCGACACCAGTCATATAGAAGATACTCAAGGATGGCTAAAAGTTCGAATGATAATAATCAATGAAGTAAAAGCGACAAAATATTTTGGATTATCGTTAGAGGGTACACTGGATTCTGAGAACTGCAAAAAAAGTGCAAAATTATGCGGTTTGTTAAGATTGATAAAGAAAATAAGTCTTGTGTGCATTAACAACCTCACCGGCCATGATGGATCAAATACGCATCCTCATACGCTTCGTATCCATCATATGTTTCAATGTAATATCGATGTTATTACAGTTTTAATATGCACTTCGCATCCATGATAACCTTGACGTCTAGAGACGTCTTGGCCAGTAGCATGGTTAAAACTGATTTCGATTTTTTTTTTACGCAGTTGTCTGCAGCTGCAGACAACAACGATTCTAATGACAAAAATTGGAATCTTCTGAATGCAGTGAAGTTTTTGTTGAATCTTAGCTCCTTAGAATCTCAGACCGACTGAGCTGAGATAAAAATATTGATGCATATTTTCATATAGCAAAAAACGTCTCCTGATTTGATTATTTGAAGAGGCGAATACTAAACATAAATTAAACCATCTTAAAGATTTAAAGATTTATTAAATATTGATATTACAGAATGTTGTACCAACTTCAGGTGCGAACTAAATGACAGATTTATTGTAATCAACGAAATTTACAAAATAAATCTTAGAAATCATTACTCAATTCAAATTATAATGGCGTGTAAGATCATACAAGAATTTTATACCGATGATATTGATTTGGAAAATGAAAAGCTGGAACTTGGACATTGAAGAAAAAAGAAATTAAGATTTTGGAAAGCTTTGAGATGTGGATTTGGAGAAGGATGGAAAAAATCAAATGGACAGATCAAATAACTAATGAAGAGGTCTTAAGAAGAGTAGAAGAAGAAAGAAGTCTGTTAAGGAGGATAAAAAGAATAAAGGGAAACTGGATCAGACATATTCTGAGAGGGAATGGAATTATCAGAGATGCCATCGAAGGAAACATAGACGAAAAAAGACCCAGAGGAAGAGTAAGGAAAACAATGCTAGATGACATGCTCAATAGAGACAGGTACACAACCTTGAAAGAGAAGGCTCAGAACAAAAGAGAGTGGAAGGAAAGTTTCTGCTACTTAAAGAAGAACCTGCTCAATTGAAAAATACTCAAGAAGAAGAAGATATTGATTTTATAGCTGAATGTTGAGGTAAGGTCATTAAAGAATATTTTATAAAATTTAACGCCAAAGAAACTATGCACCAATTTGCAATTATTACAACATCTTGTGGAAAGTAATAGAGGAGTTCTCCGAATATCGACATTTTGTTAAGAATATTTATAACATTTCCTGTCAGAATTACTTTCAGCAGAACAAAGCTTTATTAAACTAACAATTTTTCAAAGTATCTCTAATCCAAGTGCAGATGCTCTTCCTTATCGAAGAGTATCTGCAGTCCAAGAATTACTACATTCCTTTGCATTTCTTTTCATAGATTATTTACCAGAGAAATTATTACAAATCGATAAATAATTGACATGTTTACCCTTTCTATGAGCATCTATTCCCTAAAATTGGATAGTTTAGGATAGCTTTTATATTTTACACAGTTTTACCTCATTGCTTCTCATCTTATGACGCCAAACATCTAGACCCTTGTTCTTCAACCCGTGGTCCGCAAAAATTTCCAAAAATTTCTTCGTCTCTCAGAAACAACGTTCCAGCCACGTCTATCAAATTTTCTAACCTCTAAGGAGCAGCAGACGTCACACTAGCTGAAAATTGTAATTTTATAACTTTGAATTTAATAAATAAAATACTATCTACATTGGTTTATGTCTCTGTCTTAGCCATCAGCCGGTCCGCCAAATATTTCTCCTATTTTCCCCGTTCCGCAGGTGTAAAAGGGTTGAAAACTGATCTGGGCCTCTTATATCCCTCTGCCGCATGTCAAGGGTTAGTGACCATGGCACCCTGAAAGTCGCTACTTCAACTTAAGCAGCAAAACGCAGCCTTTCTCCCCCCCGCCTCCTCCTCCTCCCATGCACCATTTCACACCCAGAGGGACACACACAACAGTCTCAGAAACAGAAAATAGGTCAATGAATTTTTATCTGCTACGCTATTTTCACATCTGGATAATGCACAAAATAATGCGTCGATAACCAATCCCGCTGCCAATGTAACTTCCACAGTAAACAGAATTATGATCGTTAATTCTGTTTTGCAATTCAATTAATTCGTTAAGCAATCTTCATGACTGTGTTGGCAAAATCAACCATCAGCGATTCCCTTGTGAAATAAATTTCACAGATGTTTTTACTAAAATAAAGAGCCAAAAGGCTTCACTTCGGCGATTATATTAAATATTATATTATATTAAATATTATATTATATTAAATATTAAATCCAACATCATTTTAAAGCCGAATACAGAAACTATAAAAGTTTCGTGCGAAAATTTTCGGCTTTGAAATGATGTTGGATTTAATATCCACTCGATTTAGATAACCTTGGAGATGTATTCCAGATATATCTCATGAGTGAGGCAGTGCTACAAAATAGAATCGCTATTGGTTCCTCATCATCTGGAATTAGTTCTAATACCACTAGCACCAACTACAGTGAATATATCATACGTACAAGTAATGAATTTCAAATCCGTTTATGTTTTAAAAATATTAAAAGTTGTTGGCAATGTTTGAACTTACTCCTCAGGAGAAATCTGTATTAGTATTTTTTGGGCACATATTTTTGAAAAAGTAGCTGTTTGGAGCTGAATTAGTAGCAAGCGACTAGCAATAGCTAGTTACTTATCTGGTATATTCTCTGAGTCCATAGTTAGTAATACGTAAGTTACATGTGTAGGATATGTTATTAATATACACAATCCAGTCAAATTTTTACAATCATTCCTGTTATTTCATCCCACCAAGTCGCATTCTTATCTTGATGAAAGACGGTGTACATGATACTAAAGATGTGTTGTAGCATGCTGTTCATTAGAAGTTGATTGATATATGTAAGGTGATCTGACAGACTTCGAAAGTGGCATGATTATAGGATATCAACAGAAGGGTGGCAGTATCCAGAAACCTACCAATATTGTAGACTGTTCTCGGTGTACTCTAGTTTAAGGTTACAAGAGTGAAAAGATAAAGGACTGAACAGCATTCGCCAGGGGAAATTGTTGTTGGTGAAATTGACGATTTCACCAACAGTTTGGTGAAATCGTCAATAATAATGATGTTTTGAAAAAAGGTTTGAAAGAAGATGTCATTGGACCATTGAAGATTCGGGAAAAGTTACCCTTCCAGATGAATCCTGTTTCCCGGTATGCCATCTGAATGGTAGGTGATGAGTTAGTCAAACACCTGGTGAAAGGAATCGCCCAGTGTCATAGTCGGCCTGGTTGGCCGAGTGGATAGCGTATCCGCTCTCCAGCTAAATGGCTGCGCTTTCGAATCCCACCGTGGACATGGATGTTGGTGATCGTCTGTGGAAATACCAGTGGTGGTCAGCAGTAGATGGCGTTAATGTAGTTACGGTCAATTGGTGATTGAATGGTGGGCACGGAGTTGTAGAGCAGGTGCTATCCCTCGATGAGTCCTTGGACTCCCTGGAGGTGTCAAATAATAATACTAATAATGGTCTAAAAGAATATTGTAACCTAAATACCTGTAGTAAGTACTATTAATGTTCTATAAAGTAGTTGATCCATCGTACTTGATCAGAGTACACTCCTTCGTAGTGATTGTCTTCCTAGATGGCACAACGTGTTCCAGTAAGATAATATGCCATACCAGGTTGTCAGTATCCTTCAGGAATGTTCGCCGAACACGATAGCGACTTCCAAGTGTTATCATGACTGATGAATTCGACATATTTGAATATAACAGAACATCTGCGAGATTACGTAGATCGAGAGATCCGACGTTTGAGTCCTCATCCCGAATACTGGTAGATCTTCAGTAAACAATATTGACGACATGGTAAAGCTTACCTCAAGCAACCTTCAAAGGTGTTATAAAGTGCCTATCACAGAGTGCAGCAGCAGTCCTAGAACAGGAGTGTGTGGGGGGGAGTGGGTGAAATGGGCTTAGGAACTATTACGACAGTTGAGATAATACTTTGACATGACAGTGTATATTGTATCAAGGACAGAGTACTTGAACAGATACTTTGAATCACGATAACAAACATCGATATGACCCGATATGAACAAAAAAAGATCTTGCAATTAAGCGACTTCATCTACAGTGCTCTTATATCACAGCTTTAGAAACTACCCTTCAAAATAAGATGAAGAAACAAGAGCGCTGAAGTTAACAGATGCAATTGTATACACTAAGTAATAACCTCTAAATTCTATAAAATCAGTAATGTCATTAATCATGTTGTCCGTAAATGCAAAGAAGAATAAGTGACTCTTTCTTACACGTTAAGCTATTTTCCTTAAGTTGAAGAAACGATATCCTATTTTTTGTCAACCCAACAGCATCATTTGGCAGCATCATCTTGAATGTCTTTCTTAAATTTCTCCGTACAAGTTAAAATCAGTTGCAGAAGTATCAGGCCTTGAGTATACTATCTGAAAATAACACAATGTTCTCTGTGCATTTAATTAATAGAGGAAAATGTTCTAATTAGTTTGGATCAAGAAAAGCCATTCGTACAGTAGAGCATGAATACACCACGAATACAAGGAAATACTGTTCTGGTTAAAACTACGCAACGGCTCACATTTGCATTTCCTTACTCTTGAGAGATCAAGCAAAGATGGCCTCTTGTTCTGGACAAATTTATACGCCAGTCATTGATTTATACATGATGCACTCCAAACAAATTTGCATAACATAATCACATCCGCTATCAGCATATGCTGATGACGTCGGTATGGGAATAAATAATTAGGGAGGAATTAAAGCAATCACGCACAATGGAGGCTATATTCATGCACATCTTGTGTAAAACTAAACTCTGGAGAACAACTGACTTTTGGGAAAGCAAACAGAAAACCATAACACTCTCCAGCTGAATGTAACTGATTAAATGAAGGACAAATAGACAAATATAGTTAGGCAATTCACCTCAGTAATGTCAAATATGTAATATGCACAAATGGACAAAGTGGCACAACAGCCTTCAAACTGGAAATTATATAGCATGTGAGAAATCGCTTCTTTCAGGGGACGACTACACAATCGGATGACTGCTTGTCTGTTCTGACATACATCACTAACACCGCTGTTGTTGAAGACTTCATCTGGAATAAAAACTAACAGAATAACCTTTGCAGCACTTCGTAAGCTACTCAACAACAACTACAAGCCAACTTACTAATTGGCAAACTCAAAAATATATACACCTCCTCACTCCAGTATCATCTTCCTCGAGAATACGCAAACTCCTCGCTTTTCACTTTGACCTACTTTGGAAAACAAAGTTTACCAGATCAGATGTATATGTACAGTGGATGCACATCTTCACTACTTCAACAGAATTCCACTAATTCCCGACTGAGAGAATTTTTTTCTATTCAGAAACAATCCAGGAACCGTGGAATGCGATTATCTGACCTATCTTGCAAACAAAGCGATCATCGCATACGATGTCGATATGCTTCTGTTTGTTGTAATAGCATGTAGGGCGATGAATATTATTGATACCTGCTCCACATAGACCAGAGAAGATACAATATTCATCTGAATATGTACCTTCATTTTGCTTCCAGAGATATCATCCACAGGTTTTATAAAAAAACAGAAAACACAACTAGCATCCACCAGGCACGGAAATGTAACAGATTTCATAGAGATGTAAAAAGCTACCAGCGGACTATTATTCATTTAAGACTACCACCAACAACAAGGAACCTTGGCAAAATTCCTTACAAAGTGGAATCTAAATGGTAACCTGTTATAAAATGGAGAAAACAGAAACCAAATGACAACCCTCCTTCGACTAATGAAGATAATGAGAACTTTCTTACATAGTCGAGTCGTCGCCCTAAACTGTAATGTAAAAAGAGACATATTCTTCCTTTTTTATACTATTAGCCTCGTATCTGTTTTCTGTTATATAATTTCAACATATATTTCAGTAAAATGTACAGTTTGGTTCTAGTTATCCCAAAAAGGGAGATAAAAATCTGGTTTTAAACTACCATCCTATTTCCATCACCTCAGTCCTCTCTAAAACAATTGAGAAAGTCATCAACAGTCACTCCTATAGGCCCCTTATTTAATCGATATGAATTTTGCTAATCTAGATCCAGAGCTAAGCTGTTAGACTACATTATCTTCCACTGGACACGTGCCATGGAAAAAGTTGGCTTGGTCGTATCGTATTTGGCTTGCCATCCTTCAGTTTACCTGTTACTCTCTGGAATTGGGTAGATAGCTAGCTTTTCTCTGGTTGTTTTGTTGAATGTAATGGTGGTGCTTTGCTACCAGTACAGGAATTCCTCTTGATTTGAATGCTAGAAAACAATATATCAACTATGGTGCCTTCAATAGCACAAGACAAATAATAAAATATGGAACTGTAAGGTTTGGTACTAAGAGTTATCCTGTTTTTAATATATGTTAATGATCTTCGAATGTTTTGGCAATATTGGCAAAATGATATCGTTCGCTAATGACACAATATTAATACACATTGAAGCGACCCTTGAGAATCTGAAAAATCACTTAACCATAAGATGTTGAAACTAAATAAGTGGTTTTAAAATCGATATCAATAGAACTAAATATATATACTTAACGTTAACAGATAAGCTAGATCATAATATAACTATAAAATGACATGAAACGAAATGTAGTGATATTCAAAATTGTAATTGTAGTTTAGTCAAAAAATCAGTAAAATATTTAGGCTTGTATACCGATGGCAATCTGAAATAAGATGTTTATACTATTCTTGGATAAAGTCCTCACTGCAATATAGTATCACTTGTTCGAGTGAAGATTATTACAACAATCTGCTTCCATTGATACGAATACAAAATAATACAGAATAATTAGAGCCATAACCACTGCTTCGCACATTCAACCAACGATTCTGTTTGTCATGCATAATATTTTACCATTACAGAACCTCTATATCTATGGTTGCATATTATATGTAAGAAAGAACGTGGTAAGTTTTTTGGTATATAATGCAGACTATGGTTTACGCTGTTGGACGGAATTTTCTGGTAGTTCCCAAGGGAAACAAAGAAAATTTCATAAATCCTCTGAATACCTAGCAACAAGCAGCTACAATAAACTCCCAAATATTATACCATGTTATGTGAGCCATCATAGATACAGTCACTGGATTTTGCATTGAATATCGCGCAAATTTAATTTTTCTAGTAACCAGTATTCTATCAGATCCCTCTCTTTGGACTGACATTTACTTCCAGCCTTTACTGACATTAACTCCTCCTCAATAGCTTCCTCAGTATATAAAACCTTAGACATTCCTTTCTACAAGCTCTAAACAAATTTCAGAAATTCTCCACATGCTATAGGTTTTGATACCTCTCGTGTATTGATATACACGATGGATATAAAAAAATTCAGATATATATTTTATATATATTTTAAATGTATATGAAGTATACAATGCGTGGATAAATGTATACATAAAAGAGATAACGTTCCAAATTTCCCTTTAAAAGAAATTTTCTTAGCTTAGCGTTAATCGAATTGTCTATCAAAACCCAGATTCCGTTTATTATTTTTTTGGTACTCTTGATTCTATTATTTCTGTAGGCGCGCGTTAGAACTAGCATTTATGCCGTCAGCTAGATAATTGAATGCCACACAATAGTCTTAATTCGAAATGTTACAAGGCCTTGGCAACCGTGCTTGGTATGTCCTTGTAACATTTCTACTTCAGATTATAGTTCGGAGTCAGTAATTTCAAGAAAATAAATAAATAAATAAATAAATAAATAAATAAATAAAATATATATATATATATATGACAAAAATACTTTACTGTATAGTATATAATGATAATGGCGTTGTGTATAGTTGCTGGATTAAGTAGTGCGAGACTATTCTACTTACTGTTTGAAACACATTTAAATTCATCAGACAATATTAAATTGTATATTAAATTGGGAATCTTTTCTGAAAGTCATTACATGAAAGTAGATGAATTTCTTCTCGAAATGAGACCATCATCCCACTTATTTGGAAGCCTGAATGGGCTTGAAAAAAAAGTTCCATGATTTGTTTGTAGATCAGGATTATCTAACCTTTTACCTCTTCCTAATGTTAATATACAATAAGCTACAATCTTTTTTTGAAGTAGGAATCACATTAAAAAATCTAACAATATGTTAATTTGAGATTTCAATGTGAAAATGCAAAAGTAACGGACTTTTGTATTGACAGAAATTACAAATGAATTCAGAAATGTGGGAATTAACCAGGTTTCACATAATGTCCTTATTCGCAGCTAACAATGAATGCAGCACAGTTTAAAGTGATGGTGAATATGATAAAAAAAGGTGCACATCAAATGCTAGTTTATGTAAATGGTTCCTCCAAGTTATTCGTATTTGGTTGCATTCTTCCAAACTATAAACATTTTTGCAAACGAATGAAGTAAAACAATTCATGAGTTACTAGAATATTTTCCCAAAACAAAGAAGCACCACATAACGCTGTGTATTACACTGTTTGTTTATTTCTTTTTCATGGTGGTGGGGGTGGAGAAGATGGAAATAGCTTCGAGCTGTAATATTAATTTATATCACAAATATATAAAAGAAATGTAAGTCTGCCATAATGATAGATGAATTTCGGTTGCTTATATTATTATTATTATTATTATTATTATTATAAAAAAATAAATAAAAAATAAAAGAGAAATTAAAAACTGAAGTAATTAAGTAATTAAAGAGACAACGGAACTACGGCAAGAACTAAACTCTTTAAAGCAACAGTACGAACTCTCAAACCAACAGCAGCACAAAAATGATCTCCTCATAAATGGTCTCCCAGAAATAGCTACGGAACATCTAAGAGACACCGTAATACAACTAAGTCAAAAAATAGGCTCTCCCATTGAATCAAGAGACATCCAGTCAGTGCATCGGTCACCACAAAAAAGGAAAAGAGAAAAAATACCCGTCCTTCTCCTATCGTAGTGCGACTCACCAACAGCCCACTAAAAACTACACTTATAAAAGTTAGCAGGATTAAAAAACCAGTAGTCAAGGATCTGAAAGGAGACCACTACAACACCCCAATATACTTGTCCGAATACCTAACGCCATATTATCAGAAAATATTCTACCAAGCAATGAAAGTAAAAACAGAAAACAGTTACTAGTTTATATGGATAAGAGGCAGCAAAATATTCCTTAGAAAGACACAAGACGCAAAACCAATCGAATTAAAATCCGTAGACGACCTCAACAGGCTGCCACATTGAAAAGAATATTGACAACTCGTAAAGAAGGAACAGCACATCAACCAACATGAATGCAGACAATCAAGCAGACGTAATCACCCCGGAACATGATAATTGCCACATTCTGAAATCAATAACAGAATGGAAACAAGCGACAACCCCCCCAAAAAAGGAACTATCTATTCTCCTCAAAAATACTGGCTGACCCTGCAAGCTTATCTGAAGGAAGATATAGACGAAATAGACATTTTAATACTGACTGAAGTATCTACGACAAACGAAGAGGCATCCACCTACCAAATGCCACACTTCCAACAACACAAACACTGCAGACAAACAAAACGAGGCGGTGGTATAATAATATTTACCAAACATAAACTAGAAGTAACAGAAATAAACTATAAATCAGAATACGCAGAAAACATATGCATCGAAATTAAAAACATCAAACAAGAAAACTCCCTGATATTAAACGCAATATACAGACCATCCAACTTAAGCTCCACAAAATTCCTGGAAGAACTAAACAGATGGCTTTCAGCCACGGAAGTAGGCACCTCAGAATACTTGATAATAATAGGAGACATTAATATAAACATTAGGAACATAAATAACAACACAGAACAATACCTAGACTTATTATCGGCATATAACATAACCCCATCCATACAGTCGTATACACGAGAAGAGATAGACGGAAACACAACAACCTCATCCTGCATTGATCATATAAATATAAGGGCCTCCTCCAAACAGCCACACAGTAGCCGTCATTACATGCAAACTGGCAGACCATTATTTCACAGCATTACAGTTACACACTGAACCAGAACCCATAAAAATCACTGAGACTACAAAACAGTATTATAGCATTCTAAACGAAACAATAGTAAACGATGAAATCAGAAAAAACAGACTGGATGTAGATAGCATCTTTAGACTCTGCTGAAGCTGTATATAATAATCTTAAACTTGCATTTAACAAAATATATAACAAAGCATTAACAAAAATAAAAATACGCCCCCAAACGAAACAAAATCCATGGATAACAGACAACATACTAACAGACATACAAAGAAAAGATGCCCTATGGAAACCACTTAAGAAGTCGCCGAACAATATCGCTTTAAAAGCTGAATACAAAAGAAAACGGAATCTCCTATCAACCCAGATTAGAACGGCAAAAAGAAACTATTACAGCAACAAATTAACAACAGCTCAGAATGACATAAAGGAAACCTGGCACTTGATTGATGAAATGCTGGACAATATACACAGAACCACTGCCTCAGAAACAATAAAACACAGCTTTGCCTGCGACCTCAAATCCCTCAAACAGTTGGCAAACAACTTTAATCAGCACTTCGTGAACTCTGTCCAAAAGCTACAAGAAACAACCTTTCCTCACACAAACGAACATTCTCCACCTAGGTCCACGAGCAACCCAGTCGATGTGGTTCCCCACAGTAACAGAACTATCACTGGCAATTCAACAAATTAACCCTAACAAAGGACCGGGGATAGACGGAATCAGACCAAAGACATCAAGAAACACTCAGCCAACCTACTTCCAGTTATACAAAAGCTGTTAAATAAAATCTTCGAAACGGGACACATACCTGAAACACTGAAGACTGCATTAATCACGCCCATACACAAACAGGGGAAAAAGAAACATTATAAGTAATTACAGACCCATCGCCACACTGTCTGTAATCATCCAAATCATGGAGCGCATCGTTCATCAGAAACTCTCCACATACGTTGAAAAATTTCAAATCATACCCAAAACACGATATGGCTTTCAAAAAAATAAAGGAACAGCAACACTCCTGGAAGATTTCACAGATCTAATAAACGTTGCATTGGATAAAAACAGAATAACATTAGTGGTATTCATTGACCTAACAAAAGCATTTGACACACTAACACACAAAACCTTGTTAACGAAACTAACCCATATCGGAATTGAAGGTCGTCTACTCCAGTGGTTTAAAGCATACACGAAAAACAGAAAGCACATCACACGTATAGGATCAGCATACAGCAAAGAGGTACATGTAACCTGTGGAGTACCGCAAGGAGCTGTCCTATCTCCCATTCTATTTAACATACACACACACACACACACGACGTAAGCCAACTCCCCATAAAAAGTAAAATCTTCCAGTACGCAAACGACACGGCTATAGTATCCATTCACTGCAACGCAAATATCGCTTGCACAAATATGCAACACGACATCAATCAAATCACTAACTGGTTAATCGAAAACGGCATATATATATATAAACCCTGTAAAAACAAAGCAAATGGTATTCAAAACCCCCCAAACCCTGCCCATAGAAACTAAATATCTCACTATCCAACATTCATCCTCCTATACTCAAAGCGCAGAACCTAAAATCACACCCATCACAGGCGAAAACAACACGCTATCTCGGACTTCACTTCGATGCTGATCAAAGTTGGAATAGTCATACAAACTACCTACATATCAAGCTTAGGATAATAGCAAACAAACTATATAGATTAAAAGACATTGCCCCAACCCACATAAAAATACTAATCTATAAAGCATTATGTGAAAACATTTTAAGATATGCAATCACATCATACGCATTCTGCGCAGACTACAGACTTAACAGGCTACAATGGTTGCAAGATAAAATGGTAAAACTGATATTCTGGGAACAACCCACTCTTATGCAGGAAGCACGGACAAAACAAAAAATATTTAAGGTGAAACACTTATGCCACTACACAGTCATGTTAAAACATTACTACAGCCCAACATATAGCGTAACCAGAACAACATATCAAATAACAAGACCACAGTCAACAAACTACATAACATATAAGTACAACAATCACTACGGCAAAGCCATCCGAAACGTCTACGTACCTGACATGATAAACAAACTGCCGTTCGACAACAGAAACCTAGGAACATACAGAGAGCTGTACCAGGAGCTATATAAATATTATAGCGAGAATGAAAATTAGAGCAATTCCTGTTTCTCTCTCCCCCACACATACGCACACACACACAAACCTATGACAAAGCCCTCTCAAATACCATCAATACAAGAACACAAAGAAACAAACATGCCATGCCTAAATCCAACCCTATCTGCACAAAAAAAAAAGTAAAACTGCAATAGTAGTTGAAGTCTTCCAAGCACGTACCAACAAACAGTAAAATCAACACCTGGCTTGTGACCACTATAGGAACATAACCATGAAACCACCACCATCTATCATCTATTATCTTCCTCAGATAAGCTCTGCTAAGCTTCGAGGAAGAAAATTATTAACTTGCAAGTATCTGTTATTCATAATTGTAATGTGTTATAAATATTATATATATATATATATATATATATATATATATATATAATTATTACAGCATTATGTATGCAATTTATCTGAGACATAAAAAAAATAAATAAATAAAATAAATAAATAAATTGTTATTATTATTATTATTATTATTATTATTATTATTATTATTATTATTATTATTATTATTCTATATTTAAAAATTCTGTATAATCTTTATTGTAAATATTAGAAGAACATGTGTTGTAAATACATAATACACAGGGCAAAAAAGTATTTTTAAAAAATTTAATTGAAAATCCAGTGTAGAAAATGTAGCACTTTGTGCTGAATTCTGTAAACCTATAAGTTGCAATGTCACTCAAGATGTTTATTGTATGTGTAAATATTTTAGCAGATCAATAAAAATATTCTCTTATAAAAAAAAATAAAAAATAAAAAAATTATTATTATTATTATATTTATATAATTGATATACAGTCAAACAAGATATCATTTAAACAGCAATTTAACTGGTGTACAGAAAATTCAGATTCTACCCAAGAATCTAAGAATGTCAGATAGCGTTGTAAATTATGGGCTGTTCCAAGTAATGCTGTTTTTTGTAGGTCATATGGGTTCACTTCGTTGAACCCATATGACCTACAAAAACTTCTTTAAAATTGTGCCAAGTGCATCGATAACTGTTGGGATAACTTTAGTGTGTTTAAGCCACAGCCTGCCAAATTCCATTGCCAGATCTCGATATTTAGTCATTTTTCCAGTTCTTTGTTGTTAATGTTTATCACTGGGCACTGCAATATCGATAATCCGAACCTGTCAATATTCGATAATTGTGATGTCAGGGCTATTGTGTTCCAAATGCCGATCAGTTTGTATTCGAAAGTCTCAGAGAATGCTCTCTCGTTTTCCAACACTGTCTCCATTTTATGCTGCCACGCTAGTTTACTTTCTAGTAGTCTTCTAAATGATTATCTGTTCCATGTATTCCGAGGCAGGTTTTGATTCGAGTAATTATTTTTTTTTAATATCACTGCCACACACCAGAGTCTGCAAGGTCTACAGTCAATAAATGCCGCTTGTAGACACGCAAAATAAATGTGTTGATTCCCAAAAGTAGATCGCATGAAAACACATTCTCTTCGGAGAATGCTGACATGAAATCAGCACAAAAAATCATTGTATTGTGACAAAAATCATCATTTCGCAATGTATCACCTATAGACAGTTTATGGAAATAAAAACATTAGTTTTAGTGCATAATTACTACAAATGTTCAAGAAAATAAAAATATTTTATTATGTTTTTTATTAAAATAACAACCAAAGTTGAAGTGTTATAATTAAGAAATTAAATTATCATAATAAAACATGAATTGAAGAGGGGAAAAACTTTATATGCATTTCATGTCAGCATCAAGTAAAGGTGTCAATGCTTAACACATTTACTTGATGTTCTTTTGATGCTCTAATTTTGGCTATTGAGCTCTGATATATATTTATAATACTAAGATGATACATTTTGCTGCGACAGCTTGTTGTTTTAAACTCTGTATTATTTCTGAATGATGAAGAATCAAAATTACACAAAATCTACTAACAGTAAATATATAGGAAGACGTTATTCCTTTACTTTTTCTATTATGTTAGTAATGTTACAGATATGATGTACTGCAGGGAGTCTTTCTTTAAGATTTTGTTCATATGGCTGCGCATCATCCAAAAATCTTGTGATTTTATTCAAAATAACCCATGTAAGATTTTGTACATTTGTGATGATAAACTATATAAGAAGATAATCATTGATTTATGTGGAATTTTTGCTATAGTTAAAATAGTATTGACTCTGTCCAATATGACCTCATGAAACTGTGAACTTCAAGATTTTTTTTCTGCTACTACGCATCATCTCCATGACTTTTATTATGTTTTGGTGATTTGCGTATTTTTCATAATTTTTATTACGACTGCAAGTTCATGTCTATTGCATCTAAATTGAGTATAAGATGTGTATCTGTTTATCTGCATTTGTGTAGGTGTCTGTAAAAATTACTGAATACTTCCATTATTTTTTCTTTATTGCATTGTACAATTCCTTGGTTATTTTTGAGTTTTAGAATTCTTTTTTTGATTTTATTTTTTATGACTAAGTGAGATTAGCACCTTCGAAATGTTGTAACCTATGGTATATTGGTACAATGGTTGAGCTTGAGCTTAGGAAATCTTTTCTTCAATTTTCCCCCATTTTTTGTAATTTTTTCCTTATGTCTTTTCTAACTTTAGCATTAGTTTTAAGTTTTCTCTTAGATGCTGATAGTCATTTCCTTATTAACTCCTGCTACTCTTAAAGCTCTTTCCACCATTATTTCAGGGTACGTCTGATTTATTCATCAGTTCTTTCTTTCAACTTCCTTCCCTTCCTTAAACATTTCTTCATGGTTTGCTATACTTGATCTTCTATTCTGGGATTTGTTACGGGATGGCCTTTTAATATCTTATGCGTAATATCTTATGTATATTACTCAATTTTGTTTTAAAAAAAAACTTTTACATTTTTTCGAATATCTTCCCTCATGACCAATTTAAACTAAAAACTATACATGTCATACCTTAAAATAAATTTTTTATTTAATAAAAAATAAATTTCTAAACAAAATGCGTAATATTAGATTGAAGCTATTATATTAAAAGCTATGATTTAGATAAATTCATGGCTTTAAATAAATGGAAGTTTAAAGATCAAAACCTAGTCAGTCGATTTCAAGAACATGTGATACTAATTCTGTAATTTGTTTTTAATATTTTACTCAGCAGTTACTTTTTCACTTTAGGAAAATATTTGTTTCGTTATAGCCACTGCTCTAATGGTAAATTAAACTAAAAAAAGTTATTCTATCACAGGGAAATAAATTGGATTTACCCAGATATGTGATAGTATTTACTGTGTTATCAACATGGCATTTAAGTTTGCTTTCTAACCAAGATAAAAAACAAAGAAGAAAGTTAAATGCCAGTGGAGAGACTATTGTTTATCAGGGAAGCATTTCTCGTGCTATTTGCACAGACACATCTGTCTCTGACTATATACCATATTCACAGTCGCATAGATCATGCTGCTAGTTGATTATCGCGTTGAACACAGTTATTTCCATTTCACTTTATATCATGTCATCTTTAGAATTTCGTTGATGAATGTTACTGTTTAAATATCTTTCTGAGAAATTGTAAAAACATCATGGGGATGTATACTTATCAGATATTAAGAAACAGAGACTAGTGGCTATTTTCCTTGAAGTAGTTCATGGCGGGAGGGAGAGAAAGAGAATGCATTGGTGCCATGAAGGAAAGTAATCGAGAATGTCTTCCACATGACAAGATCTTAAAATATTCCCAAGTCTTGATTACTGTGTTAGCGGTTCATTTCTTACCTGTGTGACTTGAATATGCTTATTAAGAAAATTCTCGCTAATTTTCTAAATCTCAAATTTTAGGAACCAGTTGCTAAGCACGCAGAGTTCCTGATGTTTATTTTATCCTGTTATGTTCTGGTTGAGAAAAACAAATGAAAATTAATCACGTGTATTTCCTCTGTGTTTTTATGATGCTTTTCCAGTAACAGCTAATTTTTGTTGCAATGTAGTTTATTGTTTTGATCTTTTTGAATTTCTACAATAGGAAACAGAAGCGACTTTAAAAATAATGTATTCGTATTTATTTATGACCTTACACTTCTATGTACTCTATCAATTAATTAAATTACAGAACTGGTAATGATTTTATCTTTTTATATAAAAAAACTTTATTATTATTATATACGCCATCTTGCGAAAATGATAAGGATCCACGTCTTATTTTGTTTTCTAAATTATATGCAACACTGCCAAATCTAATGACATAGCAATGTATAAAGTTTTCCTAGAGAAATATATGCAAATAATTGAAATTATTATAAACCATTCTACATTCAAAGTATTACAATACTTTGAATGGACTATTATTAAAGTATTACAATACTCTGGACTTGGGCATGCCACAAGAGCTGTGGGATATAGTTTAAAGAAAGAGGACTACAAAGGTTTGACTTTTTAGTACAGGTTTCCGATTTATATAACATAGATATCTTTACGAAGATTTGAAGAGGTGATTGTGGGTAATTCCATCACTTTCAATTTAGAAACTGACTGCAGTGTTAGTACAGGGGATTAGGATAAAATAGTTGTATCTGTTATGGACATTTAGTGAAAAGTTTATAAAGGGGACACCTGAAATATTTATTGATTATTTTTTTTTCAGACCATAATGTGCACCAAGGTTTTTAGATGACTAATTTAAGAAAAAAATATTTTATTCACGTTTGAAGCTACAATTCACAAATACTTTTAGAAAATAAAAAAAGTCATTAGTCATACAATCTCCTAAAATCTTAAACAAACCGATCATGATAACTTTTGAAAATTCGAAAGGCACCGATTTCTACTACGTTGTCGTTTGTTCTGTCTATTCTAGTTTTCAGAAGGCACGCTTAGTAACTGCCTTTTAAACTCATAAGTAAATCGGTAACCTTAAGTAGTTTTCCTTCAAAATTATGATGCCTTTTGGGTGACTAAAAAATTGTCATCTTTACAGATTCATAAATTCTCTTGTCTCTGCTATCAATTTCTTCACTCTTTCTAGGTTAGGACATTTACGATATGGAACCTCCAGCATGTACAAAAACAGTGTTTATTCTTTTCTGACGTAATTCTTCTTTGCTCCATTTAAGTATTATTATTGACTGGGTTGTAGGAGGATGAGTGGTTCTATTGTCGTACTTTTTGGCATAGATTAAACAATTAATTTGAATGTATACGAAGTCATATTTGGTTACTCATCCCGCTATCAAAATACATTTACTTTTAATAAGCAACGCATCCTCAGAGGATGAGCCACATAATTCATGATGTTAATTATCGTAATTTTGTTTTTATTCGTGTGGGGTTCCGCCTGTTTCTTGGCCGTCTCTTAGGACTGGTTGAGCCCTCCTAATGAGGGATTAAGTGCTATATCCTATGGCTGTAGCCTGTGTGTACACGGGGCCGGTTTGCTTGCTTGAGGGATGAAAAACCCCAGATAAACTTGGGGGAAAAACCTTCTGTCTCCGCCCAAGACCAGCTAACTTGGTTATGGCTGAGAAAGATCCTTAAGCCCCTCACGTCGTCGAGGAATCGAACCTAGGACACTCCTTCTCCAGCCATATGGTTGCGAAGCACATAGCTACTAGGCTAACCGAGACATTATCGTAATGATACTGTCATCCGGGCCATAAAACTCGTTTTCTTCTTTGGAATAATGCTGCATGAAATCTCTTGCTTCTTATGGTCTGAAGGTGCGTCAATGTGACCTTGAAAGTAAGATTACATTTTCTCATTGCTGAAGTCATTACGATAATGACTTCAGCCAATCAGAAATGAGTATTATGAAAATGAGTTGTATGGCAGGGATGACAATATCATTACGATAATGTCCGGTTTGTCGTTTGTTTTAAATATTTTATTAAATTATTAAATAATTTAATAAAATTATTAAATATTTTGAAACACAATTAACAGACATGTCCGCGCGGTTAGCCTAGTGGCTGTGCGCTTCGCAACCATATGCGAAGGAAGGAATGTCCTAGGTTCGATTCCCGTCAATGACGTGAGGAGCTGAAGGATCTTCCTCAGCCATAGCCAAATTAGCCAGTCTTGGGCGTGGACAGCAGGGTTTTTCTCCAGTTTATCCTGGGGGTTTTTCATCCCTCAAAGCAGGCAACCCGGCCTTGAGAACACAACACTACAGACATCGGATACACCGGGGCGTAGGGCTGACCATCTTATCCTGTGAACGGCTCGAGGTCCGATGTTTAATAAACCCTCGACACTGCAAGGTAAAAGACGGTAAAAGGAAAATGAGATTAACAGACATATAATGCATTAGCCTCATAACCTTAGTGGCTTTGGCCTTCAAAACAACAAATCAAGTACATATGAGTATATTATCTTTTAATTACGTGTCCTCTACAAGTCTGGCTATTTTACGAGATAGTATGATGCTACTTACTGTGCTAAGATATTAAAGATAAATCTGTATAGCATTATTGTAAACATAAAAAGAATTCATTCGATATAAAATAATTTCATTTTAGGCCTGTTTTATTTTTCCTTTAAGTAACCACCTTAAGGGGGGGGGAGTGTTTTTTTACGAATATTAAGATTCATGCACACCCCTAGTAAGTATGTTTTATATTATGTGCATTAATCGGCTACAGACTGACATGTTACTTTTCAAGTGAAAACTAATGTATTTATATAACGTCAAGCGTTATGTAGTGACGATATATATCTCTAGCAACTCAATTTGAAGCAGACTCTTGTTCGTCAGTTAGTCCGGCAGGTAAGGATGAACTTATATTAAAATTTCTGTTCGAGAATATGTTCAACATTTATTAAAGTCGCCAGCTATTTAATTGTGAATAATTTCTTCACAACGCGAAATGCTTATGTAGTCAATATATTTTAGCGATTTTTGTCATCCTACATCATTTCTTAAGTACCTAACAACACTTACATGTTCTTAAATACCTGCAGTTATCGTTAGAGGATGTTAAAAATAAATAAATTCTTTCTTTATCCTAGAATGATATGGTTGGTGCTCATTGCTTCTGGTATATTTACTATGCTCGCTCTTCTTTAGGAGTTGTTATCCCTGTTAATAAACAGGTTATAAAATATAATTGGTTTACAACCAGTAAGAGCATTAAAAGTTTTCCTCACAACGCCTGCAACAGGTAGTATTATAAGATAAATGATAAAACATCATTGTTCTCTGGTGAAATAGAACATAATTATGAGTTCTATTTAATTATTTATAATCAGTTGAATCCAATTAGAAAAAAGCAATAATATTCTTATATTGCGATTTCTCCAAAATTTCTCAATCTACAGTAATAAATTCTGAATAATACCTTAAATATCTTTTTTTTTTAGTTCAAAATCCAGTAGATACTTATGTATTTTCCAGACATTATAAATAATCTAAATATCAGTATGATTAATTTGCTTTAATCCCCGAGATATCCGATAAAAAAGTATAATGTTATGAATTCAACTGACATCGTAAATTTCGTGCTGATTTAAAGTATTTTTATTATTAGACATTTTTTTAGAAATTATCCACATAAACAAACACTAAATTATATCGAACAGATCTTTTTTTGTTCATATTTCGTTGATGTAAATCCCGTTAGTCATACCCCGATAATGTTAATTAAGCATTGGCGAAACGTAGGATAAAACAAGCGAATAAGTTCAGGAAAAGCTTAGACACTGAGATTGTTATCATGCATAATATTAGTGCTCTCTTTATTGATATCGTGTCTTCATAATCAACATTTAATTGTAAAAAAGAAAGAAAAAACTCTTCAGTATGATATACAGCTAATTTAGAGTAAACACACAGTTCACTGTGTTCATTTTTAAAAAACTAATTGATTTTAAGTTAACTATTGGGTGAAGTAGTTTACAAGAATATTTTAATTAGAAGGAATGCTATAATAACTGCAATTACTGTTACCCATATATCAGGAATATTAAAATCTTTTAAAGCTCCGGCACTGGCAGGTCTAGTTTTTAAGGGAGCCCAGATTCTTTCGTTTACATTTAGAATGGCATCACGCGCACCTTTCCATGGATGAGGTCCCCCGATTCGATAGTGATATGGAACATTTGGTCCTGTTAGGCAAGCCCAAAATAATTTCGGATCAGTAAGTGCTAATATAATCATATTAGGTTTAGCTCCAATGAGAGAAGCAAGTTCGTCCATGAAAGGAATCCAATCCACTTGAATGGTATGTCGTTGTGACGAAGTATATCTGCGGGCAATGGCTTCTTTTTTCTTATTGATATCTTCCAACATATAGTCTTTGGAAGGAAGCCTGAGCTTTTTATTCATCAAAAGTGCAAACCATCGAGACTGCATTTCGGAAATCGGAAAAATCGATCCAATAGGTTGGATGAGACCAATGATAGCTAACGTAGGATGTTCTAGATGAGGAGGAAACGTATATTTATATAAAGTTACGCAGTTTTCTTTTGTATTCACTAGGTCTCCAAGAAATGGAAATTTGATGTTATAACCTGTAGCTAGAATAACAGCATCGAGTTCAGTGATGGCGTCATCACCTTCAAAAAGGACACCGTTCTTAGTAAACCTCACGATGTCTCCCTTGACGACCACGGTTCCTGCTAATATTCGAGAAGGTAAAGCATCACTGATTGTAGGATGTTGAGCTAAAAAACGATGTTTTGGTTGTAGCCGATATTTCTTGTGATCGCATCGTTTGTTGAGTGCCCTCTCGTGGAGTGAACTCCTTAAATGGTAAGGCAGAAGTCTCAAGATTAAATACGAAAGACGAGATCCAAGACCCAAAGGTTTTCCATCCGTCAAAGAACGAGCGGTGATCCATGCACCTCGTCTTGTGCTGAGATAAGTCTATAAATACAAGAACAAAACGGTCAGGATTGATTACAGAAAAGGACTTTTATGTCGGGTTAATGAGTTATTATCTTTAATAATAAAGATAATAAGTTATTATCTTTAATAATAATATGAGTGTGTAAAAAAGAGAGACCAATAAAGTGAAAAAAAATAATAATTAGTCAAAGTTTCTTCTTTTTTCTTTTGAAAAACTTATTTTGGAAAATGAAATTATTTACTTTTATAAATACCACATGACCATTGCTAAAAGATCTTCTACTATTAAAACATTATCAAATATATTTGTTGGATTATTAATCATAACGAAAAGGTAATTAATTTTCACCAATGTTTACATATTTCCACTAGGGAGGCATGTGAGGTGGTTGTTTGTAAGTTGGGGGTTGTTTTCTTCTATACGATAGAAAAATATAAACTACGTGTTTAATTTAAAATGGTAAGGAGACAGTCCAGAAAAATAAGAAATATGTCGATAGCAGAAGTTAAACATTGTGGAAAAGAAAGTTGAGGAAAAAGCTGGTTCGAGCTAAATCGGAATTGTCAGGGTACAGGAAGATGGGTTGACATTAAATTGTATAAGAGAGATAAGGATGTCCGCTATCTTTACTTTCATTTATTATCTATATGAATCATACTGTAAAGGAAAGTATCATTATCAATGCCGGTATAGATATAAGAGAAGTTCAACTCAGCACTTTACTTCAGCTGATGTTATATACCAAAATAAATTCAGCACAAATCTTTAGGATTGTAAAGAGTTGAATAACTGCGGTAACAACTTTGGTATGAAAAGCAGTAATACAGTGAAGAAAAATATGAAATTAAGCAGTAATTGAAAAACATCCAGTACATTCACAGTCGAAATAACATGTAAAATACTTCTTGGTGTAGATTATATAATAGAAATGAATGAATAAAATATAGTTACTCTTTATGGAGAACTAAAACCGAGGAAGACCAAAGAGACGGTAGGAGAATGAGATTAGAGAGATGGAACTCTGCAGCATGGAAAAGCTTAAGATAGGACTGAAATCAGGACTTTAAGGGCTTCATCCAGCAGTGGACAAAAAATGGCTGATGAAGAAAAAGAAAACAACTTTTATAATGACTAGTCAATAACAGAATCTATCAGGAACTCACCTTTTCGCAGACATAGCTGTATTCAACAGCAGCATCAACTGCTGAATTCCCAATTCCAACAACTGCCACTCGCTTTCCTTCATAACCATCAGCTGTTTTGCAACTGTGAGTGTGGAATACTTTGCCTTCAAAGCTTTCGATGTCTGGGAAATGAGGAAAATTGGGATATACGTGATGGCCTATGCATACCATTACTCCATCAAACGTCTTCTCAGTGATGCTATCATCTTTCGTGTTTCGCACTGTTACAACCCACTTCCCGGTATCTACATAGTCACTAGAGGGAGTAACTTTTATCACTTCCCGGTGGTACATAATATGAGGCAACAGATCAAATTTCTGGGCGTACATTTCGAAATACTTCATCATTAATGTATTATGCATGTAGTTTGGAAATTCCTTGGGAGGAGGGAAGTCGCTGTATGCGCTCATTTCTTTGGAAGTGTTGATAATAGTTGACCTCATGACTGACGCCACACCATCGACATCTTCTTTTCTGTATCTCCATAATCCTCCCCAGTTATCACTTCTCTCGAAGCAAATAACATCGTGATTCTCTTCTTTACAAGACTTGATGGCAGCAAGTCCACTGGATCCTGCTCCAATCACTGCAATTTTCTTTGGCGGACTCCTGGCCATGACGTAATGCTAGATACAAAATACAAAACCGATTGTTAGATTAATCGAATTAATTTTTATTATGTTTTTAAGAGATCACAGAAAGATCGGAGTAAAATTTTGTAAGTATTTAGATTAAGTATTAAACACTTGGTGCAACTTCTGTGTTATAAAATTCAAGTAATAAGTTGTAATAATTATTATTATCATAAAACTAAACAGCATAAAATAAAAATAAGTCTAATAAATAAGAATAACTCCCCAAAATGTTCATTCCTGAGTTCAGTTCTCATCAACACAGAAGCAATCTTCATTTAGTGCCGTCGTATATCACTAAGCAACTGACGCAATGTCTAGGAGCGAACTGGTAGGTTTAACTGGTTGGAAGATTTTTTTTTATAATAAAGTAATAGCCTACTAGTTTCGCCGATTTGACTGTTGGCTTCGTCTGAGCATACAAGGTGACAAAACAGCTTAAAAAAGATCAAAACAACAACTTTACTATTACTTTACAATAAATAAACTCCTACCAGTTAAACCCGATTTATATGTGTTTTGTATAAAAACTGATACAATTGTATGTCATCCATAAGAACACCGTTATTTGTTTTTAATTTTACATATGTTCTTGAATTGAGGAGCTCCAAAATAGTGTTTACCTATGGAAGGTGGGGGGGGGTATATCCTAATAACAAAGTCCTGTTTGTCTACGTGTATTTTTTTAATTTGAAGGTAAGTTAGTCGATCTCATGCTATTACTATTATTACGTGACACTTCCAAGGAGTGTTAGGACATGGTAAGTCACACTACTCCACCAAAGACAACTGACCCTCTCTTCTACTTAATCCTTCAACTACATAATTATCATCAGCACCACCATCACCAATAGTATTTTTTGTCTGTAAATTGTGCATGTTCTCTTGGCCGATTTGTCTATATGTGAGATGAAAAACTCAAGCTTCCCAGAGAAAATTCCCTGCTACCTCTGTATGAGATCTGCTAACTCACCTTCAACTTGAAAAGTTCATATAAAAATTCCTCTCCTCACTACAAGAATCGAACTCGGGTCTTTTCCAATGCTCCGTTGTTCTTCCAGTTGGGTTACGGAGGCGTGTATGAAGGTGGAAGAATTTTTTTTCTTCCTCTAACTGGAATTTTTCCAACTTGCATACGCAGATTTTTCACACAATTTACAGATAAAAATACTATTGGTACTCGGTGGATGACGTGTGTTATGGTGTATAAATGGTGAATTAAGTTTAAACTGTGGGTTGTGTTTGAGTCAGTGATACTGATACTAATAATATTAATACTATTAATAATAAAAAATAACATATATATATATATATATATATATATATAATACGCAACGGATTCATGGTCCTTTGTGGGTACTTAATATACTTAATATCGACTTAAATGGCTATTAGGATTAAAATCCTGCTGAAAAGATTGAATAATTGTGAAGAGCCTGCCTACAACCGCTATTATCTGATCCAAGGGGTAATTTTAAAGGTAGAAAACTTCATTAGTACGAAAATTATTAATCATATACAGACGAACTGATGAAATTGTTAAATAAAAGAATAAAGCTTCTTAAAATATACTTACTGAAGCTTATAATGAAATATTGCGACGCACAGACACACAAAAATCCGACTGGGTGCAAATATAATCTTCTGATGTAAATATTAATGAAAACGGGTCTATAGAAGACTGCTTATCTGATCGAGTCAAGGTAACGTACCAAACAGATTGCTGTAATCTTAAGGTCTCTTGTTAGAATTTCTGTTACCAGACGCCATTGACAAGTATAGCAAATACACGCAGTCCAAAGCAATTTTGATAAAGCGGATCTTGTGCCTTTTTTAGAGTTAAGATTAGCACATTACTGTGCGTCATCAATGATAAAAAAAATTCATGCTCTGAACACGTGAGTTTATATCGCGCGATGTGTGCTGTATTGGCGTAAGTCGTTATAATTTTTATTATGAGTTGTTTCCTTTTTTTTAGGTGAGTTTCGTATGATGTACAATTTATTAGATTGGTCTAGTCCGTCCGGTCATCCACACACACACACACACACACACACACACACACACACACACACACACACACAGTGCCAAATAAATCCAATTTTATAGCCTTTAAAAATAATAGTAATGACTTTCAATAACAGCCATCTAACTAGAATTTTTAAAATTAATTTTAATCAAGGCATACATCCATTGATACTAGTGAAAGAAATAATTTGAAGCGAAAGCTGAAGGGTGGTGTACAAAAATCACAGGAAAATATAAATAAAAAATAAAAAAAACGAAAGATTTCTGTTGTGAATAAATAATTAAAAAAATATTTTTCAAATGACTAAAGCAGTACTACGACTAAATGTAAAACTCATTTATACAAATGGATAAGTAAGAATCTTCCAGAATTTCTTAACAAAACATTCAAATTCGTAAAATAGTGTCCAAACGAATCATTTCTGAAATGTATTTACTAAACTTGTATGAAGAAAATATTAATAGTAAAATATTTAATATTAATATTAAATATTTAAAATATGGCCAAAAGACAACGTTGAAACTAACTACGGTTGCTCAATTTTTTTTTTTAAATTTAAAATTTTTTTCAATAATTAACTGAAAATCGATCATGAAATGAGGATCTCCACAAAATATTTTTGGTGAGCCTCTCGAAGTGTTAGCGAAGGGTCCTGCGGAGTGTAGCTTAAATTTCACTGGTGTAAAGGAAACATTGAAAATTTTATTTTGGGAATACTAAATTGAAACAATTTCAATTTAGTATTCCCAAAATAGAAATAGAATAGAATAGGTTAGAAATAGAATAATCTGTTGATATTCTCTTAAACTGTTGAAGAGTATAATCCTTTAGAAATGCTTCATTGATATTGAGCAGCTGTAGTTGCTCAATATCCATTTACAGCATTGAAATTGACTAAGTTGTTTTCATCCCAATCAAGTATACTGTAGAGATCGGTGTTCAGGGCAGGCATTTGTTATAGATGATCTTACTTCAGATGTTTGAGCGCTGCATGGCTTGTAATACGAGGATGAGTGAAGTGTGCTATCATCAGGAAATTTATGAATACGGTTTGCAGTGAATGAGAGCAGGTCATTTAAATCAGGATAAAGGATGGGTGAAATGACGGAGCCCTGAGGGACACCGGCATTGTCAGGAAAGTCTGAAGAGAGAAAACCATGCACTATTACAAGTAGGGATTGATCTGCTAGAAAACTGATGATTCATTAACACAACGACGAAAGCAATCCAAATGATGGTAATTTGTTGAGAAGCCTTCGATGCCAGATCCTATCAAAAGCCTTGGAGATGTCAAGAACAACGGCAGAAATGCCTCTAAACCTTTCCATCGAATGCATCCAAATGTGAGTGAAGTAGGCAGAAGATCTCCTGTGGGTCTGGAGTGGAAAAATCTATGCTGGTCACTAATTAGATAGGAATTCTGAAGGTGTTGAAGAGATTGACTCTTTATTACGTTTTCATTACTTTAAACAAAACTGATGTGAGTGCAATAAGTCGATAGCTTGATGGTAAATATTTATAACTATTTTGGAAACTGGTTGTGTATAATCTTTCTTACATGCTGAAGGGTGGATGCCAGCTGAGTACAGTTTAGTGAATAAATGATAGAAAATATCTCCTGAACACAAGGAGTAAAATTCCATCAGGATCGCTTGCCTTTGTAGTATCTAAGTTGTTCAAAATTTTTCTGATGTCTTTCTGTTGGAAGGTCACAGGAGGCATATGATGCAGTGTTCTAAGCAAGGAAGGAAGTAATTTGCCATGGTCCTCTATGAGACGTTGGAAGAAAAGAATGAAGTCAAAACATCGGTCCTGTCTTTAGGTGATGTTACAATGCTACCGTTAGGGTCAGCTAGAGGAGGAATTACTGATGGGAAAAAGTTGAGTCTGGCGGCTTTAGTGAGAGACCAGAAGGTGGCACAAGCAGCGAGTTTTCTACATTTATCCTTTTTGAATTTAGACTTTTCCCTTTTAATGGTGATTTTACAAGTGCTGCGACCAATTGTATAGGCTGTGAATGAAGCTGGCGTTTCATTCTCAAGCCACTTGTGAAAGGCTGTTCGCTTTTCTTGGACAGCTTTGGCACCCTTTTTGGGAGAACCATGGTTTAGATATGGGTTGAAGAATTTCAACAGAGTGAGGAATGAAAGTTTTCATTCCAATATGGATTATTTCTGTAACATGATCGCAACAAGTATATGGACCTGAAGAATGAAAACAGTAGTCTAGCCATGGAAAAGAGGAGTAGAAATCTCGCTTGCATTGTTGTGATTCCAGAGCACGCTAAATTGTGAATGGCTGAAAGAAGGACATTCCACCAGGGACGAAAGTTGCATAAGACTGTAGCCTGAATTGCCAAGAGGAGCAATGAACTGAATAGAACACCTGAAAAGAAATTCTAGTTAAATAAAAATTCTAGAGTGCTCTATGAGCGAAGAGGATTGTCAGGAATTCGTAGAGCGAACTGTCGTTGAGAAAAGCTAACTCTAAATGATAAAAAAAATATGAACGACAGAAATGTGTAACTATTGTGTATATCATGTTTAATCACCAGCACATACAGAAATAAAACATACCCACAGTGCAGATATGTATGTATATGTGATGAATCAAAAAAACGGGAAAAAAAACGTTAGGGGGGAAACTCTGTGTTAAAACCAGTTTTTTGTCTGTTTTTTTTTTATTTTGTTAATCAGTGAACTATAACAAGATTTTGGAAAACCTACGCTTGCTGTAAGGTGAATTTTTTTTCTGGTTTACAAAATCCTTTTGTGAAAGTACTCACTCTTTTAAAATATAATTTGAAATATACTCTGCGTAAATCACTAACGCGAGTTGAGCAAGTCGATGTCTGATTTCTGTCATCTTGGGTGACCACAAGCACCTCTATTAGTTCAGTCTCTAACGACACTATCTCAAAAACCATCGGTTCGAATCTCATCCAAACATGAGCGACACCCATAAAACTTTCCAAAAGGAAACGAATTACATTGCCTCATATATGCAGGCTGAAGCTTCTCTTCAAACTACACAATCATAAATTTCATTGTAAGCACGTTGGCAGATATGTTGGCATTTGGGCGTTAATACATCCACGTTTGATGTAATTTCTTGTTTCTTCGATGTGCTGACATTTAGACTTTTTTTCTGCATTTTTATATTTGCAAATATAACGTCGAAATACCTTCTTTATGTTCCTATTCTGGGATGTAACTGGGTTGTTTATGGTCAATGGAAACTACTGCATCTGCGATACGTCATTTGTTTTCCCTGCGAAAGTCTATAAGGCATTTCTCGGTTTCATTCATTTCGTATACCACACTTTTTCATTACGTCGGATTTCTGTGTTGAGAAACAGACCAAAGTTTCCTGTGTTAGTAAATGTTGGCGTTGGTGCCACTCATAATTATTATCACGTCTTTATGTTATATATCTGTATAACTGCTTATATGTTATTATCTAAAATAGTACAAGTTCTAAGTTCACTTATATGAGGTGTGGCGATTAAAACCCAAGTTGCTGGAAGAACAGAAAGCTTTACTTTCCTATGCAAAATGCTGCCAGACTATAAAGGTGCCAAATGTTTTATAAAGCACAAGCATGTTTCTTTAAATCCTAACATTATTTAGGAGGAAAGAGATCTGTTATCGAATTAAGTAATTCAAAGAAAAGCACGCCTTCTTTATGCCGACTATCATCACCATATTAATATATGAAGACTTCTCAGAGAGTTTGTTTCGTCTAATAAAATGAGTCTCTGCTGGACTCAAGATTTCCTCTTAGAGCATAAGCCTCTTTCATTCATTTTCGTTTTCCTGGAATATAAACAGCGATGGTGTCATTTATTCTTGTAACACATGCAAAGCACTCATTTAGGTTAGGCCGCAGGCAATTCCACACGAGGTAACATCATCTGCATGGTATGATTTTTTTTTGTTTTGTTTTATTTATGAAAAATAGTGTCATTTAATGATGCCTGCTCTTCTTCCATTTATAAAGAAGACTTGAATAAAAATTGATTATAACACAGTGAATAACCCAGGAATATTCGAAGATGCATTATTTGTTGTTAACCAACTGACCTATAATAGTGATCATAGGCTAATGAGAGCAAGAATAAAAATTACCATTGAGAGAGAGAGAGAGAGAGAGAGAGAGAGAGAAGGGGGAGAAGTGGTACTAGAAAATTGATGACAAATTCAGATCGAATTAAAATAAAATTAGCGGATAATCCTATTGAAATTGTTGGCTATATTTTGGACATTTAACAGTTTAAAGGAAAAATAGGGTTGAGTTGTTTGGAATGAGGTTGGAGTTGTTTGCAGAAACGACTAAGGAGCTACATTTAATTTTATTGGCTGGTAATGCTTTCTTTGCCTAATTTGTCTTCTAGTGTGAAAAATCCTTCCACCTCCATATAAACTGTTTCGGTCTTCTCTTAATGATATCACAGTGAGTGGATGCTATCTACTTCAATTCACAATAAGCATTATTACCAAGGTCTGTAACAAAAGCAGTAAACTGCTGCAGTAAGTCTTAAAGAGATTACAGAGAACGATGAACATGAACTCAAATATTCAATATATCTTAGTTCTTATATGACACCAGCAACCGCAAACAATATTCGATTCCAAAACGTTTTATGATTGGTCAGTTGGTATTTTTATTGTAACAATGTAATTAACCTGGTTATGCTTTCGTGTTCAGCATAACGTCATACAAGATGCCATTCCAGCATGCTTACCATAGTTCCTTCCTATTTACGCCGACACACAGATTGTAATCGTACCATGCAGGCTTTAGAAACCGGATCCTACGGAATAGGGTGGTTAATCCTTATTCATGTAGTCTCCCATGTTTGTATATGGCATGTTTTCTTCTGGCCAGTTGCGTGTTTTTACAGGATGAAAAACTGGAGTTTCCGGAGATAAACCTGCCACTATCATATGAGACCAGCTAATTCACCTCGAAGAAAAACTCTGAAAAAGATTATTTTGTGTGAAACAATTCTAACCTAGAATGAATCCATGGTTAATGAGTGCAAAGCACATTCCTGACATCCAATGTTCTGATCATACTGTATTTTAAATACTTTATAAGTGGCGCCATCTATTGTCGATAAAGAACAATATACATGTAATCAATTAGATATTATTTTAAATTTATTACTAATATTATACATGCATGCATACCTCTTCAAAGCCCACCTTTCCTAATTGGGTTGTGGGGGGGGGGGGGGGAGAACAGCTGTAAGAGGAACTTCCAATGGTCACGATCCTCTGCCACCAAGCTCAGGTGTTCTGTTGGGATTCCCAAACGTGTCCACCCAAGGTTTTGGATATAATTTATCCGTACCAACGTAACTGTGATCTCTCGTTGATACTAATATTAAATATTCTTAAATCTTAATTTTGTATTATTTAATATTAAGTATTTGCCTATTCATGTCCTTGCCTATTCATGTTCACTCCATAGCTCAGTTGGTAGTAAAAAAATACTTTAGTTGGAAAGGTTTGAGTTCGAATCCAGACTTGAACTAGATTCATACGTCAGAGAAGAACTATGGTTCTTCCCGTAAATTCTGGCAAAAACCGCAAAACAGTCAATCAGGCCAGAAGAACACACGCAACTAACAGAGCTATTAAATGGATGCGTTCTTGATAATAAATTATGATGCGGCTCAAAGCATTCGTTTCTTCTGCTAATTCTAATTCACCATAAAAGCCACTTGCTGACGATCCTTTATTTCCTGTATACACTAATCAATATAACGCTTACATGCTGTTCATCAGCTCCCGATTGCATTATTATCTTTTCCTTAACCTTCCAAGGTTAATATTATTATGGAGACAGATATACTGGTCGCTTCTAAATGTTCATGCTGACATGTACTGATTGGTTGCTATAATGATTGTTTATATTTTCTCTGGTAAGCGAAAACAACTAGCTCTAACCTAACCTTGGAAATGTACTCCAGGAATATTTGCACGTATAACATACTAGGGATTATTATTGCAATAATGCTTCAGTGTGCCATAATTCAAATATCGCGTCATCTGTAAAACGTGAGCAGAATCAGCTTGACGTTTCAATAATGTAGAAATATTAAACTAGTTTTAGAGTGCAATTTTCCTGATAAATTGTTTGCGGGCGGTTAAGAGTTATAAAGTGTTATGATGAAACAAGCATGCTCTTTTTCAAACAGGTTAGCCCCTTTATTGTGAAACAAGGAAGAAACGTAAAAGAAAATATCAACTGTTCTCCTTTGATAGTTTCCATTTATGGTAATCCATCAGATTCATATAAAACTATTAATCCTCTACTGCTACGTCTATTAATTGTTTGTGTTAACTAGCCAATACTTGTTTTGCAAGATGCCAGACTCGATTTTCGGAGGGTGAGGGAGATCCCCTTCTACCTATCTAAACTTTTTTTGCTGAAATACTCTTATAAAATGTTCTCCCTCTCATCTGACTGGATGCCAATTCATATCTTTTTAACAACGGCCATTGTTATTACCGACTTGACTTCGTAGAGTCTTGCCACAGTCAGGTTTGTCTTTTCCCACTAAGCCAGGTAGACGTTGATAACCGTCTGTACTAAATACATCACAAGTAGAAATAAGGTCAAATGATCAACAATGTGAAGCGAAGCGCTTTATCTTGTTGCCGCACGAGTGGCAACTAGATAATTAACGGAAACCATATGAGTCTTCCTGCACACTCCCCCCCCCCCCACACACACACATAGTGAGAAGACATCAGGGACATTAACACACTTTCTTTGATCATACAGATCATGAATAATCGTAATTTAATACAGTAAAATTATTACTTTATTGAAAGTAATCATTTCCAGTAATAAGTAATAAGTAACGACAGCCAAATTTATTCAACCAAAAATTTGGTTGACAAAATGATCAGCGTATTTTATAAATGGCGCCATCTAGTGACAGTTAAAAATAATATACTTTTTTGAGTAGGAAAGATAATTATTATTATTATTATTATTATTATTATTATTATTATTATTATTATTATTATTACACCATATCATAAAGGTCAAGTTCATGTATTTTATACAGCACCTTTTCTGGGTTGTTATAGAGTTCACATTTGGAAATATTCATACAGTTTAGCAAATGCATTGGTGATGCTTCCTCGATGTTACAGATTTTGCAGATGGGGAAGACTTTTATGCCATTGCTAAACTTGATTGGTCTTGTTTGGCCGGTCTTGTGGCGAGAGATCATGGTAGTGGCATAGCGATTAAACTTGGAGTTGACGGTGGCTCCTGATTTTCTGCTGAATACGAGTGGTGAGTCATGTCCTGGAGAATCATTCTTTTTATGCTTTCTTTTTGAGTAGTTTTAAAAAGATCAAAATTTGATGTTGCAGCCATTTTTGTTACTTCATCTGCAGTTTCATTTCCCTTTAGTCCAACATGGGATGGAATCCATTGGAAAATTATTTCGGAATCCTTATGTCGTTTATTTATGTTTTTTGTTATGTCTCTAAGTATTTCGTGACGGCAAATGTAGCAGTTCTTAATAACTTGAAGGGCTGCTAAGGAATCTGTGAAAAATATAAACTCCTTGGGGTTTTGTTTGTCCAAATATTGCAGTGCTGTGTTAATGGCTAATAATTCTGCATGGTATGAGTTGCATCCAGTACTGTTAGTTGTTTTTAGTTCTATATTATGAGAGCCATAGATCAGTACGCCACTCCCAGAATTGCCATTTGGATTTTTGGAGCAATCTGTGTAGATCTTTATTGAGTCAGGTCCATATTCCATTATTTTTGAAAGGGCTAATGATCTCAAGATTTCAGGATTTTCTAGGCTTTTTTCTCGTGTTTCCATATTTCAGAGTTAATAACTGTAGTTTTCCTGTCTTGATTTGGAGGAAATGCTGGGTAGTCGGCTATTTTATTTGGACAATCCGAGGGAATTTTATTTTCCATGATTTCATGGATTGTTGATTTTTTTCTTTATTCTGTTGGTTGGTTGCCATTTTTTAAAAAGTTCACATGTTCTATGATGTGCAAGGTTGGCTCTTTTTTCTACAAATTTAGAAAGATTTTCTTCCCACCTATTAAAGGAACAAGGTTGGATTCGAATTCTGCTATTTTTCCAGGAGTCGTTTTCCTTAGTCCACATATGATTCTACATGCATTTTTCTGAATTTTTATAAACTTGTCTAAACTGGTATGTGATGGTTTGCATCCAGATTGGCGAAGCATATTCCATTATGGGACGGATAATATAGGTATATGTGACTTTTGAGGTTTTTGCATCGGCTCCCCACTCTTAACCTTAAACACTTTTCATGATGTTTAGTATTCTTTTTGCTCTGCCTGCAACATTGGTGATATGTTTATTGAAGCTTAGTGATGGAACCAGAGGAACCAAAGTAACCAGAGTAAATGTAATTGACTGTTTAGCTAAATCTTTGGTCTCCACTTTCTGATGTGGTTATTAATGCTAAATACACAAATTTCTGATTTATCAGGGTTAATTTTGATTTTTTTGGTTTTCACAGTATGTAGATAAACTTTCAATAGCTTTGTTTAAGTGATCGTCTGCTGTTTCTAAGTTGTTGTGAGCTAAGAATAGGACCAAATTATTAGCAAACATAGCTATCTTTGTTTATTTATTTATATTTTTATCTAAGTCGTTCAAGCAGATGGAAAAAATGAGTGGGCTCAAAATTATGCCTTGAGGGAGTCTTAGTTTCGCTTTCTTGGGAAAGGTATTATTTATTCTAACTCGAATAAATATCCCCCTAGATTGGCGAAGTAACCAATCTAGGGGGGGGGGCTACAGAAGGAAGATGCTTGATCATAATTCCTTGTATGTTATCTGGTTCACATGATTTATTTATGTCTAGTCTTTCCAAGGCATCTCTTAATTCCGAGATTGTAAATAGATTCCAGAATAATTTGTGTTTATATTTTTGGGAATTTGAAGCATTTTTCTGCTGTCGAGCCTGTTTTGATATTTGATGATCTTTCCTAGTATTTTCTTCTCTAGTTTGCTAATATTTCTAAAATGAAAGGCCAAGGTATTTGCGATCTCCCTGTCTCCAATTTTGATATTTCCATCTGGAATCTTTTAGCGTGTTAGTCTCACTTGACGTTGGTAGGTCTTTTTGTACATTAGCAGTTAGTTTCCAAAGTTTAGTACCTGAACTGTTTGAATTTAAGTTGTGGCAAAATTCTTGCCACCTAGTTCTTTGTAATATATTATATTCTTGTTCAATTTCAGCATTTATCTTGTTTTACTCGATCCTGGTTTCTAAAGAACTTCCAGTGTTTTTAAGATGTTAAATAATTCATTTCGTTTAGTTATTTTACTGGCAAGTTCCTGGTGAACCTTTGTGTAGTTTGAAATAACTTTTCTCCTGTAACCCTTTGGGAGATTTTTCTTTGCTGCTTTAGGACAGTATTCTTACAAGTTATGTAGTCTATGTCTAAGTCATCATGGTATGTGTGATCGTTCAGCATTTGCTTACTTCATACAATTTGCTTTCTGAAAGTTCCAGTGATATTTTCTTTTTGGGGTGGGTCTAGTCATTTTTGGGTTCAGATTGATTAATATTGGGGTATGGTCGCTTCCTACCGGTTCCAAAACAGACCAAATAGCATTGTCTT
Source organism: Typopeltis vanoorti (assembly GCF_054136105.1). Classification (NCBI taxonomy): domain Eukaryota; kingdom Metazoa; phylum Arthropoda; class Arachnida; order Uropygi; family Thelyphonidae; genus Typopeltis; species Typopeltis vanoorti. Next base: position 79,747,845 of record NC_143565.1, read on the forward strand.
GAAGATCTGGAGACACCGCAGAGCATCTTTTGTGCCATAGGAATGAGACAGATAAGTGGTCCTTCACTGTTGAGAGTTATTAGTCCTGTTTCATCCAAGAAATTACTCATATTTTCTCCTCTTTGGTTTATTTCCTCAGAAGCCAATAAGAGGTGTTTACTATCCTAAGATAATGGAGTTTTCTTGAGAGAGGATAGGCTGGAAAGATTTGGTCCAGGTTTGTTAGGAGGATGATAACAATTGAGAATGTTTAATGGCCTTTAACTTGGTTCCAGTATTTGGATTCCTTGTATTTCAGTTCCCTCTGTTACTATGTCTACTTGAAGAACTTTATATGACAAGTTTCGGATTTGTGTCAGAAGCTCTCCTGCAATTTTGGTCAGAAGGCGTATCTTGTCGTATGATATCATAGTTTTTAAAGTTTAGACTTCTGGTTTGTCGAAGTTTGGTTTCCTGGATGCAGATAATATCAGCATCGTGTTTTTCAGCTAGTAGTAATAGTTCGTTTAGTTTTTCTTTGCTTTCTGGAGTAACGATACCATTTAAATTACATTGGATGATGTTAATATTTCTCGTAATGGGTGGAATGATTTGATCATTTCTCAACTCTGACATCACTTCCAAATCAAGAGTCGCGGTGGCTGCTTCCTACATAGTTATAATCACTGAAATTTTTGTCTCCATGACGGGAAAAAAAGAAATGCTGATGTCCTTAGATTATCCAGAGGGAACCACGAGGAGGTAACACTCAGACTTTGTCCTCCATTATTTAGACATAATCCCAAAGAGTACAAACCATTAACAATCATCTGATCCCAGATGAGTTTCAATGTTTTCTACGAAAATTAAGGGACTTAATGTTTTATGCATGAAAAGAATTGTAATACGTATCACGACGTCTAAATATTTTATTTTTTATGTTTTAGTTTTTTATAGTGATTGTGATTCAGAAATATGAAATATTTCTCTACACATAATTCTGTAGAAATAGTATGGTAATTCGTTCCACCTGCTTCTTAGATATTGATTGGATATGAATAAAAACTTTGGATAAATAAGAGCAAGAGCATTTGAAAAGGCTCCACAAAAAATAAATTTAGGGACACGTAAAAATCCCTCCATAATAATCGAGAGGTTCCATCCCACCTGAGAGACATTGGCATCATTGTCTCCTAGAACACTGTCAAAGTTCTCCTGGTATATTTCTTGCAAAACAATCCAAGGAGGTGCTAAATGCGATGTGCCTGGAATAACAGCGGATTCATCCTGATTACCAATGCTCGAATTGGGGAATACCAAAGTACAGAATTTTGACTTTGTTGCTAGGCAATGTTACATGGGAATATTCTGTATGCAGAAGAGTTGGAAGCAAGATGAACAATGAATAGGACCCTTTTTTGTTAAGCCTAATGTTTAACTGTAGCAAAACAATAAAATTCAAACATAAACATTATATATATATCAAGTTACTCGATTTTTGGTAAGTAGGTTGTTTTTTTCCTTGAAACTGGTTTTTAATCCCTCATTAAAAATCAGCTGTATAACTCACAATAATGCATATAGACAATAATACAGCTGTTCGGGTTTAGCTCACTATCAATCAAAGGTGATGGATAGAGACTGGCTGCCCGCCTATCTTCAAAAGTTAATTACGGATAAAGTAACTCAACTTACATCTTTGGGAGATAAAATATACTGGAGGACTTTTTTTTTTTTTTTCAAAATAAAAACCTGATAACGTTAAGCCTACATCAGTTTCTATTGCACGATTTATCATAATTTCTTCTCAAGTATGCCCACAGTAGGATAATTCTTAGTTGGAAAATTCCTCTGTAATTCTCACAGTTTCAATCTAATATTCAAATAGTTTTAACTTTGCCAAGTAAGCTCTCTTCTCTACATATACAAGGAAATTCGATTGACGGTATCCATTTGAGAAAGGTATATTTTTCCTATCACTTTCATTTCCTTTTATTTTGAAATTTCATGCATTAAGTTCTCGTACTTGACAATATCAGTCAGTCAACGGTATTTTTATTATAAGTATCATTACATGACGTTCATTTACTTCCGCTAGCACAGATGCAATATAGTTTATATAGTTGTTATGCACATATATGTAATATCAGACGATGTCTTCCTTTTGCTATATTATTGTTGACAGCAGCAATCATTTCATACTCAGCATTAAAAAAAAAAAGTAAACTTGCAGTGTCTTTTGTATTCAGATGTCACGACATTTGATAATGCTGTAAAACAAATATAGAATCAATCTACTTGAATAGTCTTTATCGATTATTTACGTACTTGATAATACTAAAAACAATGTATACAACCAAATAATCATTGATATCAGTCCAACCTTGGACCTGTCGTACCAAACTATTACTGATTGTTGTTTCTTGGTCTATAGCAGGGGTGGCCACATCGTGGCTCACGAGCCGCATGCAGCTGGCATCCACGTGTCAAGTGATTCTTCACGCTGTACCAGGAAAAAATAAACAAAAAAAGAAGAGGAGACAAAAAAAACGGAGATAGAGAGAAGAGGGAGAGAAAAAAACAGGGTTAATAAAAATTACTGCAGTAAAAAAGTTTAATTCTAAACACATTAAATGAAGTATACCTTGAGCGATTAGAATAATTTTAAAGTAGAAACACAATCATTTTAATTACTTATGTACTAGTAAAGGCCTTCCGTGTATCCATTTTATGAGTAAGCTCCTTAAAATGAGGTGTGTACAAGCTCCTTCAAATGCTCATCATTTAAAATAGATCTATATATCTTCATCATCATCATCATCATGCTTGTCAAGGATTTAGGCCTACCATGGCCTGTTTCGGCTTTAGAAGTCATCTTTGAATCGTTTAAGAAGACATCCTGGTTTTCTTTTTCCTAATGGCTTGTACTTTAAGGCTTGTTTTGGTAATCTTTCTGTTTTCATTCTTTGAACGTGTTCCATCCATTTATGTTTATATTTTTTAATTTTTTTCTAATACTGGTTCTTGGTTTAATTATTTCATAATATCTTCGTTTCTTTTGTGATCAAATAGAGTATACTTTGTTTTTCTCATAAACTTCAGTTCTGCTGTTGTTAATCTTTGTCTTTTTGTTTTATTGTCCAGATTTCGCTTCCATACATTAAGACTGGTAGGACTAATGTATTGCGTACTTTTAGTCTGGTTTGTTTTTGAACTAGGTTTGGTTTAAATATAGAGTTAATTACACCTGTTATTTTTAAATGTTTTGCAATTTTTAGATTTATATCTTTTTCATTTTCATAAGTGATCATACATCCTAAGTAGTTAAATGAATTCACCTGTTCTGAGATCTTGTTATCTATTACTATCTTAGTTCTTGCTGGATCTCGTCCTTTAAAGGCCATAGTTTTTGATTTTTCTGTTGATATTATCATACCATAATCTTTCCCTATCTCATTTAGATCTAAAATAGCTTTCTGTAAGTTATTTTCAGAATTTGTAATTATTATTTGGTCGTCGGCAAAAAGGAGAGTGTTTAAGTTCACTTATGAACTCAGCGTTGTTCTACTCAGTGACAGGCTCACCCCGTCACCGAGAAGAACTTCTCAGCGTTGGCTCTACCCAGTGGCAGGCTCACCCCACCACCAAGCAGAGCCATAATCTCAGCGGTGGCCCTACTCAGAGACGGGCAAAAACCTATCTCCAAGTAGAGCCTCTCAAAGCCAGCCCCCCACTAGTTCCGACCCCTATCGAGGTCTAATCAGTGGGAGCTAGGCTAAGAAATACTAAGTTTTAAGTAATACAGAGCTTATAAATATTTTACCAACACATGTTACCATAAGGTGCTTTGACCTTATTAAATAAAAATCTCAGGATGAGAGATAGATGTAGAAAGTTTTTTACCTTGGGTATAATATATGTTAAAGATACCAAGTTATTTTAGATATAAACCTGGTTTTATTTACTCCATTTCCCAAGTAAGCAAACAGACAAGTCAGTCATGGTCTTGCACTACGTACAGGATCAGCTGGACTTGCAACACTTGCAGGCGCAAACTTGACTGACTTGTCTGTTTGCTTACTTGGGAAATGGAGTAAATAAAACCAGGTTTATATTTAAAATAACTTGGTATCTAACTTGGTATTTAACATTTAATACATTGCTAACTGAGAACCACCTAACTAAGCAAAACCATGATACGTCATTAGGAATTGCGTCACAATTCAACTCATCGAGAAAGCTTTTGAATTATCGGCTGTTTTATCACTTCAACGAATAAACTGACAATTCTTAGAACTACTTAAATTACGTGTTCAAATTTAAAACACTTGGCAACTAGATGTTCTCTGTGAATAATGCAATGTAGGTAGGAAAGCAGGATATGATTCATCATTCTCAAGGAGCCCTATGATCCCTTTAATTTCACCGCTCATAGCTGGAGCACTATCATTTGCAATGCTGACGATTTTTTCGCGCCGTACCGAAGCTTTTTAAGTGCAACATGGATGTTAGAACCACATGTTGCATCTTTCAACGCTATCAAGTCCAATAGCTCCTTGATGTCCAGGTCGTGAGACACAAAGAGAACAAATATATCTAGTTGTGGTTTGTCTTGAATATCTGTAGATTCATCCACAGTTAGACTAACTACAGCACAATGCTTCAAGTTATGGTGTAAGTAACGTAAATTCTGATATTAGGAAAGAAATTCACTGATAAAGGAAATTCTCCTTCCAATTGTATGCCTTGGAGACCGGCATCTGTTCAATCAGTTTGAGTAGTTTTTTATTATCCGGGTCTAAAACTGAAATTATTTGGGCAGTATTCTTCTTGACAAATTCTTCAGTGTACGGACGTTTTGCCTGTGTAATATTAAACGTTAAAATAAAACCCGCTTCGGTAGTAACATCAGCCTCTTTAGTAATCATGGACATCAATTTACTCTGACCATGGAGTTGTTCTTTGAAAGTTAAAAGTTTAGGCCCCCTTAGATCAGAGCCAAGAGAAAATTCTTTACTAAAATCACAGTGATGCGTGTCATAATGACGCTCGAGATTGCTGGCTTTGAATTGCGCAAGTGTTATTTGGCATATAGCACACATTGGTTTACTTTATCGTTACACAAAAATATACTCCTCTTCCCACTCTGGACTAAAATGTCAATGGACGTACGCAACAATATGTTGAACGATACCGATAGATGAGCTCTGGAAGTGTAACTAACGTGTTGTGACGGGCAAGCATAGCTTCTGCATCCCCATGCGCATATTCACTTACTCCCGTACCATCGCATCGGTCAAAAGTTGCGGTTCTTCTAAGTCCTACCAGAATTATTTTGCTCCAAAAGGACGCGTAGTTGGTCACCCCTGGTCTATAGCAACCAGTCAAAAACAGAAATTCCAATCTGAAAACATTTAAATGAAATAAAAGTGTTTTTTTTTTTTTTTCCATTTCTAATCGGATGAACAAAAACCCTCACACAGAACATACTATGCTAGAGAATTAACATTCGAGGATTTTGTACAAAATTGTTGCTGTAATAATCAAAAAGATTCAACTTTTAATCATTATTAATCCCTGATATAAGGTATTAATATTTATTTTAGACACGGATGAAAATGTTTGAATTTTCTGATTGTGTTTTAGGAGGTTTTAACGCTTGACATTCCACGTAATTTTAGAAGATTTATTATTTCATCGGCAGCATTTAAAGTCTTGGCAACAATACAAGTACAAACTATAAGAGGAGAAACAACAAAAAACAGGTTTTTATGTGCAAATGTTCAAAAGAATAAACTTCTCAAATATTCAGATAAAGTTTGGCTAGTTTTCTACGCAGTATAGTGAACTTCCTTAGGATTAAAATTAAATATAAATTTGAAAACAAAAGAAAAACAAATGAATCTAAATACATTAACTAAAGTCAATGAAAACATTGTTAACCTGAGAGACCAAATTGTGCTGCCACGTCACTGTGACGTCACGGGTGCTTTTGCTTATTAGTTCTTTGATGCATGCTGACTGCAGCTGTGTATGATAAGGCCTTGATTTTTCATTGCACTGTTAGGCACGTGTCATTTCGGGAGCCTATTAAAACGCGATAATATGGTTATTAAATTCAATAATGACATTTTTGTCGCTTCCTGAATTACTTGAAGCTTTTCTTTGTAATATAATATGATAGGGAAGATTTATGTGTTATTTTTTCTTTGATTTTTCTCGTATACCGTTTGTCGGATAGCACACAAAAATAGACACACCCGCCAGTCATGTGAGGGAAACTGGGATGTTTTTGTATCCCTTGTCCTCTGAAAGTTTCCCTGTAACTGGCGGGTGTGTCTATTTTTGTGGGATGGTGGTGTGCTTTGTGTACTGGATGGGAAAATTAGTTAGGTTATCGATTTCCCTAAGATTGTTTCTTTATGTCGTGATTTGGATTTTTTTGTAGATTTTTTTTTGTTTCTTTCTTTCTTTGGAGGATAGGTAATTTTGTTCGTTCATACATTTTTGTTTATTTATTTTAATGCTGGGTTAGATAGCTTTGATAATTTGCATAAACAGATAGCATTCTTTGACTTTGTATTTCTTCGAGGAGTGGTATAATTATTTCAGATTCGCATTACTTTCTTGAAGATTTAATGAATTTTCTACGTGTAGAATATTGGTAAAGCTGTCATTGAATTATGAGTTTTTTATTTTTTATTGATGTTCAGATGCACTGGTGTGGTGTGTGATTTCTCGAGAATTTAATGATCTTTCTGTTGTACCATCGATTACTGACCGTATATAAGACACACTCCCTTTTATGAAGGGAGTTGATTCCGACTGGCTGTACACAACTATGAAAACCATGTCAGTCAAACAAAAGGAAATATTACAACAAATCGACTCACAAAGCACAGCAATACTACCGAGAAACACAGACATCATCGCGCGAGACTGTGAACCCCCCCCCACAACTGTAAAAGTAGGGAAAAAAATACCTATATTTAATTTCATTTGAACTGTATTGCAGAGAAACGCATATTTTCTACCTAAATATATACAGATATTTTTATACTTTGTGAATTTCTCTTCTTTGATTTTTTCTGCCAGCTGAGGTTGATCCAAGACAGTCGTTCTGTTACTCACTACCAAGAAAGTGCGAATTCATCTGGCAGAAAAGCAAGGAAGGGAAATTCACAAAGTATGCAAATATTTGGCTCTTGTTATTTCTAATTGTACTTTGCAAGTTACTAATGTCGCTGTAGTACTTATAAAGGAGGTTTTTCGTGCGTGTGTGAAAATGTAGGCAGTATTTTATTTTGATCTTTAGTTTATTAACATGCTAACAGTGAATGCACGTTTAAACTTGCATTCACTGTTACGCTTTAAACGTTTGTTTAAACGTTTTCAAATATTCTTCACTAGAAATGTTGTGTCATTACTTTGCTTATACTTTTCAAAATTTATTTATACTATTTCATGATAAAGTGAAACTAATTTTTTCCGCGAAACTATTCGAATTTAAACGTAATTTCATTTTTACTTCTTTGTGAGTTGTTTAATACCGGAAAATAATTATCCTAATATGCCTTTTCCCCACAGAAGGCTACACAATGAGTAATTCTCTTTGAAAAAGGGATAAAGAAATGTCTATTTGATGATTTTGTGTTTCCTATGGTGTGTGATTCTGTTCTCTAGTGCAGGTGACTTGAACTTGATTCTGTATTTCTCATTGTCATTTCTTGTTTAAGTCCATTGATCGATGCGACAATATAAAAATCATTAGAAAGTATTAATTAGTTAATTATTAACAATTATTAATTAATTGATCATTAATAACCATGAATCAATAAAAAAGGAATCCTAAAATTCAATTACAGCTTTACCAGCATTCCATCGACACATAGAATATTCATTAAATCTTCAAGAAATTAATGAGAATCTGAAATAACCACCAGACTCCTCGAAGAAATACAAAACCCAAGAATGATATTTGTTTATCCAAATTATCAAAGCAATCTAACCAAGCATTAAAATAAATAAACCAAAATGTACGAACGAACAAAATTATCAACACCCACTAAAAATTCAAACCACAACATAAAGAAACAACCCCAAGAAAACCGACAACCGAACTAGTTTCCCCACCACATAAAATATATCTGTAGAAATCTACACCGCCATCCCACAAAAATAGATGCACCTGCCAGTGTCAAGAGAGCTACCAAAGGATAAGAATGCAAACATCATCCCTACTTCCCTCACACAATCCAAGAAATATAATTCTCCTTTCCCCTTCCACTCTTCTCCATCTCCTCTCCCTCCTCACACACAACTGGAGACCACCCATTGGGAATAGAGAGTCAACCCCTCTCACTCCACCTCACCCCACCCCTACTCGAACACATGATCGTATCGTGTGGCAGTAACATATAAAGCAACAAGAAATGAATCATCTAAGAGAAATGCTTGTAAAAAATTGGTACAGCCTTAAACAATTACTAATAACATTCTGAAAAATCTACCAAACTTCGCCTGAAACGTAAGAAAACAAGGATTGTAGAGTTGCTGTCATTTGACGATACAACAAAAACGTCACTGACAAAATAAAATATCTAATAAAGGCTTCACACGTATGAAACAAATCCCTATGTTGGCTAGGAAAATGTCGCAAATAAAATAACATATCATAACTTCTTGAGCTCAAAGTTGCCTTCACACCTTTGAAAATAATTCTTATGATGCTTAGGTTCTCGCAAACAACATTTTCCTTTTAAGAAACTATGTGTTTATTAAATTTTCTGGATGTACTGCATGCCGGCAAATGGGACATTCAGAAAAGAAAAAGCACATCGAGTAATCCTAGCAACTAATAAAACAATCATTATTATTATTATTATTCGTGACACCTCCAAGGAGTCCGTAGAGTCATCGCGTCATATATTGAATATAATAGCCATAATAGAAAGTTTAAAGAAGCCTCCGAAATGACACGATGTCCAGCACAGCGCAATAAAATTAAGGTCGTACTCGCACCAGCTGTGGTTGTAGCACACGTAAAAATTACATAAGGAAGTGTATAACAGCATTACGTCTACTCTTTTAGTGACTCAGCACTGCTTCGAACATTTCCTTTATCTAAAACTATACCATAATCACGGTACATTCAGATATGTTATACATAATCAGCAACTATTACATAAGACTAAATTCTATAGGAATTGAATTTTTTTTTATAAAATAGAGGGAAATATATCGGCTACTAATAAATCAATACAATATGATGTACGTAGAGTAGGAGCATCAAATACAGTTCTAGTCATTTGTCATGAAAGTGTATCACAAGTGTCCGCAAAAAATTTCCACTAAAATATGCTGCACTAATTAGAATCCAAGGGAAGTGAAAGAATGAGTTTAAATAAACTGAAAAATTAATAATGAAAATTTAATTTATTCTAAGTCATTACAAGACATAAAATAATAGTATAATGATTATGACAACTCAAAAAAATAAAGAATATTTTTATTATATTAATATTTATGATATGTAGTATTTAATCCAAAATAAACCGAAATTAAAATATTAATTGAACAAATCAAAGATTTATACAGTCTAAAAAGTATAAAGTCTCATTAATAATCATATAAAAAATTTATAGTTTGAAAATTTTTGTTTGTGTTGAAATAAAGTACTTCTCTTTGTTGGGGGGGGGGGGGATAATATTTTCTGGAATTTTTTAAATGTCACTAATAATATTTTGGAAACAGATGATAATATTTTGGGGTAAAAAATATATATTTGCATAATATAATTATACTACCTTTAAGTAATTTAATTGTAGTATTTTTTCCCTTCAATTGACAAATTATTGTTAACCAGCTTGCAAAAAATATTCTAAGATTGATTGAGAGCAGACGACCTTCATTATGGCAGAAAGACTGACGTCAGTTAGTCTCGATCTGGTTGTTTTGTTAACTTTCATACATAACAATAATTGTTCGCATAAATAGATGCTTCCAAAATAACATCGAATATTTGCGGCCAAACTTTCTTATTTACGGATATTTTTGACCTAAATAAGTGTATATTTTTGGAAAATACAGTAGGAACGTTTTTCGAAATTAAAGGGAAAAGGACCTGTAAAAAGCGAAAAAACTTCTTCTTGCGCCATTTTTTTAAATCGCCTATCAAATTCTTCTTTAATCTTTTCTAGTTAGGAACAATATTGCGAAAAGATAAAACTTTGATTCTTATTGTTCAACTTTTCGCACACAGGAAAGTAATTTAGATTCTCCTTTAAATGATTTTGAAACAAAACCAACTGTTTTGTTACAAATAACGCACACAATGTTTCCTTTGATTCCGTTCAATTCCCATTTTTCTTGGAATTTTCTTCCCTCATAGCAATTTTTCTTTTTTTCTTGTCTTAGAATCCGACATTGTCTGGTAAATAAATAGGTTACTAATAACAACTTTTATAAAATGTATTTATATAATTACTTACATTATTAAAACTACGTTTATTGAAAAAAAAAGCACAAACTATAGACCAGTGCACGATACTATTGCAAATAAAAAATAATAAAAAACGGATTCTCTCACAGCTTGATTACATTGCTCATATCTCTTTTTCTGAGTGTCCATGACTCACTTCCATAACTTGCAATACTCCAAACTGTTGCTTTAACTATTCCAACTCTAACACCTATTTTAATATTCTTGTTTATCAAAATTATCTTAATTTCCATAAATGCCGTTTAGCTTTACCTATTCAGTTTCTAATGTCCAACTGTGAAGTTCCTTTTTCTGAGATCCCCCCCCCACCCCCCCCCCCCCCCACCCCCCCCCCCCCCCACCCCCCCCCCCCCCCACCCCCCCCCCCCCCCACCCCCCCCCCCCCCCACCCCCCCCCCCCCCCACCCCCCCCCCCCCCCACCCCCCCCCCCCCCCACCCCCCCCCCCCCCCACCCCCCCCCCCCCCCACCCCCCCCCCCCCCCACCCCCCCCCCCCCCCACCCCCCCCCCCCCCCACCCCCCCCCCCCCCCACCCCCCCCCCCCCCCACCCCCCCCCCCCCCCACCCCCCCCCCCCCCCACCCCCCCCCCCCCCCACCCCCCCCCCCCCCCACCCCCCCCCCCCCCCACCCCCCCCCCCCCCCACCCCCCCCCCCCCCCACCCCCCCCCCCCCCCACCCCCCCCCCCCCCCACCCCCCCCCCCCCCCACCCCCCCCCCCCCCCACCCCCCCCCCCCCCCACCCCCCCCCCCCCCCACCCCCCCCCCCCCCCACCCCCCCCCCCCCCCACCCCCCCCCCCCATACAGATGTTCAATACAGTTGAGATCAGGGCTCTGCGGAGGCCAGTCAAATGTGTGATGTCTAATTACGCAGTTACAGTAGAATCCTCTGACCTATGCATTATCTTGTTGAAAGAGATAATGACCAGTTCCGTAGAAATGCCACAAAGTAGGACGCATCGCGACCTCCGAAATTCAGAGTTGGGGTGGTGCACTCTGGTAAGAAAGATTCACCGGGCATCTACCACACTCATCTATCTGCTCGATAGAGGGTGTAGCGTAATGCATCGCTCCCATCTTTATAAGCTTCCAGGTGAGACACGGTTTGCAGAAGAAAAAAATTATCTTTCATCAGGACAATGCACCTGCCCACAAAGCGTTTTGGCAATGGGAAAATTAGGGGATCTGCACTATGAATTGTTGGAACATCCACCCTATTCCTCATATTTGGCTCCCGCTGACATCTGTCTCTTCCCAAAGTTAAAACTCTTCCTCGCTAGTTAGCGTTTTTCTCGAATCAAGAGGTGATTGCACCTGGAGGGGTATTTTTCAGATCTTACTGAGAACTACTACAAGGATGGGATAATGGCGCTGGAGCATCGCTGGAATAAGTGTATTAGTCTTAAGGGAGATTATGTTGAAAAATAAAATAATTTGAAAAATTATTAATTCGTTTTTTCATTATGCCGAGAACTTTTAATAACACCTTCGTGTGTGTGTGTGTATATATATATATATGTAGAAAGTTGTTTACCTTGGATATAATATCTGCTAAAGATACCAAGCTATTTTAAACCTGGTTGTTCCTCCATTTCCCAAGTAAGCAAACAGACAAATAAATCAAGTTTGCGCCTGCACGTAATGCAAGTCTTATTGACCCGTAAAGTAGTACAAGTCTAGGCAAATAAGGTCCAAGCACCTTTCGGTAACTTGTTTTGGTAAATTACTTATAAGCTCTGTATTACTTAACCTTGGTATTTCCTAGCCTAGCTCCCACTGATGAGACTTCAATAAAGGTCGAAACCGGTCTCGGTAGTGGCCCCCTTGCCTTTAATGCATAGCATCATACATCTCCTCAAGGAGATGGGCTTTGCATTAAGGGTAAATATTAAGAATAGTGATCAGAGCTTATTCCAACTTTACCATGAGTTGCCTAGACTTGTACTACTTTACGGGTCACTTAGACTTGCATTACGTGCAGGCACAAACTTGCCTTATTTGTCTGTTTGCTTACTTGGGAAATAGAGTAAAAACCAGATTTAAAATAGCTTGGTATCTTTAACATATATATATAATAAAATTAGTTTGAATGACTATATACCGAGAATGAAAAATCAACAAGGTTTAATATTAAGATACAACTAGTTTCGTTGAATGATTCAACTTCTTCAGGTATCACAGGCAAAGAATATAAAAAATGACAGAGATATGATAAAATTACATCAACAGATCTAGTATAAAAGACAATAGTACATTTTAAAAACAAGAATGCGAGCTTGAGTTCTAAATTTGACTACGTGCGTGAGCTGCCACGAGTGCGCGAATACTGAACAGAGGCAATGTGTGCGTCAGAGACGCACACATTGTATATATATATATATATATATGTATATCAGTGGCGCTCTTGTCCATTTCAGTTGGGTGTGCTATTGTGGCTCATGAAATTGGTGCTACAATCCCTGTATGATGCCATTTTTATCTATGTATGAAAGTTTTGAGAGTGTATTTCACATCAGTGCTCATCTTAATCGATCAAATGCAATTAATTCTAGGATAGCTTTGAATGCTTTAATTAATCCATTATAAAAAATCTGTGCAGAGTGGGAGACAATGTGTTTCTATTAAGATACTGTATATTCCATCCTCTTCCTTCAGCCATATGGCTGGTGGGGGGGTGGGGGGGCTATAATCTATTAGGAAGATGATTATGAGTGTGGTTTCCCGTTGCTTTTCTTGCCGTAGTATAATTATGACCGTAGCCGCGTGTGCACGGGACTGGTTTGCCTGCTTTGAGGGATGGAAAATCCGAGTTCCAGGGAAAAGCGAACCTCCCACATCCGTATGAGACCGGTTAACTCACCTTTAGTTGAAAGAGACCAGATAAAGGTTCCTCACGTCATAGACGAGAATCGAAACCAGCTCTTTCCGACCAGAGGGCTTTGTCTATACCGACTGAGTTACTAAGGTTCCTGTACTGTATATCAAAAACAATAATGAAGGAGAAAGCTATATTTGGTTGGTATATTTGAATTACTCAAAGGTGTAAAATTTGGAAGAGCCTTCCTCTTTCATCGAGTACAATACTGTTTTCCATTGTGAATATTGGCAAAAAGTTATAAATTTATCTAAAACTATATATTAAAACTTGTTTATATTATACTCATATATAAAAACTTACCTACCCTGTCAGTTCCCAATTCACGCACGCAAAACTTTCTCATAATCATCTCCCTATGAAACTCAGAAAATAAAAACAACAACTCATGACAAATGCGAACGCTCGATTGTATTGGTTGACATAATAACCATTCACAGCTTCTAGGTGCTATTGTCTCAGAGTTCACCCTGACTTTCCTTCTGAGTGGTTTAAAACTATTAGAACGCCAAGAATTTGACCCGTTGCAATGTATATCTTTTCAAAGGGATCAAAGGTGTTATGAATTTTGAAAGCACACCAGGGTGAATGTGATGCAATGTTTACCAGTCGAAAATTGTCCTCTTCAAGAAGCATTAGTCTATTGTGTTTATTTTAAGGAATCATGCGAAGTCTGGAAACAATTAGTCTTAAAATAATAATAAAAAAATAAATAAAATTAGTCCTAAACGGGAATAAATGCAAAAATATAATATATACTCTGTATATATTATATGTATATGTATACATAAAATCAGTACTTTGTAAAAATCCGGAAAAATTAGTGAACGTCCTTTACTCCATAATTTTTAGCAAACAATTTAGAACAACCTTTTCAAAAATATAATTTTCCTTTCTAAAATGAAATAAAACTTTCACCTTTTTGCAAACATAGCTGTACTCCACTGCGGCATCAATAGCCGAGTTTCCGATGCCAATCACGGCCACTCGCTTTTCTTCATAACCATCTGCATTCTTGCAGCTGCGTGTATGGAATACTTTCCCTTTAAATTCATCTATTCCGGGGAAAGTTGGGATGTTGGGATAAACATGAAGTCCAACACATACCATCACTCCATCAAAAACGTCTTCAGTGCAGTTTCCATCCTTTGTGTCCTTTGTCGTTATCACCCACCTTCCCGTGGTCTTGTAATCTTCTGTTGGAGTTACTTTCACTACATCTTGGTTGTATTTAATATGACGCAGCAAATCAAATTTTTCTGCATACAAACGAAAGTACTCTATAATCACCGTGTTATGCATAAAGTTTGGAAATTCTGCAGGAGGAGGAAAGTCGCTAAAGGCACTTTTCTCTTTGCTTGTGTTAATAATAGTTGACCTCATAACTGAAGGAATCCCTTCCGTATCTTCCTTCCTGTATCGCCAAAGACCTCCCCAGTTATCAGACCTTTCGTAACACACCACGTCAATTCCTTCCTCTTTGCATGATTTCATGGCTACCAGACCACTCGATCCTGCTCCGATTACAGCAACTCTTTTGCTCATGGTGACACCTCCTAAAACAGAAAAAGAGACTGAAATGTTAAAGAAATATATAAATGTGGGCCAGCTTTAGTTTCAACAATTATTTCAAGAAACTGATATTTTAGCTTAAATTATAAATTAATAATCGCTTATTATTATTATTATTATTATTATTATTATTATTATTATTATATACTCATCGGGGAGATCCATTTATTACAATGTAGCCTTATATATTCTCTTATGAGGCAACCGAAATCACTTATGGTAATCCCTTTCACCACACTCGAATCATAAAATCTAGTCCTTATACCCTTGCTAATCACACTCTTATGCAACTTCCACTAGTGGCCTCTTTTTCTTTCCCTGCTTGCCACGTGTTGAAAAACGTCTTCATTGTCAAACCGATAAAACTTCTTTAATAACTTAAATGTTTTTATCATGTGTCCTGTTTATCGTCTATCAGCTAATATTTGAAGCCTACAGGCCATCAATCTATTCTTATAAGAATAGATTGATGGCCTGTATTGATTCAACATATTTGCCACAAACTTTGTCACTTGCCTCTGGATACTTTGAATCACTTCATAATCCGGGAGTTCGGATCTGTGCGTAGTAGTCCAGATGTGGCTTTATTAGAGTCTTATATAAGGAAACAATGACCTTTCTATCCTTGTTTGTTAGTGTGTGTTCTTCAACAACCACGTAATATGATGTGATGTTTTAGTTATCTTAGAAATATGCCATCTAAACTTTAACTCCCTGTCCACAATCACTTACAAGTCACTGGCCTCATCAGTTTCCTGTAGTTCAGTTCCATTAATATAGTACACAGCTTCTGATCTCTTCCCAAAGTGCATCTCCTTACACTAAACTGCAACCATTTACCTTTGCCCATACTGCTGTTCTATTTAAGTCCTCCTGCAGAATCTCTACATAACCTGCATTTACCACTGTTCTTACTAGTTTAGCATCGTTATATCACTGATATATAAATTAAAAATATGCCATCTAAACTTTTCATTTGCTGCAATGTATTCATTAGTCTATGGGGAATCTTGTTGAATACTTTCGAAAAGTAAAGTCCAGCAATACATTCAGTAATCATTTCCTTTATCCAATTCCATTATAATTTGATTATAAAATGTAAGAAAATTACTAAGACAAGACCTATCCTTCAAAATCCGATTTTTTGTCCCCTTATAGGGTATCATATTACTATCCACTCAGTCTGGAATTCTGTCTTTCACCAATTCCTCCTATATCTTACCCACAACTCCAAAGATGCTGATGGGCTTATAATTTGCTACTTCTGTCTTGGAGTCTCCTTTATGCAACAGGACTATTTTGCCCTCTTCCCACTCCACTGCATCTTCCCAGTTGCGAGGCTTAAAACAAATAGCTTGGTGAGAGGAGCTGATAATTCCCTTGCACATTCTCGTAATATACCGGCCGATATGCCATCTAATCCCATGGATGTACTTGTAATTAGGTTCTGCAATATTCTAAGCACCTCCATTTCTTCAACCGCTGTTCTCCTATCAATCATTGTCACATCTGGCATTGCAATGTGACCCGTAGATGGTACACCCCTGCAAAATGCTCACTTAATTCAACTATTTAATTTGGTTCTGTTACCTACCCTCCATCAGGGGGGAGGGATTTTTATAAAGTCATCCTTCCACAATCAGTTTCCCCCTTTTATTTCTCACGTAGCAAAAGAACTCCTTGTGGTTTCTTCTGGTCTCATCAACTAGCTTTCTCTCATAATTATCATTAGTCTTCCTTACCATACCGACCATTCTTCTTGTTTGCGCTTTATACTGTTGATGGGCATGCTGATCACCTTTTTCTTTATAATCCGTTCATAACATTTTCTTCGTCTGGAGCTCCTGCTAAATGAAACTATTCATCCATCGAACTCCAACCTGATTTATCCCTTTGACTCTAGGTATAGACGCAGATACTGGTTTCTTCAAACACCCCTCGACCACCGACCATGCACCAACAACATCTCTCACCCCTTTCATCAGAGTAATGGCATTTCCTATGCTCTGTTGAAAGCTGTCTCTTCAGCTTGTCGTAATCACCTGCTTTGTAATTCCATATATATTCCCTTCTTAATAGAAACTTCTACATGCATGGTAATCTCCCTGGTCAAGACTGCATAATAGCTTTCTCCAAGAGTAGCTAGATTGGGTAGTGATAAGTTCTCCGATGCAATGATCAAATCCAACATTCCTGAATCCAGCATCCTCCTTGAGTTTCCATTAATTACATGTCACCTCGGGTAATTATCTCTCAGCAGCTGTATAAATTCAATTTTCTTTCCTGTCTCTGACAATTCCTCCTCCCAATCTATGTCCCCGTAGTTGACATCCCCCATAACTTGACCGGTACTCATCACTCATCATGCTAATTTGCAAGTGCGTGAAGATTATAGTAGCAGCCAATTACATAAATAATCCTGATGGGGGGTATTTTGTTATCATTAGAAAAATCCCTCTCCCCCATCATATTCCTTCTCTTCTCTTTGAAAACACTCACCTAACTATATCCCCCGCATTCCATTAATATGACCATATCATCCTCGGTCAACTACGTCTCACTAATTCTAACTTTTGGCCAAGTTGTGCTAACCAGTACTTAAAACTCCTCAATTTTATTTCGAATACTTTTGGTGTTAATATATATAAATTTACCGGTATAGTTTCACAGAACGAAAATCAAGTTTAGTTACGAACTGGTCACTCTCTTCATTTTCCACTGCGTCATTCGTACAGTCGCTCACACCGCTTGCACAATCGCAATAACCACACCAATCGCATTTTCACACATTTTGTTTTAACTCACAGCTATCATTCTTCTTACTCTCTTCACACCTATGATATTCGCTCACGAAACACTTTTGACAAACACGTTCACCAGTTTCATTTTCCCTCCAAATATCTCTCGTTGTGGGGAGGTCATACATTACGCACATGCTGCAACGAGCGTAATCACGCAAGTAAAAATCGTACGCCATTGTTTTGACGCATAATACAAATAATAAACTTTTATAAATCAGAAAATTACGCACACTACCTCTAACAATTAAACATAAACATTCCCAAATATATTGATGCTAAACGAATGACTTAATTGTCGCGGAAAAATTCCAAAATAACTTATCTTTTGGTACAGATATTCACCGACATTAGCGACATTCTACACAGAACACATTGTATAAATACAAAAATAAAAGGCAAAAGGCTGTGCTAAGAGAATTATGTTTGAAGGAAGGAATAAAGTTGCAAACTTGGATGTCTTGTAATGTCTTAAAGATATCGTCTAAATTATCTACATTCCACGACAGGAAAAAAAATTGGAAAACTTGAAGAAGGAACGGTCAGGTTAAAGGGTCAGGTAAACAGTACTATAAAGAAAAACAATCGAGTCGAGTGTCTTTTCAGTTACTGCAATTCGTTTATCCTGTGCAGCTATCGTATTGTGTTGTGTTGTGGTGTTTAGGTCCAGTAAAGTAAAATGAGTGAACCACAAAAGTCTTTGAAATTTTCTTTCTTCAGGAAAATAGTGTAAACTAAATATTGTGAAATATTTGTAGGTAATTACAAGTTTCGATTTTTTTTTCGTTGTAAGTAATATTTCAGCAAAATAAAATAAGCATTTGTAAAACTTAAATGAACAAAGATGTGTGTTGCTGTTGTGTTTTCCACAGTGAAATTTTTACTCAGTTATTCAGTTTAGAATTTGATAATAAAATCCATAACTTTATACCTTAATGCAATTCTGTTTAATTATTGTAAAAAATCACTAATGTGTAATTAATGCAAGGACCATGGGAAACCTGATATCCTGTAATTAAGTATTTAGAAATTTGTCTAATGCTACCTATTGACATTTTTTTTTTTTTTTGAGTTATCTGTAAACATTTCGTTCGCATACTCGAAAATCCTACCTGTTAGAATTTGGTGATTTTACAGAGAGAAAGCAGATAATTTTACCCAAAACATAACTTAACTCTTAAAGTTTAGTATAGAAAAAAGGATTATACTCTCCAGATAACACAAATACAAATTTTACCTTTCCCAACACAAAGTAAGATAAAAATTTGGTTATTTTACAGAGTGCAGATATTTTAACTCATCACGTTACCAAACTCTTAAAAAAGCTTGATGTAAAAAAGAAAAGAAGGTACATTTTTCTTTTCTTTTAAGATATTTGTACATGATAAAAGTTTAAAAACATATCACTGCCAGTCGAAACTTTTTTTTTCAAAACTTGACAACACATATTTGTAGTTTGGTGAATAAAGTACAAATGAACTGAAAAGTGACAATTTTGTTACTACATCTGTAGATACCGTCACCAGACTAGAAAAACAATCGTACCAAATTCAAACAATACGACTGTTAGAATTTGGTTATTTACAGAGAGACAACTGATATTTTAGTCTATCACGTTACTTAAACTCTAAAAAAGTTTATTGTAGAAAATAAAAATGATATCGTAGCATGCAGATAACAAATGAATCAACATGTATATATCAAATAATAATCGCCTTTGGAAGAGAAAAATCAAAATCATTAACAAACTTAATACCCATACCCGTTCTTCATTTAAATGATACCAAATGATGAAAACAAAATGGGTATGAATTTCCAAACTTTGAAAAGCTGATGAATTTATTGCTTGCTGTGATCATAAATAGTTATTTGAATGTAAACATTTTATTTTTCTTGCGAGTCGAAACTTATTTCAAAACTTTACCACCCGTACATTCTAGTAATGGGGGAATTAAAAACAGAGACCATACCAAATAACGGATTTGTAGTTTTGTGAATAAAGTAAAAATGAAGTGATAAGTGACAATTTGTTATTCAGATATATTCAGATGTAGATTTGAAGTAGATACCTTCACCAGACTAGAAAAACAGTCGTACCAAATTCTAACAATACGACTGTTAGAATTTGATTATTTTACAGAGACAAACAGCTGATATTTTAGCCAATCACGTTACTTAAACTCGAAAAACGTTTGTTGTAGAAATAAAAAGGTATCGTAGTGTGTAGATAATAAGGAATCAGCATGAATGTATCAAAAAAAAAAAAAATTACAGCCAATGGAAGAGAAAAATCAATAACATTAACAAACCTTATAGCCAGAACCGTTCTTCATTTAATGATACCAAATGATGAAAACAATATGAGTAGGAATTTAAAACTTTGAAAAGGTGATGAATTTCTTGTTTGCTGTGATTCCAAAATAGTTATTTGAAAGTAAACTTTTTTTTTTCTTTACAATTTTCTTTCTTTCTTTCTGAGCTAATATTTATTTGAAATAAGAATACATAATTATTTATTTGTGTTGGAAAGAATATCTAATATAATAATTGTGTTAAAATATATAAATATCCCTACTGTGAAAAAGAAAAAAACAGTCGGACTGAGAGGACAACAGCAAAATACAAATTTAAGTAAGACCACAACATTTTTTTTTTCTCCTTGTAAAATTTAATACCACAAACTAGATTTTTGTTATTTTATTTTATTTATTTATTTTTTTTGACTCAGTGAGTTAAAAGTCTTATTTGTTCATGCAAGCCCTCAAATATATCAAGAACCTGTCAACTCTTGGAAGGAAAAAAAAAAAAATGGAGTATTATTTTAATAACCAGAATTTTAGTGCAGAAGATTTCACCTGAAATTACAATACTGCTAGAATTTGGTTATTTTACAGAGCCATTAGATATTTGAAACCAACACGTTACTACACACACACACTATTTTTCACCTAGGCACAACAAGTTGGCGACCAGATAAGAGATATATCTTTAAGATACGACTTAGTGAAAAATCTACAGTGTTGGAAAATAAATTCACATTTTATTTATTCGTTAATTTTGCTCAGTTATTCTGTTAGAATATGTAATTAAACTGATTTTTAAAAGTAAAATACAGAAAATAGCCATTCAATTTGACAAAAAAAAAATAAATAAATAATTTCACTTGTAAGAATTCCATACCTTAACAGCACTCGGAATTCGAAACAGGAAATTACACTTACCCTAAAAAAAAGGCGCATAAAGTTTCCCACCAAGCTTAGGAAACATAGCATGAGCAACTGTGGGAAGGAATTAAACAGAGAACGAACCAATCGGATAGTAATCTAAATTAAATATTCAACGAAGTCTCATATACTTTATATATTTATTAATTCTGCTCAGTTATTCTGTTAGAATATGACCTGTAAAAGTAAAATACAGAAAATAACGAATCAATTGAAAAAAAAAAAATAAAAATTTCACTTGTGTGAATTCCATACTCTAACAGCAATCGGAATTCGAAACCGGAAATAACACTTACCCTAAACAAAACGGCGCATAGACTTTCCCAAGTGGGAAAGAATTAATACAGACAACCAATCGGATACTACTCTAAATTAAAATTAAATGTAAGCATTAATTTACAACACCAATGAATTCCGACGGTAACGAAGAATGAATAATTTTAGGATATGTGTTATTCAAACATCTTGATACTAAGTCCTTAGTCATATGTAATTATTTGAGAAATATCCAAACTTGAGAAAATGCTACCTTTTGAACAATACGGATGTGACTCATGTCATCCCCTTTGAAGAAAATCGCTCGCTAGAGAATATTGCAAATGACGAAACCACGGCATCTACGGTGTGTAATCAAAAGGACGAAGTAACTAGTTCAGGTTACAGTATTTACAGAAATTTCATTTTTTGTGGTTTTTGTGTTTGTGTTGTGTTGTGGATATAAAATTGAACTATTTTGGAATATTCGTATTTAGAAGAGTCATCTGGAAAGCAGTAAGTACTTTTTTAACTTAAACATATCTGATCGCATGTTGTTTGGTAAGCGTAATTCTAATACTGAATAGCATTTTTTTTCTTTCATAAGAATAATCATAGGGTATATATTAGAGTATCAACATGGACACATTAGCGATTTTTTATATCTAATATGTATATGTGTGTGTATGTGTGTTTAAGGACAGGTTTTTTAAGTATATAATTAATTCTTCAGAAAAACTCGAAACACGAGAGCCATCACGACTTTCTCTAAGAATTCCCACACTTTAACAGGAAAGAAATACCCAAAATGTATTGGAAAATTAGTACAACCATCTATAGAAGAAAAAAAAAACTGTATGTTTGTGTGACATAGAATATAGTTAAATTAAATTATCATTCCAAACTCAATAACAACAAACATTCGCGTCACGATTCCTTATCTTATCTTGATCTTGATCTTGTCAGAAGTGAGCACCAATCACGACACGATTTCTTATCCACTAATATATTTCCCTTTCCATTCAAAACAATAACGTCACTTATTTACAACTAACAAATGACGTCACTTATCTACATCTGAAAATAAAATAAAATATAAAATAAAATAATAATAAAAAAAACCGTATGTTTGAGTGACACTAGTATATAATTAATTATTCAGAAAAATCTAATCACACCCACCATCACGACATACTCTAAGAATTCCCATAGACGACAATGACGGATGTGTGCCACCCTGGGAAAATTCAAAGATATCTTATCTCAAAACATAGCCCACAATTCCATAGCCAAACCAAAATACACACAATGACATAACGTCACGATCCTTATCTTATCTTGATCTTGTCAGAAGTGTCCACCAATGACAACACGATTACTTATACACTAATATATTTCCCTTTCCATTCAAAACAATAACGTCACTTATTTACAACTAACAAATGACGTCACTAATCTACATCTGAAAACAACACACACCCACGACACGATTCCTTATCTTATCTTGATCTTGATCTTGTCAGAAGTGATCACCAATCACGACACGATTTCTTATCCACTAATATCATCCTTTCCATTCAAAACAACAACGTCACTTATTTACAAATAACAAATGACGACATTTATTTACAAATAACAAATGACGTCACTTATCTACATCTGAAAACAACACACACCCACGTCACCATTCCTTATCTTATCTTGATCTTCATCTTGTCAGAATTGCACCACCAATCACAACACGAATCCTTATCTCTACCATCACCCATAATCCCATACGCGAACCAAAACACAACAACTGAAGCCAGTGACACACTTGCCCACAGGGAAATTCCAAACATTCCACACCCATGAAGCCATGCGCACACTGACGTCATCAACCAATCACGTCACGATTCCTTATCTTATCTTGATCTTGATCTTGTTCAAACCGTCACCCCTACTACTGATAACTTTACGTGGAGTCTCCGTAGCTCGGTATCAAGGATGCCCTCTGGA
The DNA here is from genome assembly GCF_054136105.1 of Typopeltis vanoorti. Classification (NCBI taxonomy): domain Eukaryota; kingdom Metazoa; phylum Arthropoda; class Arachnida; order Uropygi; family Thelyphonidae; genus Typopeltis; species Typopeltis vanoorti. The sequence continues at coordinate 79,771,046 of NC_143565.1, forward strand.
AAACCTGAATTATAATCTCGCCCAATAAGCGCAGGGCATTTATCATGGCTTTTTATATGAAGGCAAGTTATCCCGTGTCACACGGAAATGGCAGGGTTTTCCTCCAGGAAACTCGGATTTTAAATCTCTGGAAGTCAATTATTCACATGAACTAATGGCTATTTAATGAATGATAAATCAGAGATTGAAATGGTGGGCAAGAAAAAAAAATTTTAAATTTAATATGAAGAAAAAATGTAAGCATTATCGATTATGGTCGCTAATTTCTTATACAGTATATTTTATTTAATAATAAAAACACCTACTACCAGTATATTATGTTCGTACATATTAATGTAGAGTATGATATGGTAATTAAAATTAAACCGGCACCTATTTGAGCAAGCTAGCCCCAATAGGTGACAATCCCAAGTCCGGATAAATGGCGAGTGCGGTTAAAGAAGTCAGCCCAGCAAGTGGAGGAATGTTGCGAGTGGGAACATTAAATGTTGGAAGCATAACTGGAAGGGGAAGAGAGGTGGTAAACATAATGAGGAAGTTGGACATTTTATGCGTGCAGGAGACAAGGTAGAATAGGGAAAAGGCGAAGGAACTAAGAGACGGGTAAAGATTGTTCTATTCTGGAGCGAATAAAGAGGGAAGAAATGGTTTTTGAACTGTGGTGCGTGGCAGAATGAAGGGCGAAGTACTGGAACTTGGTAGGAGGAACGACAGGATCATTCGAATTAAACTGGGTCTTGGAGAAACGCAACTGATCGTCTTATGTGTATACGACCCACACGTTTGCTGTACAGCAGAAGAGAAAGATGAATTCTGGAACGTGCTAGATGAAAAAATGAGGGAACTGGAAGAGAAAACTAGATGGTGATTGTCGCAGGAGACTTGAACGGACACATAGGGACACAGAATAGGGACTTTGAAAGGGTGCATAGCGGCCATAGAGCGGGAAGGATGAACCAGAAAGGAGAGAGGATTATGGACTTCGCAGGAGTTTGCTCTGGCAATTGTGAACTCCTTTTTCTGTAAGAGGGAAGAGCATTTTATAACATTCAGAAGTGGCAAAAATAGTTCACAGATTGACTTCATTTTGACTAGAAGAAAACATCTTAAGGCAGTAACATATTGTAAGGTAATTCCAACAGATCAAGTGGCGCAGCAACACACGGACTTGAAAATAAGGTCGAAGATTAAGAACCTTTGGAAGCCATTGGAGGAAGACAATTAAGTGATTTCGATTAAAAGAAGAGAGTGTGAGGAACCGTTTTAGGAAGATGTTAGAGAGGATTTCGGATAGGCGAGAAAGTATACAAGATTGGTGGAAACATAATTCAAAAGCAATTCTAAGCTGTGCAATTGAGGTGCTTGGTGAAACATCCGGAAAGATTCGACAGCAGAAGGAGGGTTAGTGGTGGAATAATAATGTACAAGAAGCAGTGACGGTTAAGAGGAAGGCAAAGCAGAAGTGGAATGAGTCAAGAGTGCAAGAGGACAGAGAGGAGTACAGAGAGAAAAAGCGAGAAGGTAAGAGAGTTGTTGCCCAGGCGAATGCCATGGCATATCAAGACCTAGAAAGTAGAAATTAGAAATTTTTTCAAAGCAAGGAAAGAGAAAGATTTAACGATTGGTAAAATGTAGAAATAAGGCATCAAAGTACATTGTACATGTGAAGCAGATAAAATACTCTGGAGGAAGGGTATTATGGAGAGATGTGGATATACGAAACAGATGGAGAAAATACTTGATGGGCTTTTGAATGAAAAAATGCAAGCACTCAGAGAGAAGATGGGGAGCCTTATGAGGGGATGGTGTAGAACATTAGTAGAGTGGAAGTGAAGGAGGCCATAAAGAAGATGAAGAATGGAAAATCGTTGGGTCCTGACAGTATCCCATTGGAGGCATAGGAAGCACTGAAGGAAGAGGGAATTGACCTACTGTGGGACCTGTTAATAAAATTTGTCAACAGGAAAATATACCCAATCAACCAAGTCGATCGACGACAGATGCTATCTTTGGGTTACGGCAGATGATGGAAAAGTTTCGAGAGAAGCAACGGGAGCTACATCTCGTATATTACAGGTTTGCAATTTTTGTTGGCGGGAGTCATACAAAATCAAAAGATGGCCACATATTATGAGAACGATGACTCCATCTTCAAAACAGTTATTTTCTGAAGAGGACCAGATGCATTTTTTTCAGTCACTACTATGAAATATTCAATGTTTATAATAGACAAGCATTCGACATATGGCATTTACAAAAGCGAAAATCCGAGTTTTAAACGGAACAAGTTCTGCATTTGAGGTAAGAATGGATCATTCATCTCATTAATTATAATAAATATAAAGGATTAATCGTGCACTTTTTTTTTTCCATATGAACATAACCATCTCACCGGTAGTTTTGATGCCAATAAACATGGTTTGCTAAATATTTTATTTAAAATATACAAATATTTTTTTTTAAAATATGAACCGTTATATTAGCTTTAAGTAATAATTATGGTATCTGGAAATGAGGAGTGTGTTCCATTCAGAGTATTTTATTCAATGAGGCGATGAATAAGTAACTAGAAATGCTTCCATCATCTATCGTAACGGACTACTGCTATCTAAATATTGTGTTTCATATGTATGATGGTTCAACTGAATTATTAACAAAATACAACTAACTTCTCTGTACACTATTTTAGAAACAACTTCCAGAGTGATAACAAACTTCTCTCTTGAAACTGAATATATAAAAAGGATTAGTCTGAATGGTCTCAATATTCTAAAAGCTTAACAAGTTTATTCATCACCAGGGGTTTGTAAATATTAAATGCGTGGAAATTGCATATCACACAGCTCGATAGGTGCCAGGAGGGTTTAAAATGGACACGGGATTTTTCCCTTCATTTCGGTGGTTAATACCGTCCACAGTGAGGGCACTAACATTGTCCCAAAGTGCTTTGTTCGTGAAGATATACTACGTGAACAATTGCAATGCTGTTACTGCACTCCGCGAATTTTTTCGCCTGAACAAATGTCCACGAGGTCTATCTCCATGTGCTCTGAAACGAATGATTAGTCATTTTGAAGAAACGGGATCGTTGGGAATTAGACCTGGCCGAGGTCGCAAACCAATCAATTCACAACAAGTGATTTAAGTTGCTACTGCCGTTGTGGAGCAGGACATGAATAACAGCGTTGATTCTTGCAATGCACGTGCTCTATCAAGACAAATGGATGTGCCATACACAACTATCTGGAAAATTCTACGGAAGAATCTGCATTTCTACTCATTTAAGAGAACACAAACATAACAGTTGCGCCCTCAGAGTCTCCGGGAGTCACTCCATCTCCACTTGAGCAAAGAATGTTAAAGCGACTGACATTCGGTTTACCATTCCTTGATCGAGTGGAACTGGAGATGCTGCTTGGTCGTGGATGATTCTATGAGGAGATGAGGCTCAGCTCACTTTCACCTGAACAAAACTGTGAATACCCATAATGGGTATTCTTTTATCATTGGACAATTCTTCTTTGAGTACATTCGTCTGTCGGGTCCCGTGACCTGCTCAGTTACTGCCGAGAGATATATAATAAATAATTTGTCACAGACATCTATCCAGAAACACAGTTATCTAATTAAAACTATCTAGAAAACTAACTATCTATCATGAATTCAGTCAATTTCAAGCAGGGGGGCCGTGGGGCCCTTCCACACATCGGTCGATCCATATAAGAGGTTGTATGAGAACATCTCACGGAAACCAGACAGATCGGCCGTGCATTTCCCACTGCCTGCTGCCTCGTTCACCTCATCTCACTCCGTGTGTCTTTGACTCTGGGGATTTCTTAAATACAGCGTTTGTCGGGGTCATCGTGATAACTTGCAAGCACTGAAAGGCAGTATAACGCAGAATGTGCGCAAAATTAATCCCGACTAGGTGCGTTCTGCCATTGAACACTGTGCAAAGGATGAGGTTTATTTCATACCTGGAAGGACACTGAACAGTACAGCCCACGAATGCATAATAGAAGTGAATAAAAATGTGTTATTTATGCTTGTGTCGCTTTTTTCCTTCTTATCACGCACAGAAAAATTCCTACAACTACAACCTGTACGTCATGCAGTGCCCCCTGGAAGTGAATTTTCGAACTATAATATATATATATTATATATATATAATAATATATATATATATATATAATGGCATGTTCTTTCTATTTATATATTCCGTGACATTTCAAAAAGGAGTTCTTCCTGTTTTGCAGGCGAAAAACCAGATTTTTGTAAAATATGAAAGCGTAGCCTCTGTATGAGTCTGGATACGTAATCTTCAGTTAAATAGCACTGATAGTTAAAAAGCATCTTACAACGGAGTTGGTCTCGAAATCAAGAACATCGTAAAAAATCGAGATCAACTGTGCTGGTAAAATGCCCGAATCTGTTGACTAGACAGATACCATCTGCTCAACCGTAATAAAGATAAATTGTAAAATACAATAATTATTCTATTATTCATAAAAGCTGTATAGCTAATAAATATTCAAAAATAAGATACGGATGTGTGTATATATATATATACCCATAGAGTCTTAGGACAAAAGGTATACTAATGTGAGTAACACGACGAAATAGGAACATAACTTACAGTCTGAAAACAAATTAAAATATTTTATTAAAAATATTCAACTACAGAATATTTATTTATATGACACAGTTTTACGAAAATGTTCAAAGAATTCTTTTATAAACTAACCAGTTATTTATCACTTAAAACAGTAAACAAGAAATATTACGAGTAAAGCTCCGATCCAGACAACTACTGTCAAAAGTTGGAACTCTTTGTTTTTGTAAGTTACGGGACGGGTATTTAGAGGAGCACAAATTCTGTCTTTGCAATTAAAACAGGCCTCACGAGCTCCTTTCCATGGATGTGGTCCACATAAGCGGTAATAATAAGGCACGCATGGTCCCGTTAAACAAGTCCAGAATAACTTAGGATCTGTAAGAGCAAGTGTCCAAAGGTTAGGCTTAGCTCCAATAATCTCGGCAATTTCGTCCATAAATGGAATCCAATCGACCTGTACGGTATGTCTCGGAGAAGTAACGTACCTTTGAGCATTCATTTTTGTCTTCTCTTTGATATCGGCTATCATGGTAGATTTCGAAGGCAAGTAAAGCTTTTGATTCATCAGTAGAGCAAACCATCGAGATTGCATTTCAGCAATTGGAAAAATGGATCCAAGTGGTTGAATCAATCCTATAATGACCAAAGTGGGATGTTCCAGGTTTGGAGGAAACGCGTATTTGTACAACTGAATCCGGTTTTCAATAGACTTCACAATATCAGCCAGAAAAGGAAATGTAATACGATATCCTGTAGCCAAAATCACTGCATCCAGTTCAATGACCTCTTTATCTCCCTCGAATATTATCCCGTTCTCAGAAAAGCGTACGATGTCTCCCTTTAATATAACAGTACCGGCAATGATTCGAGATGGCAATACGTCGTTCATAGTTGGAAGCTGTCCAAGTACTCTTGAAATGAAATCCATTCTGGAGAGTGAACGGGTGGTCAACGATTCTTTTCAACAATATTATACTACTTGATATCAGGAATGCATTTAATCTTTGACATCTCAGGTAGTATGTTTCAAGAAATACAGGTAGCATATTCTCGATAATATTTGTATACTGTAAGCACATAAGAAAATAATCCAAGGACTCTTCTGAATCGATTGCAATGTTACTGGCAAATCGAAGATTGATTACTTTTTTTTTTACTCCTGGGAAACCTAAACTTCACTTTCTTGGTGTGTAATGGCAGCTGTATAATAATTTTATTACTACGTTTGTTCTATCAATTTTTGCCAAAATTTCACTAGATCTAAATGATTAAACATTTTCTATATTGTTCCTAAAAATGCCAAACAAGATTATTTGAAAATCAAGACTCTTAAAATTATGATCAAGCGAATACAAACCATTGTTCTTCTAATTCTAACGCTAATACAAACTTATAATATAAATACTTGCCTTTCCACAAATATGAACAAAATAAAAAGTAATGGAATACAATTCGGCTGCTCTGTCTCGTCTTTTGCTACTAATGCGAAAGGATACTGCCAAGAGTAGGCACCGATACCTTTCCTTATAATTCCAAGCTACGAAACTAATTAAAAAATACGCATGTCTGTTTGTTCCAATCGGTGACATCTCAGCCCACGACCCCCCCTCCCCATTCATCCTATACGATGATATGTACATAATCAGCTTTCCAATTCCAAATACATAAACTTTTTTTGATGTCTATAAAAGAGTATTCACAAGGTCACTATTACTCAGTGATAGCAGATTTACCGAAGTATATCTGAGGAAAATACAATAATGACCAGTGTACGCAGGAGGGACTGGTCATTACTGTGTGATCCCCAGTGACGTCTGGGGAAAAAGTAAGAAAATGATCGTAATACAGCAAAAACGTATGGATAGATACAAGAGGAAAATGTTTTTCTTTCCTTTTCTTCTATGTCTTCATACTCCTCAGGGCATGGCCATCATTTGCATTACCACTGACGTCCCAAACGCTTTTTTTTTTTCTTACATAGCATTCCTGCATATGAAACGTGTTGTAGTCTATAGAAACCCCCCCCACACACACACACCTACACTAGTGCAAGGGTAGTGTAAAGGCGATAGAAACACTGTTAATATTTTATATGAACACTTACAGTGTATAAAGGAGCCTCCTTTGTACGATGTATAAAGGAAGTTGTCAAAGGGGGGGGAAACTATAGAAATGAAGACGAGCGGGAGAAATATTTGATCCGTTACTTGTAGTTGAGTCACAAAAAGGTGCTTAGTATCTGGATTAATAATTAACTATAGTTGTTGTGAGGTTAAGCAATTGCAATTTCAAATTGCAATTTCTTGGATATAAACAAATATCAAAATAACGTAAAATTTATAGAAATATATAAAAATATATCCTCCATTTACTCAGGGTACTAATGTTCTATAAATAAATAAACACGCAATCTCCTTTTATTTTTAAAGTGAGGCGAGGCCATTTATCTGTAACTAATTTTTGAAGACTAGTGGGTTAGTGCACTTTGCCAGTCGAATCGGTGTCCTAAGAAAATCAGTGATTTTAATTGGTATCTCGGCAAGAAAGTACGGAAGACAGTCAGCAGTCACATCTTGTGGTCATTAAACCTATAAGTTGTCGAGCGAACAGTGTGAGTTCCATGGTCGATTTTCTTCAATTTCCCGGAATATAAAAAAATAAAATATTAATAATAAAAAAAAAAACACTTTACTGAAATCAACTTTTCGAACTTGTCGAAAAAAGGGTTCGAAAAGTTTCTCTAGTCAGCGTCTAGAATGGAACTTAGAATGATCTTTCTCTTAGCTACCAGGCGCTATGGATGCAAATGTCATTTCAACAAAGATGGATAGGAGTTGAATTAAGTTTGCAACATTTCGCGAGAGTGTGCGAGGGATCATATACAATTCTTGGATTCTGGTGAGTATTTTTTAAATATGTATTTTTATTTATGTATTTTGAGAAAACAAAAGAAGCTGCATGTAATATCAAAACTGCGCATTGGATTTTCAAACAGTTTTCTTCCGAAAAAAGAAGGGGAAAATCAACGCAATAAACATAAAATATACATATAAATATAGCAGAAATATAAAACGGCATAAAGAAGATATAAAGTAAAGAACATATATAAATAAATGAATTATAAAGACATAAATGAGGTATATAATGTATAAATGAGCTATAAGGAACAGGCATATAAATCAGCTATAAACTGAATTCCTATCTGCGATTTTACTACATCAGTTCATGTACATCTGTCTAACTCTGAATCGTTTTCCTACCTTCTTAGCAAATAATTGTTTTGCTAACCTTCGTGCCTTCTGTTTAAATGGTTATACCACCTAACACTAGTTCTACGAACATTCGGGAATGTCACAAATGTCAAGTTCCTTCTTAACGTCTTCATTTTTAACATGATTCTACCATTAAGCCTTCAATTTCTCCAAACGTTTCTCAGAACTGTTATATCTGTGGTCTCCAGTGTTTGATAATCTATCAAGTATTTATTTAATAATTAAGCTCTCGACATATATAAGTTAAAATCGATGTGAAAGCTATCTTTCCGGATTCGAAGAAGGTCTAAAAAAAGGAATGACTGCGGACAATCCTAAAAAAAAAATAATTAAAAAAATTAGATTCACAATATGATTATTGTAAAGTAACATTGATAATTATTATAATAACTATTCCTACATCCCATTTGAGATGTACTGAGGACATCTGATCTGACGATCATTTTGTATTTTAAAGTCCAAGAATGTTTTCTGTTTCGTGTTACGGTCCAATTTGTCCAGGTCTTATTTTGTCCAGTCTACAATAGCAGCTGTATATCATTCTGATCATTGGTATAACCCAAGTGTTCATCTCTCGAATTGTGTTAAATCCATAAGTTTTGTTCTGAGAATATTCTTGACTCATTTGGTAAATTCCGCTGCTGCTTGTTCTTTAACTTTTGAGTGGAAAATATAACTGGCTTCTAATATTCCTAGGTATTTATATTGCTGGTTATCTGAAGTTTTTTCTCGTTGAATAGATAAAATTCCACATTCATCCCAACCAAATTTCATTTTGGTGTCCTGATTGAAAATACAAACCGTGTTTAGTAATAAGTCTATTTTTCGTGCCGATTTCTATATAATTTGAAGTCATCCATTTAATACAGTAGGTGGGAAATTTTAATATTATATTTAGTAATTTCATATCTCCCCACTGACGGGCTCACGGGAGTGACGAACCCGAGGTACCTGTTTCTTGCTCATACCTTATTCCATGTAATATACATCTGTTAAATTATCTATAGGATAGTCCCTACTCTTATTTCTCTCCTTCTTTTTTTTCTTTCTTGTTCCTTCTCCCCAATGCTATTAGAGTATTCGAGGGCTAGGGGTGAATCTTTCTATTTTTCTACGTTTTTCATTTATTCATGCACAGAAGGCAACGGAAACCGCTATGCTTGTACTTTTCTCTAGTTTGGATGAGCAGCAAGGACCAAAATGACGAGCGATGCACAGTTCAGGATGAGACACCTGGGACTGCACAATTGGCTACCAGGGAGGTCACTTGTTCCACTATGGATATTGACCAGATTGCATGTCAGTCATATGAACCATCTTTACTAAAGCCTGTGGGAGGTGGAGAACAGGAAAATGGAATAATTTCATATGGAAAAGGAGCTAAAAGTAATTTTCACATTGGATCTTGGAATGTGAATACCTTACTTCAAACTGGAAGATTGGAGATTGTAAAGATGGAGATGCTAAGATTGAAAATACATGTTCTGGGAATGGCTGAGGTGAGATGGAAAGGAAAAGGAGATTTTAGAACTGAGGATGGAATGAGAATAATTTATTCAGGACGGGAAGAGTGGCATCAATCAGGCGTTGGTATAATATTGAATAAACGAGTGGCAGGATGTGTGGAAGGCTATTCAAGTCTTTATTCTGCTTTTTTTCTCCTCTGTTTTACTATTAACTAACGTTTTTCTTTATGTTATTTTCCTCAAATTATTTTCCGTCATCCATGGTCTCTTTCTTTTCTCTCTCTCCTCTTATTTTTTGGCTAAATGTAATTCTGTAGCAGTAATGATGCAAATAGTAGAAGAAATCAGATAGATTATGTTTTGATAAACAAAAGATATAGAAACATTATAAAAGATGTGACATCATATCTAGGAGCAGACTGTAAACATAATTACATACATCTTTAGATAACAATATATGATCTGTAATACAGATCATATATTGTTATCAACCAAGATGAAACTTAATCTAAAAAAAGTAACTATAAGGAAACAAAACAAATCATGGAACATAGAGCAGCTGAAAATACCAAATACGGCGAATAAATTTCCAAAGAAAGTAGAGGAAGAATTGAATGAGAAAAATATACAAGAAAGTAATAGTGTAAGTGAAAAATGGAAGATTCTGAAGGAAAGCATAATTACTGCTACAGAATTACATTTAGCCAAAAAATAAGAGGAAAGAGAGAAAAGAAAGAAACCATGGATGACGGAAAATATTTTGAGGAAAATAACATAAAGAAAAACGTTAGTTAATAGTAAAACAGAGGAGAAAAAAAAGCAGAATAAAGACTTGAGTAGGGAGAAACAAAGAGAGATACGAAGGAAAAAGGAAGAGTGGTTAGATGAAATAAGGAAAGATACAACAGCAAAGGCAGAAAGAAATGACAAAAGCGGTGTTTATGAAAACATTAATATGATGATAGGAATGAGAAAGATGCAAAGGACTGGAGCAGTCAAGAATGAAAGAGGTGAAATTCTGATAGAAAAAGAGAAGATATTACAGAGATGGGAAGAATATGTAAGTAAACTTTATGAAGACAGAGAAAGAGGAGAAAATCAAATGAAAGAGCATAGTGGGCAGAGGCTGTACATCATGAGGGAGGAATTAAATCTAGCAATTCAAAAGACGAAAGAAGGAAAATCGCCTGGAATAGATGGTATACAGATAGAACTTATAAAGACTATAGGTGAAAAAGGCATGGAAGTGTTATGGCAAATTATTAAAGGAATTTATGAGGGACAAGATTTACCAGAGGAGTTTAGGAGATCAATTTTATCCCCATTCCAAAAAAGACGGGAGTTTTAGACTGTAACAGTTTTAGAACGATAAGTCTTATAACTCACACAGCAAAATTTCTGGCACAAATAATTTTGGAGAGAATTAAGAGTAAAATAGAAAAATAAATGAATGAGGAACAGTTTGGATTCCGAACCAGCAAAGGAACTTGAGAGGGTATAACTTGTCTAAGAATTATTGGGGAGAAAACACTAAACCATGGCGGAAAGTGGTTTTGGGGATTTCTAGATTTTGAAAAGGCATTTGATACAGTGAAACATGAAAGGCTTTTTGACATTCTAGAAAATATTGATGTTGACTCTTATGACTTGGAAATTTTAAAGAGATTATATTGGACACAAACAGCGTCAATATGTGTAAATGGAGTGGAAACAGGAGAAATCCCGGTGGAAAGAGGAGTCAGACAAGGATGCAAGTTATCACCATTATTTATTGTTTAACCTTTATATTGAACAGATGCTAGAGAGTCACTTGAGGATGTAGAAGAAAGAATAAAACGTAAATGGAAGATTCATTAATAACTTAAGGTATGTGGATGATTTAGTGGTGATGGCAGAAAGCGAAAATGGATTACAACAAATTGTTCAAAGAATTGAAAACTCCTGTAAAGAGTACGGACTAAGGATTAACACAAAGAAGACCAAGATAATGATAATGGGCAACAAAATTGGAGATAATGTAAAGATAAGAGGTGGAGGAAAGATTTCAATATTTAGGTAGTTGGATCTCAGAAAAAGAACTTCAGAGTTGGACATTAGAAATAGAATAGGTAAAGCTAAATAAGCATTTATGGAAATGAAGAGAATTTTGATAAACAAGAATATTAAAATAGGTGTTAGAGTTGGAATAGTTAAAGCAACAGTTTGGAGTATTGCAAGTTATGGAAGTGAGTCATGGACACTCAGAAAGAGAAAAATGAGCAATGTAATCAAGCTGTGAGAGAATCCGTTTTTTATTATTTTTTATTTGCAATAGTACCGTGCACTGGTCTATAGTTTGTGCTTTTTTTTCAATAAACGTAGTTTTAATAATGTAAGTAATTATATAAATACATTTTATAAAAGTTGTTATTAATAATATATTTATTTACCAGACAATGTCGGATTCTAAGACAAGAAAAAAAGAAAAATTGCTATGAGGGAAGAAAATTCCGAGAAAAATGGGAATTGAACTGAATCAAAGGAAACATTGTGTGCGTTATTTGTAACAAAACAGTTGGTTTTGTTTCAAAATCATTTAAAAGAGAAACTAAATTACTTTCCTATGTATGAACAGTTGAACAATAAGAATCAAAGTTTTACCTTTTCTCAATATTGTTCCAAACTAGAAAAGATTAAAGAAGAATTTGATAGGCGATTTTAAAAAAATGAGGCAAGAAGAAGTTTTTTACAGGTCCTTTTTCCTTTAATTTCGAAAAACGTTCCTTCTGTATGTTCCAAAAATATTCACTTATTTAGGTCAAAAATGTCCGTAAATAAGAAAGTTTGCCGCAAATATTCGATGTTATTTTGGAAGCATCTATTTATGCGAACAATTATTGTTATGTACGAAAGGTAACAAAACAACCAGATCGAGACTAACTGACGTCAGTCTTTCTGCCATAATGAAGGTCGCATGCTCTCAATCAATCTTAGAGTGTTTTTGCAAGCTGGTTAACAATAATTTGTCCATTGACGGGAAAAAATACTACAATTAAATTACTTAAAGGTAGTATAATTATATTATGCAAATATATATTTTTTACCCCAAAATATTATCATCTGTTTCCAAAATATTATTAGTGACATTTAAAAAATTCCAGAAAATATTATCCCCCCCCCCCCCAACAAAGAGAAGTACTTTATTTCAACACAAACAAAAAAATTTTCAAACTATAAATCTTTGATTTGTTCAAATAATATTTTAGTTTCGATTTAATTTGGATTAAATGCTACATATCGTAAATATTAATATAATAAAAATATTCTTTATTTTTTTGAGTTGTCATAATAAGTATACTATTATTTTGTCCTCTAACGACTTAGAATAAATAAGTTTTTCATTATCAATTTTTCAGTTTATTTAAACTCATTCTTTCACTTCCCTTGGATTCTAATTAGTGCAGCATATTTTAGTGGAAATTTTTCGCGGACACTTGAGATACACTTTCATGACAAATGGCTAGAACTGTATTTGATGCTCCTACTCTACGTACATCATATTGTATTGATTTATTAGTAGCCGATATATTTCCTTCTATTTTATAAAAAAAAATTAAATTCCTATAGAATTTAGTCTTATGTAATGGTTGCTGATTATGTATAACATATCTGAATGTACCGTGATTGTGGTATAGTTTTAGATAAAGGAAATGTTCGAAGCAGTGCTGAGTCACTAAAAGAGCAGACGTAATGCTATGTTATACACTTCCTTATGTAATTTTTACGTGTGCTACAACCACAGCTGGTGCGAGTACGACCTTAATTTTATTGCGCTGTGCTGGACATCGTGTCATTTCGGAGGCTTCTTTAAACTTTCTATTATGGCTATTATATTCAATATATGACGCGATGACTCTACGGACTCCTTGGAGGTGTCACGAATAATAATACTAATAATGATTGTTTTATTAGTTTCTAGGATTACTCGATGTGCTTTTTCTTTTCTGAATGTCCCATTTGCCGGCATGCAGTACATCCAGAAAATTTAATAAACACATAGTTTCTTAAAAGGAAAATGTTGTTTGCGAGAACATAAGCATCATAAGAATTATTTTCAAAGGTGTGAAGGAAACTTTGACCTCAAAAAGTTATGATATGTTATTTTATTTGCGACATTTCCTTAGCCAATATAGGGATTTGTTTCATACGTGTGAAGCGTTTGTTAGATATTCTATTTTGTCAGTGACGTTTTTGTTGTATCATCAAATGACAGCAACTCTACAATCCTTGTTTTCTTACGTTTCAGGCGAAGTTTGGTAGATTTTTCAGAATGTTATTAGTAATTTTTCAGGTTGTACCCATTTTTACAAGCATTTCTCTCAGATGATTATTTCCTGTTGCTTTATATGTTACTGCCACACGATACAATGATGTGTTCGAGTGGGGGGGTGGAGTGAGAGTGGTTGACTCTCTCTATTCCCCATGGGTGGTTTCCAGTTGTGTGTGAGGAGGGAGAGGAGATGGCTAAGTGTGGGAGGGGGAGGATTATATTTCTTGGATTGTGTGAGGGAAGTAAGGATGATGTTTGCATTCTTATCCTTGGGTAGCTCTCTACACTGGCAGGTGCATCTATTTTTGTGGGATGGTGGTGTAGATTTCTACAGATATATTTTGTGTTGTGGGGAAATTAGTTCGGTTGTCGGTTTACCTGGGGGTGTTCCTTTATGGTATGGTTTGGATTTTTAGTGGGTGTTGGCAATCTTGTTCGTTAGTACATTTTGGTTTATTTATTTTAATGCTTTGTTAGATTGCTTTGATAATTTGGATAAACAAATATCATTCTTGGATTTTGTATTTCTTCGAGGAGTGGGTTGGTTATTTAAGATTCTCGTCCAATAAGCGAAGGGCGTTTATCATGGCTTTTTATATGAAGACAAGTTATCCCGTGTCACACGGAAAGGGCAGGGTTTTTTTTCCTCCAGGAAACTCGGATTTTAAATCTCTGGAAGTCAATTATTCACATGAACTAATGGCTATTTAATGAATGATAAATCAGAGATTGAAATGGTTGGCAAGAAAAGAAAATTTAAAATTTAATATGAAGAAAAAATGTAAGCATTATCGATTATGGGGTCGCTAATTTCTTATACAGTATATTTTATTTAATAATAAAAATACCTACTACCAGTATATTATGTTCGTACATATTATTGTAGAGTATGATATGGTAATTAAGAATAAACCGGCACCTATTTGAGCAAGCTAGCCCCAATAGGTGACAGTCCCAAGTCCGGATACATGGCGAGTGCGGTTAAAGAAGTCAGCCCACCAAGTGGAGAAAATGATGCGAGTGGGAACATTAAATGTTGGAAGCATAACTGCAAAGGGGAAGAGAGGTGGCAGACATGATGAGGAACTTGGAGACGGGTATAAAGTATTCTACTCTGGAGCGAATGAAGAGGGAAGAAATGGAGTCGGAACTGTGGTGCGTGGCAGAACGAGGGGCGAAGTACTGGAAGTTGATAGGAGGAACGACAGGATCAAGCGAATGAAACTGGGTCTTGAAGAAGAGCAATTGTCCGTCTTATATGTATACGCCCAACAAGTTGCCTGTGCAGCAGAAGAGAAAAATGAATTCTGAAACGTGCTAAATGAGGAAGTGAGGGGACTGGAAAAAAACGAGATGGTAATTATCGGAGGAGAATTGAACGGACATATAGGGACACAGAATAGGGACTGTGAAAGGGTGCATTTCGGCCATGGAGTTGGAAGGATGAACCAGAAAGGAGAGAGGATTTTTGATTTCGCAGTAGCGTTTGATCTGGCAATTGTGAACTCCTTTTTCTGTAAGAGGGAAGAGCATTTGATAACATTTTCAAATGGCAACAACAGTTCACAAAATGGCTACATTTTCACTAGAAGAAAGCATCTTAAGGCAGCAACAAATTGTAAGGTAATTCCAACAGATCAAGTGGAGCAGCAACACACAGACTTGAAAATAAGGTCGAAGATTAAGAACCTTTGGAAGCCATGGGAGGAAGACAATTAAGTGGTTTCGATTAAAAGAATAGAGTGTGAGGAACAATTTTATGGAGAAGATGTTAGAGAGGATTTCGTATAGGCTAGAAAGTATACAAGATTGGTGAAGACATAATTCAAAAGCAATTCTAAGCTGTGAAATTGAGGTGCTTGGTGAAACATCCGGAAAGGTTCGAGAGCAAAAGGAGGGTTAGTTGTAGAATAATAATGTACAAGAAGCAGTGACGGCTAAGAGGAAGGCCAAGCAGAAGTGGGACTAGTCAGTAGTGGAAGAAGACAGAGAGAAGTACAAAGAGAAAAAGCGAGAAGCCAAGGGAGTTGTTCCACAGGCAAAGGCCATGGCATATCATGTCCTTTATGATCAATTAGAAAAAAAGCAACTCTACTAATATGTGATCAATTAGAAAAAAAACCACTTTACTTATGTTCTACAACATCCCCTTATGAGGGGATGGTGTAGAACATTAGTAGAGTGGAAGTGAAGGAGGCCATAAAGAGGATGAAGAATGGAAAATCAGTGGATCCTGACAGGATCCCATTGGAGTCATGGGAGGCACTGAAGGAAGAGGGAGTTGACCTGCTCTGGGACCTTTTAATAAAATTTGTCAACAGGAAAATATACCGAATCAACCAGGTCTATCCACGACAGAGGCTATCTTTGGGTTACGCAGATGATGGAAAAGTTTCGAGAGAAGCAACGGGAGCAACATCTGGCATTTATTGAATTGTTGAAAGCGTATGATGGAGTGCCAAGGCAAGAAGTGTGGAAGTGTCTGAAGGAGAAGAAGGCACCTGCGAAATATGTCAGGCAGGTGCAGGAGGTGTACAGAAATGTGAAGAAGAGAGTTCGGACATGCATGGGAGAGACAGAAAGTTTTCTAGTGACAGATGGCTTGCATCAAGGGTCAGCGTTAAGTCCGTTCCTGTTTATTATTGTGATGGAGGTGGTGACGGAGGATTTGAGAGAAGACGAGCCTTGGACTATGATGTATGCAGACGACATCGTGCTGTGTGCAGATTCAAGAGAAGAAGTGGCAGATAAACTGGAAAGTTGGAGGAAAATACTGGAAGAGAGAGAGGTATGAAACTGAGCAGAAGTAAGACAGAGTATATGTGTTGCAATGTGGATGGCAGCCAGGTGACAGATCAGGAGCTGTAAGAAAATGTCACCAGGAATGTCAGTGACTTTAGATACTTAGGTTCAACAATAAAGGAGAATTGTGAGGCTGAGAAGGAAGTGGGATTCAGTGGGATTCAGGATACAAGCAGGATGGAGGAACCGGAGAGAGATCCCACCCCCCCCCCCCCCCACCCCCCCCCCCCCCCACCCCCCCCCCCCCCCACCCCCCCCCCCCCCCACCCCCCCCCCCCCCCACCCCCCCCCCCCCCCACCCCCCCCCCCCCCCACCCCCCCCCCCCCCCACCCCCCCCCCCCCCCACCCCCCCCCCCCCCCACCCCCCCCCCCCCCCACCCCCCCCCCCCCCCACCCCCCCCCCCCCCCACCCCCCCCCCCCCCCACCCCCCCCCCCCCCCACCCCCCCCCCCCCCCACCCCCCCCCCCCCCCACCCCCCCCCCCCCCCACCCCCCCCCCCCCCCACCCCCCCCCCCCCCCACCCCCCCCCCCCCCCACCCCCCCCCCCCCCCACCCCCCCCCCCCCCCACCCCCCCCCCCCCCCACCCCCCCCCCCCCCCACCCCCCCCCCCCCCCACCCCCCCCCCCCCCCACCCCCCCCCCCCCCCACCCCCCCCCCCCCCCACCCCCCCCCCCCCCCACCCCCCCCCCCCCCCAGATTTATATGCTATTTTCACAGGGACAAATGAGCGAATGTCCAGCAACATACATATCTTCAATCTTATCTTTAAAGTTGATATTGTTTATAAAATTAGAACTATCGTGTTAGTGAGGGTTCGGAGAAAAGTGATTTAGCGAATAGTAGGAGAACTGCTTTAATCAATTATACGAGAGGGGGGGGTATGGAAATGTCTGTTAAACACCTAGAACAAAAATGATATTTAAACAGCTGATATAACCACAAGAAAGAGCATACAATGATATAAGAACATAAGTTACCTTCATAACTCTGCTACTAGTATGTTCTTTCTTGTGGTTATATCAATTGCTTAAATATCATTTTTGTTCTAGGTGTTTATCAGAACTTTCTAGACCCCCCCCCCACACACACACAGACACGCGTAGATATAATGGATAAACATCTTTATGAACTTTGGGGAAGACCATAGATGCTTGGAGGATGAAAATGATAAATCCACAATTTTTTAATAGTGGACATATTCCATGAATGTGCCTCGTCCAGTGATTTCTTTAATTTATTTCGTTGGTTCTGGGAAATATGGAAAAGTTCCATGTTAGTTCTCTAGATTAGGGTAGCGGGCTCCACAAACATAAATATATAATTGACATAAAAACCTTAGCTGGCCCACAATACGAATATACTAAATTGCACAATCTGTCTGGAATGGGAGTAACATAAAAATGGCAGATAAGCTACGTTTCGCCATAAGCGTAACTAATTCATATTTCAAAAAATACGTCTTGTGGCTAACTTTAGAATAATCCACTTTTCTTCTCTGATTAGAAAGCGCACACACACACACACACACACACACACATATATATATATATAGTCAACTAAAACCACTTTCAACTTAAAAGTATCTTGAGTAGTAAGTAATTCGCATTTTGCTGTAATTCACAAGCGCCTACTTGCAGTGCTAAACACAGATTTGGGTCTTATTGCATGCAAAAAAAGATTAAACGCATCTTAATTCTAAATTTAATTTTAACGTAAATTTATAAACTAAATACTTGCGTTTCCAAGAATATGACTAAACAAAACGCTCTATAAAATACTAGCAGTTCTGTTGCCACTCTCTGTCTCTCCCTGCTAATACAAACACGTGTCCGTTTACTGTGGTTGATTTTAACTGAAATTCATGAATTCTTTACATCTGTAAAAATAAAAATAAAACTATAAAAACTATTTATCGAGGTCACAGAATGGCCAGTGACAGTAGAGTAATAGGGTTGTCACTAAGGAAAGTGACACTAAGGAAAGTGAAATGTATAATTGGTTATAAGCGAATTATGCCGCAGATGTACGAAGAACATAAAAATAAAATAAAATAAAAACAGCAAGAATGTATTGATAGAGAGAGAGAGCAGGAAATAGATACGCTGGGATTAACTGTATATTTTTCAGGCAATGACTGTCATTTTCATAAATATTGATCCTTTTTATTACATGCATGAAAAGATATGCAGTCTATAAAATACATCAGCGCCGTAAGTGGTAGGAGACACTGAAAATTTCCGCATCTAAGCATCTAAGACAGGGAATAAAGGATCAAATATTTCTTCAGCAGATGAAATATCTGATATAATAATATCTGAATCTGGATATCAATTTATTGCCGGTATACAAATAATTTCATTACGCAGACAAGGCGTCATAAATTTTGTAAACATTAAATTGCAATAGGTTTTCGGCAAAAGTTACAAATGTCTTAAGGAATTAATGTACTGTGCAAACTACGTGGAGAGACATTTCAGTATGGAATATGTCGTACATTGCTTAACACCAGTGATTCAAGGCCCATTCCTCCTCTAGAATAAGGATAGGGCCTTGTTTGTTTTCTGGAGGGAAATTTAGGGAGACGCAGCAATGCGTCTGGATCCTGGATCCAATGCTAGGTGAGATTCCAAACTCTCTGGCAATGGCAGGAAATCTGCGGCCTTCTTCAAGCTTTCCAATATTTTTACCTGTCTTGGAATATAGATAATTTAGATGATATCTTTGAGACATTACAAGACATCCAAGTTTGCAACTTTATTCCTTCCTTCAAACATAATTCTCTTAGCACAGCCTTTTGCCTTTTATCCCGTTGAGTGCTATCAAGTTACACTTGTGCTCGCGATTCATAAATCTAGGTGTACCCGCTTTCTATTCGAAATCGTCAGATATACAAATTGCCAAGCTGATTCGACTGAATGTGCGTTGTAATATTCAAAATTAGGGTTTATCCTTAGGTTTTGGACACCATTAGTTCCTTCCTAATGAGGGGTTACTGGCGTAATAATGCAGCTGGTTCGCCACTTCTCTGCTGCATCCCCTAAGGGCGATATTCGTGACTGTATCCGTGTGTGTGTGTTCACGGGGCCGGTTTGCCTGCTTGCGGGATGAAAAACTCCAGATAAACTGGGGAAGAATCCCCAGGTGTCCACGCCCAAGACCCTGCTGTCCACGCCCAAGACCGGCTAACTTGGCTATGGCTGAGATAGATCCTTCAGCTCCTTACGTGTTCAACGGGAATCGAACCTAGGACACTTCTTTCCCAGGCATTTGGTTGCGAAGCGCAAAGCCACTAGGCTAACCGCGCGGATCCATTAATAATATACTTAAAATAAACAAAATATTGTTTAGTAATTTAAAATATTTTTACAATATCAAGGTAAACTATTAATTTTATGGTTATTTAGCCTATTTATCCTATTAAATATTTAGGCTATTTAGCCCTCCTATAATAACTTGTGTTTTGTAATCCAACTCAAGGTTAAACTCCTGAAAAATTATTCAGTACGTAATATATTGGGAAAGGCAAAAGCAGGTGCATTTTTTCATTATATTTACTCTTGGGTTTGACTCAGTGACGTGAGGAAATGACTTATTCATACGAATTGGCTGGGCTATTTCAATCATGCCAAATCAACTAATCCTGATGTGAACGCTTATTAAATATGTAAAGTATGAGTGTCCTCTGGCAATTTCGAATCTATTTAGAGATGGCATACGGTAGTATCCGGTTTTCCTCAATGAAATTCTGCTGTTTACTCTCAGTTACACAAAAACGGACCCGAAACCATAGCTAAAGAATAATCATAAATATCCAGGTGGAGAAATCATTTTCTGTATTCTAATGTTCTGGATTGTATATATATATACAATCTAGACAGTACATTTGTACTGTATATATACAGGGTGTTCGGGATAAATTTGACAGTTTCGTAAGGAAAAAGAAAATCTTCTTTGTATCTATTAAATTTAATGAATTGACAAAAAAACATTACAGGCAGAGTTAATTACAATACTATCAACAAGATTTACTCAAAATAACCACCATTAGCATCGATCACAGCTTCAATTCTGCTTCGGAACCTCGAACAAGCTGATGCTACAGTCTCCCTGGGAAGGGCCGCAAAAACTGTTTTAATTTTATCCATTAACTGGGCTTTTGTATTACTGGAAGTGCGATTCGTGTCTTTTTCAACTGCGCCCCATACAAAATAATCCATGGGGTTAAGGTCTGGGGAGTTTGGAGGCCAAACATTTGGACTGGTGAAGTCGTAGAAATTTTCAGACAACTATTTTTGACTTTTCCCAGAGGTGTGGCAAGGGGCCGAATCCTGCTGCCATACATACGGCCTACCATTGGCTACCCTTGTTATCCAGGGCTTGACTACAGTTAGCAACTCCACGAACAAAGCCCGAATTCCAATGCCAGGGTTCTTCAGCACCTGTTCCTGCAGATTTGCGAGGAATTCTGCTGTACGAACGCAATCAGATCGTCTGCTAGGGATCTTTCTTCTTGCTACATCCTCGTAGTCACCATTGCAAGTCTCTAGTTCATGCCTGATTGTTTTTACTGTATTCAGGGAGCATTGGGCAGCAGTCGTAATATCCTTATTTTGATGGCGGGCACGAATCATCATGATACAAGTTATTCTCTTCCATGATTCAGGTGGGTTCCAGCTATCCATCCTTTCTGACATCTTGTATATGAATGAAGAAGGGTCCAAACTTTTAAATGAAGAGAAGTGTGTGTTAATACATGTAACTTACGGAAAAATATAATTAATTATAAATATGTCAAATTTATCCCGAACACCCTGTATATATATATATATATATATATGGCAGGGTTTTCCTCCAGGAAACTCGGATTTTAAATCTCTGGAAGTCAATTATTCACATGAACTAAGGGCTATTTAATGAAAAATCAGGGATTGAAATGGTGGGAAAGAAAAGAAAATTTTTAATTTAATATGTAGAAAAAATGTAAGCATTATCGATTATAGGGTCGCTCATTTTTTATACAGTATATTTTATTTAATAATAAAAATACCTACTACCAGTATATTATGTTCGTGTATATTATTGTAGAGTATGATATGGTAATTAAAAATAAACCGGCATCTATTGGGGCAAGCTAGCTCCAATAGGTTCTATCCCAAGTCCGGATAAATGGCGAGTGCGGTTAAAGAAGTGAGCCCAGCAAGTGGAGAGAATGTTTCGAGTGGGAACATTAAATGTTGGAAGCATAACTGGAAGGGGAAGAGGGTGGTAAACATGAGGAGGAAGTTGGACATTTTATGCGTGCAGAAGACAAGGTAGAATAGGGAAAAGGCGAAGGAACTAAGAGACGGGTAAAAATTGTTCTACTCTGGAGCGAATAAAGAGGGAAGAAATGGTTTTGGAACTGTGGTGTGTGGCAGAATGAAGGGCGAAGTACTGGAACTAGGTAGGAGGAACGACAGGATCATTCGAATGAAACTGGGTCTTGGAGAAGCGCAACTGATCGTCTTATGTGTATACGCCCCACAAGTTGGCTGTACAGCATAAGAGAAAGATGAATTCTGGAACGTGCTAGATGAAAAAATGAGGGAACTGGAAGAGAAAACTAGATGGTGATTGTCGGAGGAGATTTGAACGGACACATAGGGACACAGAATAGGGACTTTGAAAGGGTGCATGGCGGCCATAGAGTGGGAAGGATGAACCAGAAAGGAAAGAGGATTTTGGACTTCGCAGTAGTTTACTCTGGTAATTGTGAACTCCTTTTTCTGTAAGAGGGAAGAGCATTTGATAACATTCAGAAGTGGCAACAATAGTTCACAGATTGACTACATTTTGACTAGAAGAAAACATCTTAAGACAGTAACAAATTGTAAGGTAATTCCAACAGATCAAGTGGCGCAGCAACACACAAACTTGAAAATAAGGTCGAAGGTTAAGAACCTTTGGAAGCCATTGGAGGAAGACAATTAAGTGATTTCGATTAAAAGAAGAGAGTGTGAGGAACCGTTTTAGGAAGAAGATGTTAGAGAGGATTTCGGATAGGCTAGAAAGTGTACAGGATTGGTGGAAACATAATTCAAAAGCAATTCTAATCTGTGCAATTGAGGTGCTTGGTGAAACATCCGGAAAGATTCGACAGTAGAAGGAGGGTTAGTGGTGGAATAATAATGTACAAGAAGCAGTGACGGTTAAGAGGAAGGCAAAGCAGAAGTGGGATGAGTCAAGAGTGGAAGAGGACAGAGAGGAGTACAGAGAGAAAAAGCGAGAAGCTAAGAGAGTTGTTGCACAGGCGAATACCATGGCATATCAAGACCTAGAAATTAGAAATTAGAAATTTTTTCAAAGCAAGGAAAGAGAAAGATTTAACGAATGGTAAAATGTAGAAATAAGGCATTAAAGTACATTGTACATGTGAGGCAGTCCACATTTGTACATGTCCACATTTGGCAGTACGCGTGAAATTTTTTTATATACAGATAAAAAGGATAAAAAGGTAGGTAGTTCGTCCTGAGCTCTTGGACACTAGTGTGCATATTTATTAATTTAGAAACCAGAAATAAATATATGATAAAATATAAATCAATCGTATATTTTTTTTTTGTAATTTCCGATGTTACCTAAAAATATAAATGAATATATAATATCTATATAGCAATAACAAACCTTGCTGGAATGATGCTTTTAATAAATTTATTTTCAGTATGTTTTCTATTTTTTTAAGTAAAAATATTCCTCCACCAATTGTACATTTATGGAAATGTTTTACGAAAAATATTTCACATATAATTTTAGATCAAAAAAATTTGCCATTAAAACAATACACAATAAATATTATAAGCAATATATGCAATAGTTAATAATTGGAAGCCTTTGTTTTTGTAAGTTAAAGGACGAGTATTACAAGGAGCCCAAATTCTTTCATTGGTCTTTAAAATGGCTTTACGAGCTCCAGGCCAGGCATGAGGTCCGGTCAGTCGGTAATAATAAGGCGTGCATGGTCCTGTTAAACATGTCCAGAATAACTTTGGATCTGTAAGAGCTAAATGCCAAAGTTTAGGCTTGGCTCCAATAATCTCGGCAAGCTCGTCCATGAATGGAATCCAGTCGACTTGTACGGCATGCCTTGGAGAAGCGGTGTACCGTTTGGCATTCATTTCGTTTTTCTCTTGGATGTCAGCTATCATGGTAGACTTGGAAGGTAGGCGAAGCTTTTTATTCATCAATAGAGCAAACCATCGAGATTGCATTTCAGAAATTGGAAAAATGGCTCCAATTGGTTGAATTAGTCCAATGATGATCAAAGTAGGATGTTCCAGGTTTGGAGGAAAAGCGTATTTGTACAGTTGAACCCTGTTTTCTTTAGACTGCACAACGTCCCCAAGAAAAGGAAATGTAATACGATATCCTGTAGCCAAAATTACTGAATCCAGTTCAGTAACATGCTTATCACCTTCGAATACTATTCCATTTTCTGTAAATCGTATGACATCACCCTTTAACATAACTGTACCTGCAAGGAGTCGAGATGGTAGAGTGTCGGTAATAGTTGGATGCTGTCCAAATATCCTGTGTTTTGGTTTCAGTTTGTACTGTTTGTGATCGAAAACTTCATTCATAACATTCTCGAAAACTGTGCAGACCAAACTGTAAGGCAAAACGCTCATTAAAACATTATCCCATCGAGTAAATAAATCAAATGGTTTTCCTCGTTTTCCTGTTCTCGCCCATATCCATGCTCCTCTTCGTGTACTAAGATAAACCTGGAAAAGAAAAAAAGATTATTTCAATTTTAAAACTCACTGTTGTGCAGTTTTTTCAGAAACACCATTATTGAAAAATCGGAAAACCATGACAAATATAGCAAAAAAAAAAGGTTCGGTTTTTAGATTAATATCAGATAACTACTATACATAAAAAAGGCCTATTAAAAATAACATATGTTAACAAAATCGATGTAATGTTTGAAAAAGGGATACCAGAAAAAAGAGAAAAAATTCGTTATGTGGTCGATTGGAGTGGACATTCCTGTTTTTGATTCACGAGTAATTTTTTTTTAAATGTTAAATTTTTGTTTCATTATTTTCTCCTTTAGATCATGCCGCCAAACAAAAAGATGAGGTGGAATATTAATATTTATCAAACAAAAATTAATAGCAAAAGAAACGGCCTATTACTTTGAGCATGCTGAAATACTTTGCCTCGAAATCACTAATACCACCAATAGACAGCATTCCATAATACTAAATGCTATTTACAGCCACCAAACCTAAACAAGATAAAATTCTTGTTTAGGTTAATCCTGGATGCTATGCGACCATCCCAAGCATCTACACGATCGTTGTGGCAGTTAAATGATTCTTCAATGGTGAAAATCTTCTCATCTGTGAAGAGGATACCTCTGTGTCTGTTATTCACGTACCGGACAAGGTTCTGATGGCCTCATAGGATGTGGTGTTAGGAAGTGTCCAAAAGAACGATAAGTTCACACTCCCGGGTCATCAATTAGTACACTTGACCTCGTTCTCTGTGAAACGTTCATCTAGCTACATCAATTTCTGCGTTCTCACAGGATTACAGCGGAGGCGTGCCTTAAGCAGTGTGATTGATCTGCTGTGGTCAGATATGTGTTCTGTATGGTTATAACTGTTGATGGGTCCGATACACAAACATCCCATGATTCCGAGTGTCTTTAGAGTGTTGAAACTAACTGGCGGCTGCATTCCAACCCTGTGAAGTTATATTAAAGCTACCAAGTTCTCATAATCTCCCCATTGCATATTAACCCGTACAGCTAGGGTCAAGGGACGTCCGCCCCCCACAGCAGTCGAGGACCTAATCACATGCCTACATGAAGAAAGGTCCAAAATTCCCATTGATCTATTGTACTCTTTTGTAAAGTACGTTCTGTAGGACTGCTGCCATACATCTTATTAAGGGAGCTACCATGTCAGTTTGTTCCTCACGGTATCCGTTAACTTATTTCCAAGTAGTGTATTTGTGTATTTGTTATGTTAACCTACAGAGATCTGGAATGTTATAAATACCTTCTTTAATTAAACTTGCTTTGGTAATGACATGAGGGCTCTTCCATTTTAAACATTTTATTCGTAACTCCTTCCAAACACGTCTGACAGCTTAATTGATACTGTTGTTGTGTCTCATTTAGTCAAAGTGCTATCGCCGGTGAATGGCTTGTTTCTTTTGGTGTTTAATGATATGAGATGAAAACTATCAACACTTGGTGATTAGTAGTTGTTCTCTTTTCTACTGAAAGACTTGAGAAATCTATTTTTAAAATTGCGATTGCGTAAAGTTTACGTAGCTTAAACTTCACTCTCTTCTTTCCATATTCTGACCTGATGATGATTGAGATCATATTAAGATTCTATCCAGCCCTCCATCCCCCTTTAAATGTTTAAAAAGAGGTCAACTAGTCTGAAGTGAAAAAGAAAAAGAGTATGTGTAATATTTCCGAAAATAAAAACGTCCTATTTTTAATTAGCATATCTGGATCAAGGCAAGTCTTGTAGGTTAAGAGCGTGTCGTCAAGATAACAAGTGGTAAATTAAAATAACAGATTTTCGTTGTTAATATTGTGACATCAAGAAGCATTACTTATAGTAATGACGAAATGGATTTCTTCAGTTGGTAGGGACGTAGAGAAATATGCAACATATTACAGAAAAGCAAACTATTTTGCAACATGGATTCGTGACGTTCGAACTGCGTGTATAAAAATGGCACGCATACATTAACGATGGCTAAAGGTCCCCAGTTCTGTTTACTTTCCTTCAGACGATTTTACTTTTAAATCTTCTAATATACCTTCTTTTCTTTCCTGTATTTTGTGATCAATGATCCGTATTTTGAAGTTCTTATAAATTTATTTAGCTTGTCTTAATTTTTTATATTTTAAATACTACTAAATATTTTACAATGGCATCTAACTTGTAAAAACTTAAGCAAGGTTTGAGTATTTTACCCTCATACGTCTCATCACACAAAATATACAGACCAGCTAGAAGAAACTTGTCCATATTCAGCCTTCTGAATATGGACAAGTTTTTGATACCTTTCTTTTAACTTGTCCATATTCAGTCTTCTGAATATGGACAAGTTGAAAGGAAGGTACCAAACGAAAATATGCACTCTTTTCCTCCACGTTGGAGAGAAAGAAGTTGTGTAAAACTGGTTATCCGTAAAAACCTAACAGCTAGATTTCGTGTGGTAAAGATAATTTCGTCAATGAGACACAGTGAACTGCGATCAGAATAGAAAGGTTAAAATTTATTGAGCACTTATAAATTTTAGGAACGTGAAACATAACAGGCTTAAGAATTAATTAAGTAGAACTAACAAAACAAATCAGAGACAAATATAATAAAATAGCAATCAAAAACAAAAAACAAAGCCACTTAAACTTATAATTGTTATAATTACGTATATCTCAGTAGGTGTGGCATGTTTGGGAGAATCGGATGCACCAAAAGCTGAAAGGAACTAAGAAATTTTGCAAAACGTTTTTAAGAAATAAATTAATAGAGAAATATCCATGGAATGTCAGAGGCGTGAAATTCTTTATCGATTACGTAATTGCAAATAGAAAAGTCAACATCACACGCTTTAAGAAGACGATCATTTCTTCTCGTTACCTCTTAGTAGTCTAAAATATGGACGAAACGAGGAAAGAAATTAACAACAAAACAAAAATCTGTGAATAACGATATATTTATTACATGATGAAAATATTAGGAACCTCTATCAACAAACAATGAAACAAATTATAGAAGAGATAGATACTAAAGACATCGTACAGGATACTATGTTATATTAAGAAGATAGTTTAAAAAAACATGTTTTTCATTACATTATTTTAATTTTTATTTAATATTCTACTACATTATTGACTCTGTTCATTTTTAGACATTTAGACATTTGTACTAATCACGTCTTCACCAGGATTGTTACTTTAATTTTTATTTTATGTAAACTGTTTTTGAATTCTATTTTTGTTTAAATTGCATTTTTCCCGTTATTCAATACATTTTTACTCTACTGCCATTTTGGAATTGACAATTTCATATTCAGTTAAGTTCAGGTCAACGTTTTATTTGGATAGGTCATGAACTTTTCAAAGAATGGGCTAATGTCCGACAGGGATAAATATATCATTGATCTGCTGGACTCAGTCATTATGGAGATAAGATATTGTACTAGCAAGAAACAGAGATGTCGTGTAATTGATGGAAAAGGCGCTTCAGCTCTGTACAAATGCATGTTTCCTCGAAATCTTGACATCCAACTTTGATCATCACATGAATAATTCGACTAACTATTGAAATGCAGTCTCGTTGGCTTGTTCTTCTGTTGAATTAAACACTTTACTTAATTTCCATATCTGCTATAAACATATTCAAGATATTCAAGAAAAGAACTAAATGAACCTAAACCATCAACTGACTTTATGGCATCTAAACCTAAACTTTGGTTTTTGGTTTTTTTTACAGATCAGAAGATTTGGAAAACTGATAACAACATTTTTCAACTTGATCAACGCCATTTTTTATATATTCAATTTCATGAGAAATTATAACCCTTCTGTAAATCTGTTAATGCAGGGGTTCTGAGCTCTATACGAGTTCTATATCTGAGCTCGTAATCCACCTATTCTCTTCATTATATATATAAATGACCTCTCATTGATTTCCAACCGTATATATATATATATATATATATATATATATATATATATATATATATATATATATATATATATATATATATATATATATATATATATATATATATATATATATATATATATATATATATATATATATATATATAGTCTAAATGTTAATACCCCCTCTGAAGAATGCAGTTTTAAACGAAATGTATTTGACAATATCCATTGTAGGTAATATCAAAGATATAATTGTTGTTAAGGTTGTCATTTCCGGAATAACATTGACAAAACTGATTAATTTTTCTTCTTGGCACCATATGTTAAACATCTAGTTTTCCCGGGTTCAAATAAATTCACCGAAAATTAGCACATCATTTTATTAATTTATTAGAATTATTCATTAAATATTAAATTTCAGAATGGTATACCCATCCCAGTACTAGAAGACAACCTCTTTGTAAATTACTCTAAAGCAGAAAGATTAATCTCCAGAAACGAAAAGCATTTGAATCCTTGAAAAGGTTAACTCGCTGAGCTACATCTTATCCTTTGTCAATTTTCTATCTGAATTTTAGGTAAAATTCATTCTTTTATACAAGCGAGTCCAAATAAGCTGCAATCGGTGGAATATGAATAAATATAACAAATATTATTTTTATTTGACACTTGCTTATTTTTCACAGTTTTTTTTTTTTTTTCAAATACCAGTTTATCTCTTGACGCACTTTGATGCTCTCTTGACCCTTGCACTGTGGCCTAAAACAGATCAATTGTCTTTATCGCCTATTTGCTCGGTGACACCTCTCTGCGAAAGTGTTACGATTACGTAATATCTGACCTTACATGTAGATCAAGGTTTGCTGCATTAGGAATAGGAGAGCATTTCACAACAGTTCATAGCACGTGCGTGCGTGCGTGCGTGCGTGTGTGTGTGTGTGTGTGTGTGTTATAACGACCACAAGAAATGGGCATGCGCGCCAGTTCACTTTTTTTTTGGTCACTTCCGGAACTCCAGAACAGATATACAAATTTTTTTGTAAACGGCATTCGCTGGGTAGCAGTGGAAGAAGTGGCACACTTAAGCAGTCTTACAGAACATTCTGTATTAGTGTTGTCTGTGTAAAAAGGCAAGTATCATGATATTATAAGATTGCGTTAATTTATAAAATTTAAATTTCGGAAACCTCTTTAATTTTAGAACTAATATAAAATTAGTTTCTCATGTCACTATCATCCTCATCGTATGTTACGCTTTCGCGTAGGCCTACACATTTAAGCGCGTAAGCTTCCGTAACCCATAATCCCACGGAATAGGTTGGTTGCTCTTTATTACCGTAGTAGCCCATATCTGTCGAGGCGTGTGTTAACAGGGCCGCTTTGCCTGCTTTGTGGGCGGAAAAACCCCAAGATAAACTGGGGAAAAACCATGCTGCCCACCCCCCATGACCGGCTAACTCGGCTTTGACTGAAGAAAATCCTTAAGATCCTCACGTTGTCTACGGGAATCGAACCCAGGACACTCCTTCCCCAGGCATATGGTTACGAAGCGCACAGCCACTCAGCTAACCGCGCGTCCTACGTCACCATATCGATGAGTTTGTATATAAGAATGAATGTCTACTTCTGCAAATGCAAATAAAGTAAGTAATTGTTCTGTTGGTCGACTTATTTCTATTTGAGTCCTGTTCTAATCTACTTACTGTAGAAAACTGAGAAAAGTTCATTTTCGACTAGGAAAAGTTAGTATAAAATGTTGTCTCTGTGTAATAATCCTCTTTCCAAAAGCAGGCGATGCTCACGTATATATATTGATAAGATTTCATATAATCGTATAGTTATCCCATCAGAATAATGCTGTTTACGCCTTGGTTTAGAATACAATAATTGTTGATGAAAGAATACCAGGTCCTGCTGGCTGAGTTATTAGTGTATCCAGTCTGAAATCAATATTTGTTTATTGTTATTGCCTGTGTGCATAAAAGTTCCGTTGATTTTTAAATTATAGGCACTACCTCCGTTCAAAATATGGATCACTTAACTTTCAATTGTTACACCATTGAAATACTTAAAACACAATTAAAACTGAACAATCGAGAATTCTTGCTGTCTGGAAAGATGAAAACTGTCTGCCCATTTTTTTTTTTTTTTCATGGGTCTGAAGAGTACTTCGAATAAGTGGTTTGGCAGTAAAAAAAATTCTCAGTTATGTTATTGACAAAAATAACTTTTGCTGTTGAAAGAATATGAGTTGTACCTTTAAAAACAGTTATTATCGTCAGATCCCGATTTAATGTTTCTCTAGTGGAAGAAATTTTTTTCAGGGTAAATTATTTGTAGATTATTATTATTAAGAGGTACATCCATGTAGCCCAAAGATAAATTAATATTTAAAATATGTGCACGCAAAAAGAAAGCAGTTATTTATTTTAGATGCAGCGCAAAACATGAGACATATAACGTTTGAGTTTTTACACCTCTCATATGCAGACACAAGAATACACTTCTATATACTCCGAAAGATATATACTGTATATATATATATATAATGGTTCGTCATCACTGACCTAATTAAATGCATGTGCTAAGCATTAGTAGCAGCAAATTATTGACGCTACTAATTCACTACAAATGCTACTAATGCACTAACCACTGACGTCCTTCACCGTAACAAATACAAAGTAGTTTGCCTTCAGCACAGATATTAGGATGCAAAAAAAAAAGCATTTCTCTGAATATGCTCGTTAATCTATATGTTTGACATCGTCTTCAAATAACTAGCCTTCACCTGTTGCGAGAAATTTGACAGATACTTAAAATAGAATGTCGTATGGAGTTAAAATGGCAGATTGAACAGTTGTATTCGATAATATGAGCCATTTCCTGACATGTATTTTATCAGACGTAGAGTTTGATGTTGTCTTTGGCATCTAAGCCAAGGACAACGCTTGTAGGTGTTGCATATCGAGCAGTAAGTTATTTCATCAGTAAGTTATAAGTACTTACTTGTATAAATCGGTACCTACAAGTACAATTAGCTTTAAAATATCTGTACATTTACGTTACTAGCACTGGAGTGGGAATTTAGTAGTTGGGAAAGTTCGTGGGGGATGTTTATAAATGCATTGCTATCGCAGCAACTTCTTATCATATCTAAATTTTTCATGACTTTGTTTTCATTTCATACGAGATTAAAAGATTGCGGAAGAAAAATTTTCATTTATTCAACAGTGATAGCGATCGCTTTTCGGTATCTGTCCATTGCTGACAGATTATTTTGCTCTTGAGAAAATCCTGTTTTTTTTCTTCTCCAAATCACAGTCTCATTTGTTGAAAGCACCTGGGTTCAGAATCCTGACTGATACGGCAAGAGCATTTATTATGGCTTTTCAATTAAAAACGAATTAGCAGGATAGAGGTAACTATGTATAACAAACAAATCGATCAGAACTCCGAAAACTCTACTGTAGGACTTGCACAACATCACTTTATAATACTAATTTACTATTAGCAATGTCAGCGAAGGAAGTTGTTCATATTATTTACTTTTATGAATTTTCTGCTGATGATGGGTACTGGTTGCGAAACAAATTTCCAAAATATTTCGACTAATTGAGTGCCGACTATTCGCTTTGGAAAATAAAATAGACGTAAAGGTTTTATTTATTTTATTTAATCATTTTTCTCTGATTATTACACGTATAAGCACTTTAGACTATAACATTTAACGGTAAACTCTGTGCGGAAATCCCTATAACAAAATTATTAACAGAATTTATACCGTAGGTATTTCTCCAGGTAGTAACAACTGTTTTCCACATTTACCATTTTGAAGAAGGTGAAGTATGATTTGGGAGTAATAAGAGTATCATATCCACTTTTTGGAGAAAGTGTTTGTGATGAAACATGAATTAGGTGAGTAATTAAGGACGCTACAGCACTCTCGCGAAAGTTTTGTACTTCCTACGATACTTAAGTAGGAAACAAAAATAATGAAATATGCTTTGCAGTAGTAGAGAATTAGCGCACATCAAAGTTGAAGCTGAGCTGCATGGAATTGTTTCATTTCTAATTATTCGTTTCGCCAATAGATGGCATCCTACGATATTGGCCGGTATTGTGCAATCGCCCACGTATTGGGCGTCCATTGCGTAGTTTTGTTTATGAGGAAGGCGAAATCGTGTTTCCCAGGTGCAACGAGTTGTTATTTTGCTTGTTGTTCTTACGCAAAAGTTGTGGAGTAGTTTGGTCAGAAGTATCTTGATAAACAGTGGCATGGACTAAGATGAAAAGCCAAACGGCTATTTTTTTCTGGCGAGGTTGATGAGTTAAGGGGATAAAAATCCCTTATTGTTTTTCAGCCAGTAAGCGAAACTAAGATCGAAAACTACGATCTGAACTTGGATCCGCTTGGATCGGCTTGGATCTGCCGACAGTTCATCGGCATGAAACGTTCAGATCGTAGTTTTCGATCTTAGTTTCGCTTACTGGCTGAAAAACAATAAGGGATTTTTATCCCCTTAACCAGTGGCATGGACTGTTGTACACGACGTGTTGCAACGTTGACCTTCTAAGAGTCTTAGAAAACTGTCTGTACACAGAGATTTGTCACATAGCAATACTTGAAGAGCCATCAAACAAATAAAGCATCGTCCATTCTGTGTTCACTCAATTCAAGAATTGCAGTCACTAGATAAGGAAACAGTGTTGTATTCTGTAGGTGCTGTCGATCATTTGTTCAAGAAAATGGAATTCATGAGCTGGCAATGTTTCTTCAGCGACGAAGCGTGGTTCTAAGTAAATATGTCAATAGCCAAAATAATAGAATTTGGTCATCGAAAATTCTCATGTTTCCCATGAAACAGCTTGCATTCTGTGAAAATCGGAGTGTGGCGTGCATTATCACGCCATCATGTTGTCTGACCCGTTTTCTTTGAGACAACACTGAACAAGGTACTGTACCAAGACATCATCACCCAGTTCTTGGCTCTTCTTGAGAGCCACGAACTGGATGATGATGACTTTTGATGTCACCGTGAGTGCTGTGTATTACTTGTTCTTAGCTGACAGGAGTAGAATCTGGTAATATCCCTTATCTGTCTTTTGAATCCATAAAGATCGGCACTGTATTGCACTGCTGTGTGTTACCGTGTCACTCGTCTGTTATAGTTAGTTCTTGTGAGTTCATTGACCTCTCACATCATTAAGCAGTTTCTCGTCGATGCATTGTTCTAAGCAGTATATTTTCTAATTAAGAAACTATTCTCAACCACACATTCTCCAATACCACTGCGTGGCGACTATTTCCGAGATACTTAAACATGGCTCTTATCACGCTCGAAACGAATTAAGTCACACTCTTAACCTGTTATTATGCTGAATTGCACTATCCTTTATTATTTGCGTCCTACCGGGAACAGACACTTGATGCTGTTTGAGAGGAAGCGGAGGACAGCATAGTAGCTTATACCTGATAAGCTACCTATAGAATTCGATATCAATGATTTTTAGAGTTGATTGAAATAAAGAATAAGAAGCTGTGAAACAAAAATAGGTATCTCCATTGGGCATTTCACCATAATGCAAGAAGGTTCTTATCGATCCCTACGTTTTTTTCAGCAGTTCCTTCACTCCAAAAACCAACATTGTTGCCTCGTATTTTCCTGAACGACAGCCTCTGTAACAGCTGTCGAGTTTTGATTCTCTGCAGTCAGGCAGAAAGGTTACATGCTCATTGATTGTTGACATAAATTACATAAGAATAACAGTTTTTATAAGATGATATGGTACTTTTCATACCAATAACAGTTATTGTAATATGATACTACAACTTACGCGGAAATAACAGTTGCTATAACACAATATTATATATTTACTTCCTGTGGTGATGATGCTCATGTAGAATAAGTTCTCACCGTTTGTTTAAAGGCTGTAAAGAGTGGACAGCCGCCTCTCTCTCTGTGAAATTGTTCTGCTGTCTGGTCTTGTGTGTCGAAGATGGAAACTGTATATTATTGCTTTCGCAGTGACGAAGAAGTAGTTGCAGATCGAATGTTTTTTTTTTTACTCTGCGTACACCAGATTGAGATATTTCTCTTCTGTATGAAGAGAAATATCTCAATATTTCTCTTCATACAGAAGAGAAAAGGCAGCCTTAACCTGCGGTTAAGGCTGCCTTTTCCGAGACGAATGGATTAATTTTGATATTAACGGGGCATTCTAAGTGGATATTCCTGCTCGGTAACAGAATTGACAGCTATCTGAAACACCCGGGTTGAGTTTCCGTAATATAGTTGGAGTGGGTAGTGCATTGTGCACACATTTACACTGAATATCTGCGTCAGGTTTGGTGGCTCTTGTGAGATATCGCAAGAGCCAGTGAAATAGTGTTTAGTGGAATGATTGAGGATTTTCTATTGAAGTGCTTTGGTTCGACTGTTGTATTAGAGTGTTGTAGATTTTGTTTATATCGGAGAGTGTAAGTCTCTCCCATGCATTGTTGGTTTTCATCAAAAAGATAAACACCGAATCTTCTGCGTCAAGAGGACTGAGTCTCTCTTCCGTTATGCTAATAGACATTGCAGCTTGAAAAGCAGATTTCACAGTATGTATCTGCTTAACCTGATTCCTGTATTCCCAGTTTGCGAGTGATTTTGGAAAGTGTCAGATGAGGCTTGGAGAAAGAATATCACCCGAGATCCTCACATGTCTCCAGCTCCATGGAGAAAAGAAAATCTCTATATGACAGATGAGGTTCCTTATCGTGGTCTGGTGGCAGATAGGTTCCATGAAGATTTTAGGAAAGGATGCCGTTTTAACTTCTTCCATCTTCGAAGGGCATCTTTGTAGACATTTGTTAGACTCCTTGGCATGTACACGCTTGTCATTCTTAAGGTTGTGAAGAAAGAGAGAGCTTTAATGGCAGAACTGAAAATATATGCGGTGGTGGCGTTTTGAACTGATTTCCTACCCTAAAAAGCAGACAATCCAGTTATCCCATTAGTATGTTTTTGAGAACAATGAAAGAGAAAAGTTGAAGTTCTTTGTATGAATAGAAAGTCTGTGTGAGGGCGGGGGGTCCCTAACACTAGTAGGGTAGAGCACCTTAAAAACTGAAAAAGGGCAGGCCTTCATTACATAGACAAATAACGTATCACGTGTGTAACAAGTTTTCAAACAGCTGAAGCGTCAACAAAATCTTGACAACCCTGGCAAGAAATTTTCCTCATACGTCACAGAAAACAAAGTCTTAACCCTATTGGCGTATAAGGAAATTATGAATTTTGTCGTACATCGTAAAACGATTGTCTCTTTCGCTGTTATTGGTCACCTGCTAAA
This sequence comes from Typopeltis vanoorti, assembly GCF_054136105.1. Taxonomy (NCBI): domain Eukaryota; kingdom Metazoa; phylum Arthropoda; class Arachnida; order Uropygi; family Thelyphonidae; genus Typopeltis; species Typopeltis vanoorti. The sequence goes on from NC_143565.1 coordinate 79,806,534, forward strand.
ATATAAAACTAAAGCTTTAATAGTAATTGACGCATATTTTTAGCACGTCGTACGCTAGTAGTAATACAAATGCATTATATGAATAATATACCATTGAATTTAAATTTAATCCCAGTTTCTTCTAGTGTTTGTTGATACTCAAATAAGTAAGCATTTATGCTTTTTACATTAAAAAGTTTTCTTATTTTCTTTTTAGCTGCTTAAAAGGTGCCATCATGGGAAAAAGAGTTGCAGTAATCGGAGGCGGATCGAGTGGTCTGACGGCCATGAAGTCGTGCAAAGAGGAGGGAATCAATGTAGTTTGTTTCGAAAGAACCGACAACTGGGGTGGCCTTTGGCGTTATCGGAATGAAGATGAAGAAGGGATTCCTTCGGTCATGAGGTCAACTATTATTAATACGAGCAAAGAAAAAAGTGCTTACAGCGACTTTCCTCCTCCTCCCGAATATCCCAACTTCATGCACAACTCCCAGCTCATGGAATATTTTCGCATGTATGCAGAAAAGTTCGATTTGCTGCGTCACATGAAATACAACCAAGACGTGGTAAAAGTAACACCTGCAGAAGATTACAAGACCACGGGAAGGTGGGTGGTAACAACAAAGGACACTAAGAATGGAAAAATTACCGAAGACACTTTTGATGGAGTGATGGTATGTGTTGGACATCACGTTTATCCACACATTCCCAAATTTCCAGGAATAGATGAGTTTAAGGGGAAAGTTTTCCACACCCATAGTTGCAAGAATGCTGACGGATATGAAGGAAAGAAAGTGGCCGTGGTTGGCATCGGAAACTCGGCTGTAGATGCTGCAGTGGAGTACAGCTATGTTTGCAAACAGGTACATGTTTTGCACTTAATAAAGAATTGTTTATGTATATTTTTTGCATGAGTTCTTTTAGAATATTTGTTAAAAATTAAGAAATAGTGAGCTTAAAGTAATTGTAAGATAAAAAGATAATTAATGCAACAGTATAAATTCCTGAACGACTTTATCCTTTATGATGATATTTTCTTTAATAAGGAAACTAAGACTACATTATTTTTATTTAATATTTCCTTAAACGTTCCGATTATATGAGCAACAGTTTGTTGCTGTGTTGAGTATCAACAAACACTAGAAGAAACTGGGATTAAATTTAAATTCAATGGTATATTCAAAGACATTATTTTATAATTTCTGTTGCTCAGGTTAGTAACTGTACTTTATTTCCACTGTGTATTGCCCAAAACAGTAATGTTTATAAGTTGAAGATTAGGCTTTTATCCTTCTTAAAGTGGATTACTGTTATATTAAGCAATGAATTAAACAACAATCAATTTGCTTTTTCTAGATAAGTATTATCCCTTATATTTTTAGATATAGTATTAAAAGTGCAATACTGTTAGAATTCATAGGGTTGTTTGTACTTTGGTTTGAAAATATCAATTGGAAGTAAACAAGTACTCTAGTGCTCGTGGATTAAGATGATATGGCGAAGAGCCTCCATAGAGACAGAATTTTCCTTGAAATAATAATAAGTAAGGAACAGTGACATTGTATTTGTGCGTGCGTGCATGCATGTGTGTGTGTGTGTGTGTGTGTGATGTAGAAAGTTTTTTACCTTGGGTGTAATATACATTAAAGATACCAACAAATTTGTAAGCAAAACAAAGTTTTGCGCTTGAAATATATTTACGTCTGAGCTACTTGTATATAGAGGCTGACAACTTCATATCACTTGCCTTAGTATGTATCCCATAATGCAAAGCACACACACTCCCTTTCAGGCGTGTATAATGGAATGCATAATGGAAGGGCCACTACCCAGACCGGTTTCGACCTTTATTGAGGTCTCTTCAGTTGGAGCCCGACACGGGATATATATGACTTCTGCATTACTTCAACTTTGTTATCTCTCTAGGGTCTGGCTTCCACTGAAAAGACCTCAGTAAAGGTCGAAATCGGTCTGGGTAGTGTCCCTTCCCATTATGCATTGTATTATACACGCCTGAAAGGGGGTGTGCTTTGCATTATGGGATACATTCTAAGGCAAGTGATATCAAGTCATTAGCCTCTATATACAAGTAGCTTAGACGTAAATATATTTCACGCGCAAAACTTTGTTTTGCTTATTTGGGAAAAGGATTGAAACCAAGTATAAAATTTCTTGGTATTTCTAATATATATCTACCCTATATATAAATTGATAAGCCTTTTTATGTCACGTTTGTATGTCACGTTTTTTGAAACGTTTGGAAACTCAGGAGCTACCATGAGTGTCGAGTCTTCAAAATTCGAGTTATTAGAATTCATAGAGAACCGGTCTACCTGTCCGGAACTCGGGGAGTTGGGCGCCATAAGACTCGACACTCAGGGGCTACCCTGAGTGTCGAGTCTTCAAAATTCGAGTCATCAGAATTCACGGAGAACCGGCCTACCAGTCCGGAACGCGGGGGGGGGGGGGGGTAGGCGCCAGGTGGGGGCGTAGCCCCCTCCCCAGTATATATATATATGGGGAAGGATATTCCGCAGAACTGAGGTATAAATGATAGATGAATGCATGTAGCAGGTTCGGTGTCTCTTCTTATTCTGTAGGTTTATCAGGGATGGGATATAACCGATGCAATTATAATGAATATCATCCATGGAAATATCTGTAGAAAACATGCAATCCGGAATCTGTCCGTGTATGAGACAGTGGCTGATGACTGCCTGTGAGAGGAGTCTTCACTCAACCAAGCCGGTCTCTTCTGATCAGCATCATGACTTTTTTAGAAACGTCTTTGTTGCACCACCTCAAATGAGAGCAGTATTCCAAGTTGGGGCTTATTTGGAACTTCATTTCACTTCTTACAAAGCAGCTGGACAGTTATAAATTAACGTGTTGAGTGAAAGAAGATTCCAACTGTTTAGAAGCCAAGGATGCTATAGACGTGATGCGATTAGGAAAGGTTAGGAGTAAGAGTCAGTCCCAGAAGAGTCATCTGGTCTTGGCTGAGCATTATGAAAGGTAAGGGATGAAGAACTAAGTCCTGTTGTTTTTTTTGCGAGAGAAGAAAAAAGAAAAACTGTGTTTTTGAGGCATCGAAATGAATGAGGTTGCCATTGCTCCACTGTAGGATGGGTTGAATACTTATTTAGATGATCTTGAATCTTGAGAAGCTTCAGCTTTGCTGGATTTCTCCCATGAGTAGAACGAGTTGACAGAACGTTTATGAAAACTGTCTATGGCGGTCAGCGAGAGAAGATTGTTTATGTATACGAGGAAAAAGGGTAAAATAACAGAGTACTGAGCAACATCTGCATTAGTCGGAAAATGTGAAGAGAAAACTCCCTCCACCATTACATGCACTGCAAGACTAGAGAATACTGGGAATAAGGTAGCCCACAACATAAAAATTGGCCAAGAAACTCTCGATGCCAAACCCTATTGGAAATATTAAATACAGCAGCTCAGATGTTTTTAAAACTTTCTCTCAAGGCACGTGTCTAGAGGTGGCGTAAATGAGGTTTAAATGTTGAATCACAAAATCAAAATCCGGTCAATGATTAGAATCCATTTCTCCATGTGTTGGAGTTCACTGTTCACTACGTTCTGCATTACTTTAAACTGCACCGAGATGAGAGCAGTAGGTCGACAATTTGATGATTGACACATCTTTTTTTTTTTTTTTTTTGTGGAATCGGCTGTATATGAGCTTGCTTCCATGTCTTGGAAAACGATGCCACTTGACTGTAATATATGTAATATATGAAGGGTATCACTCACTCACACTAAATATTAGAAGACTGTGGACAGAAAGTGGAATCACTATGCTGGAGACGAAACACAAACATGGCAGCCACTTCCTCCCGCTCCGTAATAAGTAAGGTTATGATGCTGTTTCACTGATGAAGGTCATCTACCACCTGGCATCTGGTTAGCATTTCTTCCAACAGTAGACAGATATCCTTTTATTCAGCTTCACACTTTCTTTGTTTTTTTTTCTTTCCCTGAGCAACGTCAGCTTGCCTAATAAGGAACTGTAATGTGAAACGTTTTTCACTTCTAGCTCTGTGAGCACTGGCTTTAATCTTTCATCTGGCACAGCATGTTCCCGGATGCTACGAGAGAAGGACAAAAGAAGCCGATGACGTCCTCATAGAAATGTTCAAAATGATCATTCTGATTTACGCTAGTGAGACATATAAAATTATTTATTGCGATAGCTTATTCCTAATCTGTATTTTTTCAGTATTTTTCATAATCATCCTCTCAGTCGTCACACTAATCAGACCAATTAATAAACTCATTGAATACACGAGAAACGATCTGCAAAATAACTCTTACTAGAAATAAACTTTACAGTCTCGGGAATACTGACGTTTCTCAAGGTGATTCACTAGCTGAAACTCAGCAATTTTTTCTTGACAAATTCTGGACGTATGGAAAGTTTACTGAAGCTTACTATAATGAAAAACACCTCAATTTTCAAAACACGCTTGTAGAATTTTCAGAACATATCTTGCTCTGCTCAAAATCAGAGCAAAATATATTCTACTCCTTCTCCAATAGACTGCACTTTCATTCTCTATATATTTGCTATAAGGAATATTTGGAATATAAAGAATAATGTAAGATTGTTTTAAGATGACAGTTAAGGGGAAAGCCAAGGAGATGAATTTCCAAACTCCTTTGTAGAGGCGCTGCCTTTTGTCATCCAATAAATGATGTGTGAGTATTCTCATAAAGTAGAATATCTTGAACTTGCTTCACTTTTTTATCAAGGCCTTTCTATCATTAGGAGCTTATTACTCTCAAAAAGTTGCGGGTGAGTAACATAGATTTCATCTTACAAAGAGGTCACAGAATGTACATAATCGATGGTCAACGTGCGTGCTGACACATACTGTAACTTTATTGTTGCTGATGATGATGATGGTGATGCCCTTGGAGGAGAAGGCTTCTCCCCTTTTGTTTAAAAGCTGCAAGTAGATGGTCAGTTGCCCCTCTTGGTGTTGTGCAATTCGTTATTGTGTGTCGAAGATAAAAACTGTATCAAAAAGATAGACACCGGATCATCCGTTTCGGAAGAGAGAGAGGGGGGGGGAGTCTGAATCCCTCTTCCGTTATGCTATCAGACATAATATCACGGAAGAAAAGAAAATTTCTCATTACCTATCTGCTCGGCCTATTTCTAGAATTCCAAGTTTGTGAACGATGTTAGAAATTTCCAGGTAAGGATCGGAGAGAGAATGCCATCCTAGTCTCTCACGCTTTTCCAGCTCCATGGAGGAAAGAAAACGTCTCTATGACTGATGGAGGTTCCTTAATATCGTGTTGTGGAAGATGGATGCCAGGAGGATTCAGGCAAAGAGGCTGTCTTCACTGTGTATTGCAGGTTTAAGTTCTTCCATCTTCGAAGGGCATTTCTGTATACATTTGTTAGACTCCATGTCACATGGGCTGTTACTCATTCTTAAAGTTGTGGGGAAAGAGAGACCTCTAAGCAGAATTGAAAATATATTCAGTGGCGCGCTGGGGTGCCATTTCCTATCGTTGGGTATTGAGAAAAAAGCGAGTGCGAAACGTTGTTTTCCTGTCGTTGATGAATATCAAGTTTTATCCTTCTTCTTTACGAGAAATACTAACGTTAGTGTAGAAAGGCTAGTTTGTTTGGTTCCATAGGAATCGATAGAGCGTTGATTGTATTTGTTTGATAAATTGCGCTGGTCGACTGAGAATTTTAGTCTGATTTTAGTTTGATTAACAATTGTTGCTCTCCCTCTTGTGGAGGCTCATGTTGCCACCCATTTCCTTGTACTTGCTTGCAGCGTATTTGCATATCTAACTCCCAAGTATTTGTTTCCCACGAAGACCAATCAGTGGTCTCCAGAGGAAAACGAATTTGCCTGCCACACCACAGCCCTGTGGTTTCATGTTCATTTAGGTTAGTTCCTGAGGCAGCTTGGCATTGTTAGGGTTATGTCTTGGTAAAAACGTTTAGGATGGGATGCGCTAAGCAACCATATTCACTCTTCGCACAAAGGGCTCTGTGACGTATGTGTAAAGCATACCAGAAAGTGGATAGCCTTGTTTAATACCTGTACTGTATTGTATAGATATCGGGAATCTGTTCCTTATCTTCATGCAGAAGTGAGCTTTTACTATATATCATCTTAATGTCTTGAATGATGCCTGGGCCAAAACGGAAGGCCTTCAAGCAGTTCAATACGTAGGAATGTGCAATACGGTCGAAAGCTTTTTCTTGGTCTAGCGCAGGGGTCGCCAAACTTCTTTGACCGTCGACCCCTTCAAGAGTTTCTTACTTTTTATAGACCCTCTCTATTTTACTATTACGTAATTATAATAGGACAAGCAGAAAAGACGCTTATGTAAGTTTTTAGATTATTTATTTCATAGTTACAGTGTTTCTTGTATGTGTAATATAGTATATATTATTATATTGGCTTAACGTCAAAGGGATACGTTTTTGTTTTTGACGTCCTTCTTAACATTACATATTTGATAGGAGGGATAAATAATATATAAAATATAAAATTTAATTTAGATAACAAAATAACAATAATACAATCTTCCTTACATATATGAAAATAAGACTTTTATTATCTTAGTATACAATTTATTAAAGTTGTCAATGTGAAGGGTGTGCTTCTTTGCCGAGCGGGAACCAACGACATTCGTTTATTGGTAAATACCTTATTTTAGACTACTTGATTGGCCTCCGTAACTATTTTCATGACCTTTCTCCATCATACAGGCCCTATTCATGTCACTGTTCCCACGATTCACTCTTAATTGCGTGTCATTCAGGATGGAGGTAATCCAAGTTAACCGAATTAAATATTACCTGTACAATGATGTCTTATATTTTTCTATCGACCCCTGAGCCCGAATCGACCCCTAACAATGTTATATCGACCACTTCGGCGACCACTGGTCTAGCGTTACAAGACCAATTGTTTCAGTGTTGTTACTGTTTATATATCGGATCGCTTATAAGATGGAAGTTTTTGAGGTCGTCCTGCAATAGAATGACTCTGGTGTCTATCTATTATTTCTTTCAGTGCGGGTTTGAGTTTATTGGAAATGGCTTTTGATATTATTTTACAGTCGGTGTTTATAATGGAGATGTGTCGCCAGTTTCCTAATTTTGTAAGGTCTCCTTTCTTTGGAATAAAGTTAATAGATGCTGTCATACTGAGTAGCAGGCTGTTGGTAATGGCTTCGTCATTTATTCTGTTGAGAATAAGTGCTGTTCCCAGAAAGATTGATAAAATTCAGTAGTGAGTCTCTCTCTATGCCTGGAGATTTATCTTTTGGTAAAGAAGTGCAGGCAGTTGTTAAATCATGCAGAATGATGGGAAGTTCTGTATTATACAGAATCGCGGGTAAGTGTGTTTTCACATCAGAAATCATAATACAAGTGGCATCGACGGAGGTTGCGTTAGTTTGGTATAAGTTTTTATAGTATTGTTAGGCATATAAGAGTATTTCATCACGATCTTCGTTCCACTTTTTTGTTATTGTGGTGGACTCTTGTTTGCGTTCTTCCAGTGGAAAGAATTACTTTGTGGTACATCCAGTTAAGATTATGTGCCTATGCCATGATCTTATTAGGGCTACTCTTGCAGGATGTTCTAGTTGTAAACGTATGGTAGCTTCTAGGGATTGGTATTCCGTACAGTCAGTCCGGATGATGTAATTGCTGTTGTTGTTCCAGACTTATAAGACAGTATATATATTAATACATTATTCTGGTAATATATTCTATTTCTGAGGTTGGTAGTTCTTCTTCCTCTTTTTCCTGCTTCCAGCTGGGTAATTAGACCACTTATTGTCGTGTAGTTATAATCCGTGAGCAGTGTGATGAGTGTCAAACGCTGTAATTCAACTTTTGTCTTTTGGATAGCTGTTTTCATGAATTTGTTGCACTAATATTTTCTTTTTCTTGCTCGTTATTTTGCTCATGTTGTTTTGTCGTTTGTCTATTTCTTCATGATTGCCTGTCGATGATGCAGGCAGCGGTTCTTCCAAATGACAGTTTCTTTAATAGTATTTGAAATTGATTCTTCGGTGTTTGTTGAAATGTTCTGTACTAGATGCGTGCTCTTTCGTGAAAATGTTGCGTGTTTTTTGGTTTGTTGTTTCTTATTTTCGAATCCTCTGGCACTGATAGCCTTGTCAGCTAATATCTCACTCTTAAATATATATGGGCATGATTTCGATTTCCTTAGATGATCTTCTTCGTGACAGTTAAAACATTGCGGAACAACAGTGATGTAGAAAGTGTAAGCTACTCCGTCTATTTCGGTATGTATTATTTTCGGTTTAGAGTCGATTGCGATGTCGGTAATGTGCATTAAAGCCTCTCTTCTAAAACTCTTGATGTGGACAAATTCAGTGTTAGTGGTCGAGACTCGCAAAGTTCATATTTTGATAGAAGTCCACAGAGGATTTGGTAACTTATTTCCGGAGGGACATTTGATACTGTTACTATCGTGGGAGCAAGAGCGGTAGGTGAGACTCATGTCATGCTCCAGTGTTTTGCTACTTTTTCAATTAATGTTTCGGCCAACGATATCTGTTGTAATATATCTGCACGGTTCCAGCAACTCTGGAAATGTAGGTTATATTTTTCGGTGGGATATGCTTTACAACTGCTTTACAGAAATATTTAGAATATTGCTGTAATGGAGGCATTTTTGATTGCAAACATGACTATTCCGTTGTCAAGAGATACGCTGTTGGTTGATTGTGCGTTTATACAAGCATTAGCTGTCCCGATGGTATAAATTCCCAACGGGGTGTTTGCTACAATATTGTCATAAGAGAGAGAGAGGGGGGGGGAGAGCGAGAGAGAGTACTGACCTTTTTCCGTACTTTCGGCAGAACTGCGTTAATGCCTTTTTCGAAGTTTGGAACTTCATCAGACCTTTGACCGACTTCAGCAGAGCAAGTGTGGCTGCTGTTGTTAGCAATGATTCATCACTTTGTCCATCTATCAGCAAGGCTCTCGCTGTTGTCGTTTCCTTGGTAGTCGGAATCTTGATCTTTATCTAACTACCGCTCAGCTAGAGTGAGCGACTCTTGATTGAGGTGAAACATCGGTGCTGGATGAACTTTTGCTGGCCATTGCTTCGGGCGAATTCAGAGAAGGCGTCCGCTATGACTGTGATTTAGGGATTTAGAGGATCCAGAAAAAATCTTTCTGCAACTGCGTGAGATCGGCTAACTCTCCCTCAGCTGAAAGATTCCTCTCCTCATGAATTTTGTCTGATCAAAAGTATACGGACACACTTTCGTCGTCGTTGTTGTTGTTGTTGTTGTAGAAGAAATGGCTGTATACATCAAAACCATGACTCATATATAGGTATAAAAGGAAACATGCGTATTGCAATCTTCAAACATTAGACAAACATTAACAGCAAAATGGGTTGTACTGAAGTGCTCGGTGACTTTCAATGTGACACTATCGTAGGATATCTGTCACCTTTACAGTAATTCAGTTCGGAAAATTTTTGTGCTGATGCAGCTCCCCCGATCAACTGTAAATGTTGTTATTGTGAAGTGGAAACGTCATGGAGCAATAAGAGCCTAATCACAAATAGTAGGGGTCATAAAATCACCGAGTCCTGAATTGCTTGGTACGGCTTAACGCAGTACCAAGCAATTGTGCGCGGTACCAAACAAAACCAGGGCCGGCTTAACGCGGTAAGCAGACTGTGCGTCGCATCGGAGCGCTGAAGTGAGTAGAAAAAAATAAAATAAAAACACGTTTTATTATTATCGTTTATTAAATGTGAATATTCAATAAATATATTGTAATATTTTGTTTTTTATATTGGATCCATTGTCTGGTCAACCTATAGTACGTTAGTACCGTATATGGGAAAGGAGAAACTTGTTTACATTTGACTTAAAAGTCTGTGTATTGTATTCCTTGGGAAATACATCAGGGAAAGATTGTTCCACAATACAGCAGTATCAGGGATGAAGGAGGAAAAGAAACTTGTTGTGTGAAAGGATGTTTGACAACAGCTGTACGTTTTCCAATGGGCTTAGTACAGAGTGGGGGAATTATTGATGCTTTTACAGATGAACATTTTCCATGGAAATATTTATAGAATATACAGATTGCAGAGACCAAGCGTCTATGTGAAAGGAGGGGAACGAGTTGGTAAGAGATGGGTCATTTATCAGTCTAATTGCTCTCCTCTGTATTGAGTCAAGCATTTTGAGGGAGCTTTTAGGAGTCCCACTTCAAATGTGAGAACAGTATTCGATTGGGAGGATTTGCGATTTGTATAGTGTTAACAGCTGTTTTGAGGTGAAGGAACGTCTTGAGCGAAAGAGAAAGCCTAGTTTTTTGGAAGCTGAGGATGAAATGGTTATGTGTTTATGCTAGGAGCAGTACAGTAACGAGGGTATGAAGCGCCTGTGGCAAGTGTCTAACTTGCGTCCCTCTAATCCAAAAATGACAAAAAGTTTGAAAAATTGAAATGTAACAAGTTAAATTTTACTAAATGCAATATGTTGAATACGATTAACCCCATCAAAATGAGTTGCAGTGTGTTGCAGAATTTGTGTGTCTAAAGCGGCGTATTGCCGAAATTTAAAAATACAATACAAAATAACTGAATTTTATATGTATTTATTTATTTTTATTTTTTACGTTTTGCGCCCGAAACCTAGTTGCGCCTGTGGCGGGCGCCTCTTTCTCCATGCCCTCGTTACGGCACTTGCTATGAGAAGCCTGATGTTAAGGTAATTCCGAGAAAGAAATTTCATCTTGTCTGAGAATTTAAGTATTATCAAAAATAATACTGGGGGAAAAGGTTCTTTTTTGTGGGAAATAACACAGAATTGGGTTTTACTAGCGTTGAAGTTGACGAGGTTATCTGAACCCCATTGCATTCCGGTGATAACAAAGTTAACAACAAAGAACTGGAAAAAAGTACTAAATATCAAGATCTGGCAGTCGAAGTTGGCCGACTGTGGCTTAAACACACCAAAGTGATCCCGATTGTTATCCGTGCACTTAGTACAATTTAAAAGAAGCTATCCAACAATTTCCATCAATTAAACAACAAAGAAGTGATCCCATATGATCTAGAAAAAACAGCAGTCTCTGATTGATAATATATGTATTTTTCAAAGTGCACAATTTTGCTTTCAGTTTTTAACCTTTAAACTTTTTAACTATATTTTAAAAAAAGGTATGGGGCGCTCAACTTAAATTTGCATCGGGGTGCCAGAATCCCTAAAGCCAGCACCACAACAATTTTCATCGGGAGCTAAAGAATATTAGTTTCCATGCGTGCAGCCACAAACAAATTGAATATCAGCAAGGGCAACTCCAAGTGTTGGGTGAAGCGAGTGGTGAAAGCTCATCGCCTTAGGACTCCGGAAAAGTGTAAACGCGTGCTCTGGTGATAGATCGCACTTCACCATTTGACAGTCTGAGTGACGAGTCTCTGTTTTTGCGGATGCCAGGAAATGCTGCCTGCTTGAATGTGTTTTGCCACCTGGAAAGTTTGATGGAGGAGGGTTCATTGTCTGGGGTTGCTTATCATGTTTTGGACTGGGAACTCTAGTTCCAGTGACGAGGAATTTTAAAGCTGAGACCTATAATGATGACATTCTACATAATTCTGTTTCCAACTTTATGGCAACAGTTCGATGAGAACCCTTTTCGAAACAATTCTTACCTCCACAAAGCGTATTCTGTGCATTAATTGTTTGATGAGATGGGTATTCAAAAACATTACTGGCCTGCACAGAGCCCTGATCTAATCTCCATCAAACATCTGCGGGATGTATTTGAACACCGACTGCAAGCCAGGTCGAAGTGCTTCACATCAGTGACTGACTTCACTAATCATCTTCCGGAATAGTGAAGGAAACTGCATCATCAATGTACCAAACTCTAATAGAAAGCCTTTCCAGAAGACTGAAAGTTATTATAGTTAGGAAAGGGTAGACCAACTTCATATTAATGCCTTTCATACTTTCAGAATGCCTTTCAGAATGCTTTTCATAGTTTATACACCCTGTCCAAAAAGAAACAGAACTTTTCGAAAATATAAGAAAATAGTGGGGCCACCTGTGGTATCTTTCTGTTGTCGAAAGCGGCAACTTTTATTAGTCTTGTGTCAACTGTTTATGACATTTGTTTCATTAGAAGCCGAGTTATAGTGCCAAGAGCGACAGTGTGTTTTGACGAACGGTCGGAAAATGAGTTTCGAACAGAGAGCTGCGATTGACTTTTGTGTTAAACTTGGTAAAAGTCTTACCGAAACGAATCAAATGCTTCAAAGAGCATACGGTGATGAATGCTTATCCCATATTCAAGTTTACGAGTGGTTTAAGCGATTTCAAAATTGGTCGTGAGATGCTTGAGGACGACGAAACGCTGGGCCGTCCAAAAATTGGACTGAGCGAAGTTAACATCCATAAAGTGCGTGATTTCTTCGAAGAAAACCCTAAATCGTCCTTGAAATTGGTTGAAGATGAATTGGGGATTTCAAAATCAACTGTACACACATTTTGACAGAGAGTTTTGAGACTTCGTAAATTGAATTCGCAATTTGTTCCTCACAAGTTGACCGACTACCAAAAAATGTATCGAATTGAAGAACACTGCAAGGACCTCATTAAAACCTCTCGTAAGGACTCACACTTCCTTGAAACGATCTTTACTGGTGACGGAACGTGGTGTTTTGAGTATGAGCCCGAAACAAAGCGCCAGAGTGCTGAGTGGAGACCACCAGAAGAGGGGGCATCCGAAAAAAAGTCGCTTGGAGAAGTCAACAGTAAAGACAATGCTGATTTGTTTCTACGAGTCCAAGGGCATTATCCACCAAGAATTCGTCTAGCCAAATGGTGAATGGTGAGTTTTATCTCGAAGTTTTGAAGTGACTGATAACGAGAATTCGTCGCATGAGGCATGAATATCGTGACGACCGACAGTTCGCCAAAACGGTTACAGGCAAATTCATCGAAAAACAGTTAATCGAAAGACACTTCACCGAATGCAATTCATCGAACAGCAATTCATCGAAAAAGCAATTCGCCGAATAAACAATTCGCCGAACGACAATTTAACGAATGGCAATTCGTCGAAAAGGCAATTCATCGAATGACCAATTCCTCGAATGACAATTCATCATCATCATCATCATCATCAACATGTACAGGATATGACAGTACTACATGAAAAAATTACATCATTACTAACTTCCTATCTACAATTTTCCTCCAAATCAGTCTGTTACTTGTCAAGACTCCAACATTATCAGATCTTATATTTCTATCGTCTAAGGCACTTTGTACCGTATCAATCCACCTATATCTTGGTCTTCCTCTGGGTCGTTTTCCTGCCAACCTGGCAAAGAACACTTGTTTTGCTAATCTTTCCTCTCCCATTCTATTTAAGTGACCATACCATCTGAGATTAAATCTGCTAACGCATTCCTGGATGCTGACAATGTCAAGTTCTTTCCTAATATCCTCATTTTTAATATGATATTGCCATTGATGCCATCTGTTCATGCCTCTAATCTTTCTCAGGACTCTCATATCTGCGGTCTCTAGTCTTTGGTCAAGTGTTTTACTTCTGACCCAGCTCTCAGATCCATAAGTTAAAATTGGTTTGAACACAGTCTTGTATACAGCTAATTTAGTGTTCCGACTAATTTCTTTCTTATTCCATATGAATTTATTCAATTGACTTCCCACGATACCAGCTTTGCTGATTCTGTTGTCTATTTCTATATTTAGTTTACCATCTTCAGTAAAAATTGTGCCTAAGTAGCTGAAATGTTTTACTTGTTCCACAGGTTCTCCATTCACAACACAGTTGACATTTTCAATGATTCTGCCTATTTTCATTGTCTTTGTCTTTTTATTGCTGACCTTCATACCATATCTATTACAACAGCTATTCAATTTAGTCAGAGAATCTTGCAGACTTGTAGCGGATTTGTTTAGAAGTATAACATCATCCGCATAAAGCAAAGGGCTCACATTAACATCTCCAATTTTGATATCAGGTTTAATACCACATTCCTTCATAATGTGATCCATATAGATAATGAATAACAGAGGGGATAATGTACATCCTTGTCTCACACCAGATTTAACATTGAAACCATCTTCCTGTACTTCCTTCAATTCTAACTGCTGACTCACAACTCAAATAAAGACTAAGTATTGCTTGATATAATGCCCCATTGACACCATATAACTGCAGCGTATTGAATAGCTTCTCTCTTGGCACCTTGTCATATGCCTTTTCCAAATCGACAAAACTTAAATACAGATCTTTGTTATATTCCCATGCTTTCTCGACTATTTGTCGTAAAGTGAAGATCTGATCCTGACAGCCTCTATTTGGCCTGAATCCAGCTTGTTCTTCACCAAGCTTTTTTTCCACAATTCTTCTTAACCGTTTCTCAAGTATACTTGCATACATCTTGCCAGTAACACTCAGTAGGGAAATACCTCTGTAATTCTCACATTCAGTTTTATTTCCCTTTTTATATATGGGTACTATGAGAGCTTTACTCCAATCATCGGGAATTCGTCCCTCTGTCCAGGCTTTCTGAACTATGCAGTGCAGCCACTGTAAGACTCTTATACCACCATACTTCAGCATTTCTGGTCGAATATCATCTACTCCTGCTGCCTTTCCACATTTCAAGCCTTTGATGGCTTTTTCTACTTCAAGTATGGATATGTATTCCTGACTGCATGCCTGGTCAGTGTTTTTTATCACTGTGCTGCCATCACTGCTTGTTTCATTTAGCAGTTTTTCAAAGTAATTACTCCATACTTCAAGGATATCTTTTTCTCCTGTTTTCATTTCACCTTTATCATCTCTAATTCCTTTTACAGCACTCTTTCCTCCATTCCTAAGCTTCTTCAACAACCTCCAGAATATTTTGCCACCTTCTTGATATTTATTTTCTATATTCTTGCCAAAGTCCTCCCATGACTTTTGTTTAGCTAGTTTTACACACTGTTTAGCTTTCTTACATTTGTCTCTGTATTCTGTAAGAGTAAAAGCTGACTTATTTGCCAGGAACTTTTGATATGCTTTCTTCTTTTCGTTCACTGCCTCTTTAACTTCCTGTGTCCACCAGGGAGTTCTGATTTTTTTATCCTTGCACACAACCTCACCACATGCCTCTCTGGCAGAATCAATCAATGTTTCCTTTAGAGTTTGCCACTGAATCTCCAAGGTTTGATTCCTGTTCTCAAACTCTTTCATTTTCTTTTCAATAATATTTCTGTATTTTAGTCTACAGTTCACATCTGAGAGCTGCTCAACTTTTATTCGCTTTAAAACTTTCTTACATGTTATTCTTTTCAATATGAAATTCAATTTTATCCTGCTCAAGACTAAATAGTGATCACTTCCAATTTCAAATCCTCTGTACACTCTGGTGTCCTGCACCAGGGAGAAAACATCACTATCAACAATAACATAGTCAATGAGACTTTTCTTATTCCTAGCCTCTTCTCTCCATGTGAATTTGTGGACATTTTTATGTTGGAACATGGTGTTAGTAATAACCAGTCCATGTCCTGAGCAGAAATCCAACAGATATTTGACATTATTATTAGCTTTGCTCTTTTCTCCAAATTTTCCCAAAATATTTTTTGTATGTCTCACAATCATTTCCTACTCTACTATTTAGATCCCCAACAAGGACCAACTTTTCCTTTTTCATTGTGTCAGTTGCTTTTTCTAAAGCCTCAAAAAATTCCTCCACTTCTACCTTAGTAGAACCTTCTGTGGGACCATAGGCACAAATAAGTCTCATTGTCCAGTTCCCCATTCTCATATTTGCCCACATTACTCTACTTGAGACTGACTGCCATTCAAGAAGATTAGCCTCGTATTTCGTGTTGAATACTATGGCTACTCCTTCTTTTCCTTGATTGTCATTGCCTGAATATAACATTTTATATATATTGCTCAGAAAGATCTCACCAGTTTTGGTGTTTTTTGTTTCAGTCACCCTTATTATGTCGATCTGGTACTTATCTAATTCCTCAGCTAGCTCCATTTCTTTGCCATTCAGGCTTCTTACGTTGATAGTACCGATCTTTAACTCTGGTGATGTTGAGTTGGGGTTTGTTTTCAGATTTGTTCCAGTAGCTGACTTTTCGCTGTTCGCCCTGGTTCCCTGGCGAAAACAACGGGGGCCTTGTTTAACCGGGCGACGCCCCAGCCGGCATGAAATTTTGTCATGTTGTACCATCATTTTTTATTTTGGTTTAACCAATAAGAATACAATTTGGTCGGCTAAATCCCAAATTGCCAGCCCATCCTCGTCCGTTCAGTATCAAAGTAGATACCCAACAGGGTGCACCACGAGAAGGTGAGGATTGGACATTAGGTCAGAAGCCCTGGTCGGTTCTCCGCATTCCTTTAAAGGCTATGTGGAGGTCTCCTCTCAGTTATACAGCTTTGACCCTTAAGCACCCCAATGACAATTCATCGAACGACAATTCATTGAAAATGCAATTCATCGAAAAAACAATTCACCGAAAATTTTTCGATGAATTCTTTCATAATTCATCGAAAAGTCATTTTTCTTGCAAACTATTGTTTAGAAAATGTTCAGTAACAATGCGGAACGTTACTCATGATACAGACAACATATGGAAGCGGTCATTGAAACGTAATAATTATTTTCTTGCATTTTAGAGCATTTAATGTAAGTGTACATCCTGCTTCATTGTACAGTTAGCGATTTATCTGTAGGGAAGACAGGAGTACCACATGCACTTATCCCCCCACCCCCCCCCCCCCCCACCCCCCCCCCCCCCCACCCCCCCCCCCCCCCACCCCCCCCCCCCCCCACCCCCCCCCCCCCCCACCCCCCCCCCCCCCCACCCCCCCCCCCCCCCACCCCCCCCCCCCCCCACCCCCCCCCCCCCCCACCCCCCCCCCCCCCCACCCCCCCCCCCCCCCACCCCCCCCCCCCCCCACCCCCCCCCCCCCCCACCCCCCCCCCCCCCCACCCCCCCCCCCCCCCACCCCCCCCCCCCCCCACCCCCCCCCCCCCCCACCCCCCCCCCCCCCCACCCCCCCCCCCCCCCACCCCCCCCCCCCCCCACCCCCCCCCCCCCCCACCCCCCCCCCCCCCCACCCCCCCCCCCCCCCACCCCCCCCCCCCCCCACCCCCCCCCCCCCCCACCCCCCCCCCCCCCCACCCCCCCCCCCCCCCACCCCCCCCCCCCCCCACCCCCCCCCCCCCCCACCCCCCCCCCCCCCCACCCCCCCCCCCCACACCTTTACCACGAGTTGCCTCGACTGGCATTACCAAGAGTTGCCTTGGACTTCCACTACTTACAGGCGCAAACTTGACTTTCTTGTCTGTTTGCTTACTTGGGAAATAGGATTAAAAACAAGTTAATATAAAATTACTTGGTATCTTGAATATATATATATATATGTATATATATCTTCTTTCTTAGCATAAACTTTCATTTCCTGATAACATGATCAGGAAATGACACTGTCTACCGGCAATTTATTCTTACAATTCATTTGTAAATATGTAGGCTGTGTATTTTTTAATGCCTGGAAAAGAAACTTTTTTTTCCTGGAATTATTCATTCATTATTTGGTGCCACAAGTAAACATGTGGAGAGCAATTAACTTTTCTTAACAATTAACTAGAATCTACACAACTCTTAGTGACTAATCTTCAGGGCCGTTCCGTGGGTTTGCGCCGCCTGAGTGCAAAATTTTTGTGCACCCCCCCCCCCCCTTTAAAAATTAAAAGATCCCGAAGTACAATAACACGTTTCGAATAATTTTGTTATACTGCTCATTAAGAGAAAATCTCTCTCTCTCTCTCTCTCTCTGTAAAAAATATAGTTTATGATCCTTTTTCATTAACGTATGAATTTTTATTAGCTAATGCTGCTATTTAGAATTTATGATCAGAGATGTTGAAGCCTAGATTAATATCATGGCTTTTAAGACGTCATTAAAAAAGTTTTTTTTAAGGAGAAGGGGCGGAAAAATATGCTACTGCACGTGGCGACAAAATTTCTAGGGTTGGCCCTGTGGCCAGTCCTGGTGAATATGGTGTTTGAGGTAGATATTGAAATCCCAAGTCGTATATTGTCTGTTGGATTTCATAAGCAGGTGCATTGTCCTGCAAAAGCAACACGCCTCTGCTTACTTTCTCGAACCGATTTTCCTTCAGTACTTTCTTCAATTCCTTCAGGGCTGCTGTAACAGTTTCACCTTCTTGAGGTAAGGTAAGGATTACACCATCCATATCCTAAAAGGCAATGGCAAGAAGTTTCCCTGATTACTGTTTGGTTCGAAACTTCTTTGGCCATGGAGAACCTTTCTGTCTCCACTCCATTGACTGTTGTTTGTTCTCTGGGTCATAGTGACGAAGCCATGTTTCATCAACGGTTAGAATATGAGCTAAAAAATTTCACGAGGATGAAGTCCCTTTATGAAATGTTCTTTTAACATCTCAACTATACCCGCCTCAGTGGCTATCATTCACTGCAACCAGTATGCCCCGCCAAAAAATTGCTTTCCGAACGAAGTAGGATAAATAGTAGTTATAAATAGTAGGATAATAAAAAAATATATACCTCTCAAAATAATCCAAAACAAACAAAAAAATAAATAAATGCACACATATCTTCGCCCCCACACGCCTTATAATTCATTTTTCGGTGAACTGTATTTTCGATGAATTGTGATTTTTCGATGAATTGTTGTTTTTCGATCAATTGCGCTTCGATGAATTGTCTTTTCGATTAACTGCTCATCGGTGAATTGCTTTTTCGGGGAATTGCTTTCGATTAATTGCTTTTTCGATTAATTGTTGTTCGATAAACTGATTTTCGATGAATTGTTTATTCGGTGAATTGCTTTTTCGATGAATTGTTGTTCGATGAATTGCCTTCGATGAATTGTCTTTCGGTAAACTGTTTTTCGATGAACTCTCCGGATACCGCCAAAACACACTATCACTCTTAGCACTATAACTCGCCTTCTAATGAAACAAATGTCATTACTAGTGACACAACACTAATGAAGGTTGCCGCTTTCGACAACAAAAAGATACAACAGGTGGCGCCACTAGTTTCTTCTGCTTTCTAAACATTCGGTTGGTTTCTTTTTGGACAGAAGGTGTATAATTGTTGGCATGAACATATAAAAAAAAAACGGCGACATACATATGTCGGCGTTTTTTTGTTTTTTTTTTTTTTTTGATCGGAGTGTGTATCTTGGTTATGAAGAGAATCTGATCTAGTGGAACTTCTTTTTTATGCATCCAAAATTAGAATACATGATTTGAATGTTCAGCTGAAGATCTATATTGACATTCAGGTTTATACAATTAATGGCTAATTTCAAGGATGGCTTTTCTATTCGACAGGAAACATGATGGCTTTGAATAGATGTCATTTTGACTGAATCGACGCTATAATGCTCAGTAAGAGCTTTTCAAAGAAAGACATTGAAGAATCTGGTCGAGAGTTTGAAAAGGCTTCGTATTTATATACACCGCATGAAAAAAAAAGTCAACGGACATCATATTGTGAGGAACAAACAACTATGTCACCCACCTCAATAAGATGTTGGACTCCTTTCGCTGCAATGAGAGCAGCAATCATAGGGGACATACTTTCCACAAGCGCACAAGAGCGATCTGTGGGAATTTTAGACCATTCTTTCTGTAGATACGTAATGAAGTCCTGGATTGTTTCGCAACAGACGTCCCTTGACATCTTCCGATGCTCCAGTTCATCCCAGAGGTGTTCAGTAGATTTCAGATCAGAGCTCTCTGAAGGCCAGTCAAGTGTGGTGACTTTCATGTCCACAAACCACATAATTACATTAGCATCCTTGTGGTGCTGTAACTGTGTGGTGTCTTGCTGAAGGAGACAACGATCATTTCTGTAGAAAAGCCACAAAGTAAGGAGCATTGCATTGTCCAGAATATTCAGATACCTCTCCGAATTCAATGTTCGTGGCAGCAAAAACAGACGTCCGAAGCCAGATCAGGAAAAACAGGACCATACCATCACAATGCCACCTTTGAATTTCATAGTTGTGGTTATGCACTCTGGTAAGATACATTTACAGGGCATTCGCCACACCTAAACCTTCCATTTGCTCGGTAGAGGGTGTAGTGTTATTCGTCGCTCCATAACGCAGCTTTCCGATCTTCCATGTCCCACTGTACACGCTCTTTGCACCACTGAAAATGCCACAGCATGTTGTTCAGATAATGTGGGGCTTGCACATTGCTGTCCTACAATGGAAACCCATGTGGTGAGCCTTAGTTCTGAATTCTTTTGCGTAGATTCGAGTTCCAGTCGATACACAGAACTCCGCATTCAATGTGTCGGCCGAACGAATGGCAGTTTTTACATACACTTTAGTAACACCCTACGGACACGTTCGGTGGATCGTCCATTGTGGGTAGTACTTGCAGTTGACTCCCCTCGATTTCGTCTCAGTATTATATCACTGCTTGTTGAACTGGAATGACCCATTTTGTCTAAACAAATTGCTGAACAGATAGGCCTGAAACATGGCATCCTATCACAATGCCTCTTTCATACTCCGTCAGTTCCCTTCTCACATACATTTCACCCTGATACAGTTGCGCTATCTTGGGAACATCATATTCCTCCAATTCATACCAGCTATAAACATGTGATTCCTTGAATGGGATGATGCACCTTGCCCGTGGGGTTTGTCCGTTGGCTTCTTTCCAAGCAGTGTATATAACGAGGATTTTATGCTTATTACTGATGATCTGTAGTGGTATTTCTAGATGTGAACAAAGAATTTATTTTCCTGCTAATATGGATCACGCGTGTATTTATGAAGAGTTAAACGACTTTCCTCCAAAATACCCTCCAGATTCATAATAATTTCATAAAAATCTGGTATTCAGATCACATGTTTCTAGACATATAACAGGTTTATTAAAATAAATAATATAACTCAACAAGTTTCGTAAGTCGTCGGACTTACATCATGAAGGGTACAAATCTAAAACTGGATAGAAAAAATTAATTACACGTAGCAGATGCTATCAGACTTTACAACTAGAACATACAAACAAAGTGACCAATTAAAAAAAAACCGTAGAAATATGTGGTCTCACTTCTGAAAATTAAAGGAAGAATAGCTAAACCACAGAAATATCCGTATCCATTTGATGTATACAGAAATAATAATTAATTCAAATAAAAAATAGTTACTTTATATAGAAAATGGTGATACCTTTAAATGGTATTGTATGTACTCTGACGTTTATGTCCAGAGAGAGAGAGAATGACTACTTAAATTATGAAAAAGAAAATCTATATGAATGGTATTATTAGTCCCGTAACAGATATAAAACATTTCTAAGTAGACAACAGACTATTAGTATAATAATAATACGACATTATGTTCAAGGAGATTTTTAGTTTTAATTATCCGAGTAATAAGAGAAAATCAGGGTTTGCCGACTTGATTCAAATTCTGATATGCTGCAATAAGAATATGAAACTTTTTTCTCTTGATAATTTTCATTTGTTACTATTTTTAAAGTGTATATCACTTCAATGTTGGTGTTAGAATTCTTGTAATTTTTTCTCTGTTTGCTGATTTAAAAATGGAAGATATTTTGCAATCTCCTGAACTATTGATAACTTGCAGCATCTCCAGGGTCCACATCAGAAGGCGTTCAACCGACTGCCAGAAAACGTAATGAACTTAGTCAAACTCTATTTTCTCTTTCTTTGTTGTTTCAAAAGATATTATGAAGTTAATCTGAAAAAAACTCTCCCTTGAATTCCTTCTACACCCTCTGTCCAAAACGAAACCGAACTTTTCGAAAATAGAAGAAACTAATGGTGTAACCTGTTGTATCTTTTGTTGTCGAAAGCGGCACCCTTTATTAGTGTCGTGTCAACTGTTTATGACATTTGTTTCATTAGAAGCCGAGTTATAGTGCCAAGAGTGACAGCGTGTTTTGACGAACGGTCGGAAAATGAGTTTCAAACAGAGCGCTGCGATTGACTTTTGTGTTAAACTTGGTAAAAGGTTTACAGAAACACATCAAATGCTTCAAAAAACATACTGTGATAAATGCTTATCCCGTACTCAAGTTTACGAGTAGCTTAAGCCATTTCAAAGTGGTCACGAGACGCTTGAGGACAACGAAAAGCCGGGCCGTCCAAAAACTGTTTAGCAGCTTGAAAAAATGCGCTGAGTATGTATTTTTATTACACTGACTTTTTCTCAGTGTAAGTTATTATACTGACTTTTTCTATTTTCTCGCAGTTGCAATTTGAATTTGTCCTGCAATTCCAATCATGCAAAATTAATTGTGCAGTGAAGTTCATTTTGCCAGTTGTATTTCGCAAGTAAAATTTACATATTTAGTTTTTGAGACATTCAAACTGAGTTCATTTGACTAGAACCAATTTTTTACTTTCAAAAGATCGGCATTCACGATGGTTTTTATTTGTACGGCTGTGTCTGTAGAGAAAATTAGTACTGTATCATCTGCAAAAGTATTTATTTTACTGTTTAGTTTAAGATTGCAGAAGTCATTGATATAAATATTAAATAAAATTGGTCCCAAGACAGATGCGGTATACCTTGTGGTATACCGCAGTCTACTGCTTTGGAGCTGCTATAGCTGTTGTTTATTTTTACAATTTCTGATCTGGCATTTAAGTAATTTTTGAACCAGTGTAGGGCAGAGTACCTCGTATTCCTATGACTTCTAATTTTTTTATTAAAATTTCATGTGATACAGAGTCAAAAGCTTTGTGTATATCTGGAAATACTGCTAATGTTAGTTTATGTTCGTTAATGGAGATATAAACTGTGTTTGTGAAGTTCAGTAAAGCATGTTCTGTGCTAAACTTTTGCCTGAACCCAAATTGATTCTTTGAAAAGAAGTTGTTTTTGTCTAAGAATTTCACGAGTCTATTTTTTACCAATTTCTCTAATATTTTCGAAAAGACCGGTAGAAGGGAGATCGGTCTGTAATTTATCAAGTTATTTTTGTTTCCCTTTTTGTAAATAGGTACAAATGTGGCTTTCTTAAAATCTGATGGAAACGTGCTTGTCATCAGTGATAAGTTAAAAATGTACATTAGGGGTTCTATGATGTACATTTGGCATTCTTTCACAATGTTTGTGTTAATACCATCATATCCTGAAATTTTGGTTGTTTTTAGGCTAGCTATAACATTTTTGATTTCGTTTTCACAAGTAGGGAAAAGATATATGGAGTTATCTAGTCTCTTGAGAGTGCAATTTTGAGGGGTGGGTTTACCATTTTTCAGAATGCTTTCACTGACTGTGGCAAAATGGTTATTGTATTCTTCAGCTAATCCTCTGTCTCCATTTTCTCTATTCCTATCGATATCTTTAAGTATGGGAGGTTTTGTTTGTGTGTATCTTTACCGATTAATTTATTCACAAACTTCCATTGTTTTCTGGGATTTCCTTGGCATTTTAGTAATTCATTTCTGTAGTACTCGTTTTTACTTTCTTTTAATTTATGATGTATCAGATTCCTATAGTACTTGAAACTGTGTTCATAATATTGATTGTGCGGGTATTTTAAAAACATTTTATACACTTTATCTCTAATTTTTATGTAGTGTCTGATTTCCTGTGTAATCCAGGGCTTTGTTTCTTTCATTTTGTCTATTATTTTAACTTTAGTCGAGTCTTGTATTTTATTGTTCAATATTGCAATACATTTATGATACGAGGTATGAATATTTGTTTCCGTCACCATACCTTCCCAGGAGACAGTGCTAAGTTACGTTTCGATACTCTGGAGTCAATTGTTGTGTAGGGAATGTTTTCGGTTGTATACTATCTTTGCTGTACTTGAAAATGCATTTTAATACCGATTGAAAAGTGATCCGCGAGAGGTTGGCGCAGAACTGCTGTTTGGATTTTGTTTCCACTTAATGTGCTCCCGAATACATGATCTAGACACGTTCTACCACCATTGAATTCTCTCGTGGGGACATTAATATATTGTTCGAGTCCATGCATGGCAAGTAGATCTAGATAATCATGAGAGGATCCGTTATTCCTCAGCAAATCAATATTCATATCCCCAATTACGAGAACATTGTCACTTCTGATCTCATCTAGACTGCACTCGAGTTCTTGTATAAAGTTGAACTCCGTGTAACAATGCGACCTATACTCAGCCATTATATACATATTATGATGCTCTAAATACAAATTGACATTTTCAGCTGTTTTCATTTTTATGTTAGTAATGTTACTAACAGATATGGAATTTCGGATAAAGATAATTACTACTCCAGATTTGTTATAATTTCTACATTGATAATAATTTTTAAATCCGCTTAATTGGTAAATCAATTTCTTCGTCTGATTTCTGTTAATATCAGAACATCTAGCCGATAATTTAAATATTAATATTTATTTTTTGTGTGATATCTTGTTAGCTCCGTGCTTTTACTCAGAAGTTTGTGCTTGTGGATATCGAATTTCACTTCTGCCAACGGAAAAATAAAAAAATCACCTATTCAAGTAAAAAAAAAAAAAAAAAAAAAAATCAGCTAACGCCTTTTTATTCCCGTATATACGAGAGTAGGCGAGGCCATTTTCTCTTACTCATTTACTTGAATAGATCAATTACTTGAATAGATCCTATTCAAGTAAATGTTTATAAATTTTATATTCATATTTTTTTTCTTTTCACATATAAAAAACAAAATAATATTTCATTGATGTTTATTATTATAAATAACATTTATTACCATAAATGACTAATAAGCACAAAGATCTTATTAACACATATTACAAAGTTCTTACTACGTGATAGCAAAGCTGTTTATATTCATGTAGATCTGTAATAATAATTACTTTGCATCTCTACTAGCTATCAAAGTGCTTGATCCCTGAAAGACTATTACAGTTAAAAAAATTGTCATTTCACTTGTTAAATTTTAATTCCAACATTAATATTAAATTAACTGATATTTATTAACTAGTTGCTCTCAACTGCAAATTAATCAAACATTTTGATAAATTCGCCTTTATATTAGAATTATTTTGACAATAAAACAATTGCCTTGGTTAGATGAACAGATATTTCCTGGCAGTAGTATGTGCACTCTACTCTTAAATCATAGCACTAGAATGTTTAAGATTTAATATACAATTTAGATAAAATTTATATGTGTTATGTGTGAAATTCCAATTAATTGGCCGAGGGCAGGTTTATAATTTTACACATTAATCTTTTCAAGAAACTTACTAAAAAAAAATTAATGACCTTATATATTTTACTTATCAAATATATATAAAGTGGGTATCCACCTACGATTATTAACTCTGACCAAAAAAAAAAAAAAAACATCACAATAAAGGAATTCCGTAATCGGTATATAATAATAATAATTTAAAAAAAAAACATTTTTTAGCATTTTATTATTTCTCAGATAAATTACATACATTATATGAACATAATTATGCATAACAAATACTTTCTCGTACATAAGGTTTTTTAAATAATAATAATAATAATAACAATAAGTGTTTACAACGTATATTATTATAATATTCATAATGATGATTATTACAGATGTTTCTTTGCAATTTTACACTCTATATATACAATATCAATGGATATAATCACTCTATATTGCACACTTTTGTTACAGTTATTGCATACATTACATATGATACATTACTTACATTTGTTTACATATGATACATTACTTACATTTGTTTACATATGATACATACATTACAAACATTGGTTTACATGTGATACGTACATTACATGCATTTGGTTGCATATGATACGTCTTGGATGAGAACTAATTTCTCTGCTTTCATCCTCGTAGCTTATATGGAAGCTTATCCGAGGATGACACCAGTTGGTTATTATTTATTAGGTTTTTTTGCTGTGTTGGGAAGCTACGAAATCTATGATTGAGAAATTCGCACGCACGCACGCACACACACACACACACACACACACACACACACACACACACACACACACACACACACACACACACACACATACAATAACTTATTGTGTGTGTGTGTGTGTGTGTGTATCGATGCGTCGCTGAACTGGAAGCCTGAACGAATACATTGTGTTTCATCGAGTTTGTATGGTATTTTGGGTGAGTGTTTCTTGTTCATAGTATGTCCTTAGAGCTCTTTTCAGGCTATTGTAGTTTGTAAGGTTTCTGTATTCAAAAGGTAATTTGTTTATCATGTCTGGTAGTGATCATTGTATTTATATGTGATATAATTAGTTGTCTGAGGACTTGTTATATGGTATGTATTTCTGACTGTCCTGTAGTTGGTATCGAAATAATGTTTTAGCAAAGCTGCATAGTGACATAAATGTTTTGCTGTCAGTGTTTTGTGTTCTGACATTGCAATGTATATAAGGTCGTGATTTTCTCTTTGTTCCCAAAAGATCAGTTTTATCATTTTGTACTGTAGCGACATTAATCTATTTAATTTGTAGGGTGCACAGAAAGCGTACGTTGTTATAGCGTATCTTCGTATATTTTGGCATAGTCTTTGTATATTAGTGTTTTTAGGTGTATGGGAACTATGTCTTTTAACCTGTAGAGCAAGGGTTCCCAACCCTATGCCCTCGGGCACATTGGCGCCCGTCGACCAATTTGTGTGTTCCCGCCGCTGTTCAACCGTGTGCCGTATAGTTTGAAATGATCACGCAAAAATTCATGGCATGCTATATGACGCATGCGTTAATGACACATGACGAGTATTAAACGCATACAATGTAAAGTAGACGCACATTCGAAGTTGTTCATTCCAGTTTAAGAACTGGAATATCATCATATTCTCCTAATTATGAAGCACTAGCCAATGCAATGCAATGCCAAAGATCACACCAACTTATATATATATATACGTATATATTTAAATTTTTATATAGTGTAAACTTTTAAGTAATAAAATATTTGATTATAATGTAAATTTTGTATGTATTCATTTAACAAACGAATTCAAAAAATTTGTTTGAAAAACTAGATGGTGCCCGTCGCCCTATCGGTATTTTAGAATGCGCTCTAGGAAATAAAAAGGTTGGGAACCCCTGCTGTAGAGTTTGCCACTTATTGTTCGGAGTTTGTTGTGTAGATGGTTTATGTGGCTATTTCAGTTCATATCTGCATCGAAGTAAACTCCAAGGTATCGTATTGCTTGAACCTGAGTGATTGTAGTGGTTTTGCTGTTCTGTGTGTTTTTTATGTTGGAAACTGCATGTTGGATGGTTATATATTTGTTATCAACTGGTCGAGTCAGTGGATTTCTGAATATCATTAATTTTGTCTTTTCTGAGTTTAGGTGTATGGAGTGTTTCGTGAGCCAGTCTATGATCAGATTTATGTCATGTTGCATATTTGTTTGGGCTATGCTTGCGTTATTATGGATGGATATTATCGCTGTATCATCTACGTATTAGAATATCTCACCTTTGAGTGGTAGCTGATTAATATCGTGCGTGTAAATGTTGAATAGAGTTAGGAAGAGAACAGCTCCCTGTGGTACTCCACAGGTTACTGGTAGCTCTCTGCTTCGGTTTGACCCGATACGTGTGATATGCTTTCTATTTTGAAGGTAGTTTGTAAACCACCTGTGAAGAGGCCCGTCTATTCCAACATACCTCAGCTTTTCTAACAAGGTTTGATGCGTGAGTGTATCGAATGCTTTAGTTAGATCAATAAAGACTACCATGGCAATTTTGTTTTTGTCTAAGGCGGTATTAATTACGTCTGTAAAGTCTTCCAAGAGAGATGTTGTTCCCTTATTTTTCTGAAAACCATATTGTGTGGGGATAATATGAAAGGTCTCTGTGTATGCCGAGAGTTTCTTCAGTATGATCCACTCCATAATTTGATTGATAATTGGTAATGTTGCTATGGGTCTGTAATTGCTGATTAAAATTCTTTTTCCATGTTTGTATATGGGTGTGATTATGGCGGTCTTTAGCATACTTAGTATCTGTCCTGTTTTA
The DNA here is from genome assembly GCF_054136105.1 of Typopeltis vanoorti. Taxonomy (NCBI): domain Eukaryota; kingdom Metazoa; phylum Arthropoda; class Arachnida; order Uropygi; family Thelyphonidae; genus Typopeltis; species Typopeltis vanoorti. The sequence goes on from NC_143565.1 coordinate 79,834,595, forward strand.
AATATTTTATTTATTAATTTTAATAGGATAGGACTTAATTCCTGGGCCATCTATTCCATCAATTCCTGGGCCTTTGTTTGGTTTGATTTGATGTATTGCAGAGAGAAGTTCTGCTTCTTTTATGGTTGGGAACCATAATGTCTGTTTTGATTTTGGTCTAAGTGGAGGGTCACGTTTTGTAATTGTGGGGAATATTTCAGTGCAGTTCTTGGATGGAGTCGGCAAAATATTGGTTAAAGTCATTTGCTAGTTATTGGATAGGTTTTGCATCCTTCATGAAGCTGTATTTTATGGTTTCGGAGGCGGTGGTGTTGGGAACACAATCTAAGCATCTCATTGATCAGATACCAGGTTTGTTTCATGTTGGTTTGTGCAGAGGTTAGTTTGTCTCTGTAGTAGCTTCTTTTTTTGCATTTCTGATTTGTGTTGTAAGACGAGTTCTTGTTATCTTATATTCAGTTTTTAAAGCTGTTTTATGGAAAGAATTTAAGCGATATCCAAATAACACAGCTTTATATTCAGTTTTTAAAGCTGTGTTATTTGGATATCGCTTAAATTCTTTCCATAAAGCGTCCTTTCTGTGTATTTCTAGGATTACGTTTTGTGTTATCCAAGGATTTTGTGTTGTTTTGAATTTTGAACGAATTCTGACTTTCTTTGTAGCTTTCTTATATATTTCCTCCAGTGTGAGTTTAATGTTGTTGTATAAGATATCTGCTGAATCTGATGCCAGGTATTCCCAGTCTGTTTTTTTTTTTATCTCGTGGTTGACTATTTCTTCGTCTATTATTGTTTTCTGTCGCTTTTCTTCTGTGGGACATTGCATGGATATTGTCATGGTGTGCAAGTTTAGAAGCGGTGAAGTAATGGTCTGCTACTTTGCACTTTATGACTGATGCAGTGTAACTGTTTGGTGGTGCTCGGACGTTTATATGATCTACACGGGAGGCAGTGATAATATTTCCGAATATTTCTTCTCTAGTACATGATGTTATTGTTGGTATTAGATTATACATGGATAACGTGTCTAGGTATTGTACAATGTTGTTCTGGTTTTCGTTTGCAATATTTATGTTTATGTCGCCAATTATCATTAGGTATTCGTTTAAGCACATTTCTTGGCGTGAAAGCCAGCAATTGAGTTCGTGCAAGAGTTTTATCTTGTTTAGGTTTGGTGGCCTGTAAATAGCATTTAGTATTATGGGATGCTGTCTATTGGTGGTATTAGTGATTTCGAGGCAAAGTGTTTCAGCATGCTCAAAGTAATAGGCCGTTTCTTTTGCTATTAATTGTTGTTTGATAAATATTAATATTCCATCCCATCTTTTTTGTTTGGCGGCATGATCTAAAGGAGAAAATAATGAAACAAAAAAACATTTTAAAAAAAAATTACTCGTGAATCAAAAACAGGAATGTCCACTCCAATCGACCACATAAAGTATTTTTTCTCTTTTTTCTGGTATCCCTTTTTTCAAACATTACATCGATTTTGTTAACATATGTTATTTTTAATAGGCCTTTTTTGTGTATAGTAGTTATCTGATATTAATCTAAAAACCGAACCTTTTTTTTTGCTATATTTGTCATGGTTTTCCGATTTTTCAATAATGGTGTTTCAGAAAAAACTGCACAACAGTGAGTTTTAAAATTGAAATAATATTTTTTTCTTTTCCAGGTTTATCTTAGTACACGAAGAGGAGCATGGATATGGGCGAGAACAGGAAAACGAGGAAAACCATTTGATTTATTTACTCGATGGGATAATGTTTTAATGAGCGTTTTGCCTTACAGTTTGGTCTGCACAGTTTTCGAGAATGTTATGAATGAAGTTTTCGATCACAAACAGTACAAAATGAAACCAAAACACAGGATATTTGGACAGCATCCAACTATTACCGACACTCTACCATCTCGACTCCTTGCAGGTACAGTTATGTTAAAGGGTGATGTCATACGATTTACAGAAAATGGAATAGTATTCGAAGGTGATAAGCATGTTACTGAACTGGATTCAGTAATTTTGGCTACAGGATATCGTATTACATTTCCTTTTCTTGGGGACATTGTGCAGTCTAAAGAAAACAGGGTTCAACTGTACAAATACGCTTTTCCTCCAAACCTGGAACATCCTACTTTGATCATCATTGGACTAATTCAGCCAGTTGGAGCCATTTTTCCAATTTCTGAAATGCAATCGCGATGGTTTGCTCTATTGATGAATAAAAAGCTTCGCCTACCTTCCAAGTCTACCATGATAGCTGACATCCAAGAGAAAAACGAAATGAATGCCAAACGGTACACCGCTTCTCCAAGACATACCGTACAAGTCGACTGGATTCCATTCATGGACGAGCTTGCCGAGATTATTGGAGCCAAGCCTAAACTTTGGCCTTTAGCTCTTACAGATCCAAAGTTATTCTGGACTTGTTTTACAGGACCATGCACGCCTTATCATTACCGACTGACCGGACCTCATGCCTGGCCTGGAGCTCGTAAAGCCATTTTAAAGACCAATGAAAGAATTTGGGCTCCTTTTAATACTCGTCCTGTAACTTACAAAAACAAAGGCTTCCAATTATTAACTATGGCGTGGATTGGAGTCTTGTTTATAATATTTATCGTGTACTGTTTTAATGGCAAGTTTTTTTGATATAAAATTATATGTGAAATATTTTTTGTAAAACATTCGCCTAAATGTACAATTGGTGGAGATATGTTCTTACTTAAAAAAATAGAAAACATTCTGAAAATAAATTTATTAAAAGCTTCATTCCAGCAAGGTTTGTTATTGCTATATAGATATTATATATTCATTTATATTTTTAGATCACATCGGAAATTACAAAAAGAAAAAAAAAATTATGCGATTGATTTATATTTTATCATATATTTATTTCTGGTTTCTAAATTAATAAATATGCACACTAGTGTCCAAGAGCTCAAGACGAACTACCTACTTTTTTATCATTTTTATCTGTATATAAAAAAATTTCACGCGTACTGCCAAATGTGGAGATAAATGTATTGTCAGCATACCAATGAATTATATCACAAAAAAGGTGTCACAAATTTCGTACAAATTAAATTGCAATATGTTTTTGGCAAAATTTACAAATTTCCTCAGGACCTAGTTAATGTGCAGTGTTTACAAAAAACTATGCGGAGAGACATTTCAGTATGGAATATGTCCACCCCTAAATGCGACGCAGCTCTCACACCATCGCACCAAGTGATTCAGGAGTTTTTGAGGAAAACTGGCCCAATCCTCCTTCAGATCAAGTCTTGTGTTTCTGAAGGGGAATTTGAAGCAGCAGTGCGTCTCTCTTTTGGGTCTCAAACGTGTTCTATGGGGTTGAGATCTGGGGGGGCGTGCTACTCGCTCAATTTGATTAATATCTTCGGTTTCCAGAAGTATAGACACTGCTTTTGTATGATGTGATGTGGCATTGTCAACAGCAAAAATAAATTCTTCGCCTATAGCATAACGGAACAGTCGAACGTAACGTTGAATAACTTCTCTGTAATATCGTCCATTCAGCAGTCATCGATCATTTTTTCCAGATCTTGTAGCTTGGTGAGTCCATTAAGCATACTGGTTCTCCACACCATGACCTCATCACTGCTATATATTTACTCCGATTCTAGACGGATTAATCGTCGTCTAGAATCGGAGTAAAGACTTAAACGTCTCTCTGTAAAGAGTACATTAGCCCATTGGTGTCTTGTCCAATTTTTATGGATACAACACCACTGACGATGAGCTGTGGATAAAGGGAAGCAGACTACAGGACTTCGGGCACATAGGTCTACTTGTCGCAGACGCCTTGCCACAGTTTGTCGAGATATCCACGTTTTTGAATGGAACCATATTGCAAGATGACTTGCTGTGGTGCTTCAATTATGTTTCGCTGTTATAACCAAAAATCTGTCCTCCTTCCCGTGTTAGATCGAGGGTGACTCTCAGCAAGCATCTGGAACACATTTCATTGGTTTGAAACTCTGCCCAGATTTGGATACAATGCTGTGTGAGATTTCAAACTCTGGAAATATCAGCTAGATGATAATATTTTTGCGTTTTATCCTGTTGAGTGCTACCACACGATTTAGTGTTCGTTCTTAGACTTTAGATACAGTGTAGAAACATTATAACAGCATAGAAGACCACTAAGAAAACCTGGTATCTGGTCAACGAAACGCTAAATAATATACACATAAATTCACTGCTTTACTTTCCTTGCGAGCCCAAATCCTTCAGACAAGTGACAACAAGCACTTTGTGATCTCCATTGGAAAACTACAGGAAACAGTCTCCTCTTACAAAGTAATATTCTTGAGAGGGAAAACGATAATCCAAACCATGCGGTTCCAATGGTAACAAAGAAAGAATTCTTACTCTCGTAGTTCATCAAATTACCCAAATAAAGGATCATGTATAGATGGAATCAGACTCAAAGACATCAAAAGACACTCGATTAGTTTGTGTCCTTAGTCGGAGTACGTACGACAGACACTAAAAACTTCATGATTCACTCTCGTATATAAACACGGGGGGGGGTATTTATGAGTAACTACAGATGCATTGCTACATTGTCGGTAATCAAACAAAGTATGGAGGATATTCAATATCACAAACTCTCCTCGTATATAGAAAAACATCCTCCTGAAAACACAATGTGGTTTTCAAAAAATAAAACAACAACGTTCCACAAGGCGCAGTTCTTTTTTCGATTCTGTTTAACATATACACACACACACACATCACAATACGCAGATGATATGGCCATGGTGTTCATTCATAATGAGGTAATCACGGCCTACACAAACATGCAACACGATGCTATTTCTGGAAAATAGTATCGTGTTTTCTGGAAAAAAAAGATTAAACTAAAGATGTTAAAACTCCCACACACCCATGGGGGAGTTTTAACACGGAAACTCACCTATCCAACCATCATCTCCCCTTATACAGAAAGTAGCAACCCTATTAAAATTACAACCATTACTCAGGCCAAAACATGAATCAGATTTCAATCTTAATGTAAACTAGAATAGTCATATAAAGTATCATGACAACAAACTCCGAATAACAGCAAGCTAACTACAGTGGTGAACAAAAACAAAAACAAAAATAACAAAACATAGATGTTATGCCTTACGGCAGAGCTGACTGCTACCAGATATTGAGGCTAGGCTGCGAATACCCAATAAGCAGTCCCAGACCAATAGCGACAGCATCAACAGGGGATGGTAAGTTACTGAGTGGCATTGCTAACTCTGTAAAATGCCACAAAACCCAATGACGATGCTGTGATAAGGCAAGCGTAAGCTGTCCAAAGCTTACAGTCACAACAGCGTCTACACTCCAGAGGAGCGGCTATAAACGGCTTCTCTACCTAATGTTTGAGATGGCTAAAAATTAGCACAAAACCCGTCTAGCCAGCGTGGTGTTGTAAATCTACAAAATCCTCCATAAATAACCACGCACGCACGCACACGCACACACACTAAAATGGCCAATGCTGGCTTGGACGTCGTCCGGACTAACAAGACACATGCTTGTGATTTAGGCAGAGGGCTACAAGTGAAAAATTAGCTACAGTCTTCAAGAACATTTCCCAGAACATCAGAAAAATGAAAAAAAACAGACATGTACATATGCAGATCAGCTAAAAATAGCCAACATCTTCTTTGACTTCAACAAGGATGGACATGGAAAGGACAGAATGATAATAACAAAAACGAAATAGATTACATCCTACATAGAATGAATATAATCAAAGATATAGGTTTCTTAAATAAACTCAACACAGGAAACAACCACAGAATGCTAAGAGGAAGAATATGTATAAACACAAACGTAGAAAGAAGAGAATTACAGCAGATATGATAAGACATGGAGGAAGATAATTACTAAAAAAAAAAAAGAGTCAAATGTTTTAATAAATGTTTGACAGAAACTAAAATCCCAGATGATTGGAAAACAAAACACAGTCTTAATATACAAAAAGACGATCATACAGATCTAAAAAACTGGAGAACGATCAACCAGCTTTCATTTTGAAAAACACAAGGATTTTGAAAAACCATACATATAACTAATACTACATATATACCATACTACAGCAAGTGATATACAATTAAAACATAAAAGCAAAAATTAAAATAGACAGAGGAATAAGACAAGGCGATACAATGTCACCAATAATATTCAACGCTTGCCTACAAGAAATGTTTAAAAATCTAAATTGGGGCTATTTTCTAAAACAGCGCTTCCCAAACTGGGGGCCGTAGGTTTTGTTGAGGGGGCCGCGAAATAATGAAAACAAATTGAAAATGTTTTAAGACTAAGTAGATTTTTTTTATCTTAAAAGAAACGTAGTTAATTTTTATTATTTCTTTTTTGTTATTTTTTATATTTTAATGGAAAAAAATCACACATTGGTGCGGGTTCACAAATTTTTGCTTCCTGCGTATTCCCCCGCTTAATGAATATTATTATTATTATTATTATTATTATTATTATTATTATTATTATTATTATTATTATTATTATTATTATTATTACGGGCAACTCCAAGAAGTCCTTAGACTCATCGAGAGAGGCCCTAACATCATGTCAAGAACAACTATTCAATATCTATCATACTTCGCCTTGCCAGAGTCTGTTGTGGGTGCCACAACAGACTCTGGCAGCTTATATCACTCATTCACCACTCTCCAAATAAAAAACCTAGATCTAACACCCTTGCTAACCACACTGTTGCCCAGCTTCCATGGATGGCGCCCTAGTCCTCCCACCAGCACTATTCTCAAAAATATCTTCTGAATTAATCTTATAGAACCCCTTCTGTAATTTGAATGTCTCAATCATATCACCCCTTTTCCGCGTATCAACCAATTTCTGCAACCCACAAATCTTCAACCTGTTCTCATAATGTTCATTCCATAGACCTGCTATCATCTTGGTCACTCGTCTCTGGATCCTCTCCACCTCCTCCCTATCAAGAAGAAACCCAGGCGCCCATATCTGGGCGCCTGGGCACAGTAGTCTAGATAGGGTCTTATCAAGGCTCGATACAGAGGAAATATAACCTGTTTGTCTCTGCCCTTCAAAGTATTTTTCAGCATCCAAGTGATTGGATGAGCTGATTTAGCCACTTCTGCGATGTTCCCCCTAAACTTCAACTCCCTATCCACAACATTCCCAAATCCCTGGCCTCGTCAATCTTCTGGAGTATAGTTCCACCAATGTGATATACCGTTGCTAATCTTTTCAACCCAAAATGCATAACCTTACACTTTGCCACATCAAATTGCCATCCATTCTCCTTATCCCAGCCCTCCAAACTATCCAAATCATCCTGCAAAATTTTGACATCCTGTGCACTCGCTATTGCTCTACCCAACTTTGCATCATCAGCAAACAAATGAACAGTTCCTCTCAGATCCTTTCCTATGTCGTTAATGAACAAATTAAACAGTACTGGTCCAAGAACAGAACCCTGCGGCACACCGCTAGTCATAGGCCGTCTTTTCGACTTTACTCCTGAATAAACCACTCTCTGATATCTCTCCATCAACCACCTCCTATCCATCTCACCAACCCTATATCCATCCCCATATGCTGCAGTTTACTGATTAGAATTCCATGTGGTATCCTGTCAAAGGCCTTAGCAATGTCCAGTAGAATCACTGTAAACCCATTACCCTTATCCAGTTCAGCCGTCACTGTGTTATAAAAGGTGAGCAAATTACTGAGGCATGATCTACCCTTCACAAAACTATGCTGTGCCCCCATACAGTATTCCATTTTTATCTATCCATTCCTGTGTTTTTCCTCTTGACTATTTTCTCCAAGACCTTGACAACGATTCCTGATATGCTGATCGGTCGGTAATTTACAACAGCAGTCTTGGAACGTCCTTTATGCAGTGGAACTATTTTCCCCTCTTTCCACCCCCTCGGGACTAACCCAGACCCGAGACTCAAATTAAACAAAATCGTCAAGGGCACTAAATAGCAATATTAGTAAATATATGCTTATTCATATGTTTCGTTTCAAAGCAGAAATCAAAGAATTGCAGTTTCAGATATTTCGCCTGATATTGACTTTTTTGTGTAGCAGTATTGAAACACATCCATCACATTAAATTGTTATTAATCTTCTTTTATGTTTTTAATTCTTTCTTTATTACTAATCGTTTTACGTTTCATGTGCTTATACTGCAAATGTACAATAACAATATATAACAATAACAATAACAATAAAAATCTGAGATAATTTGCCATGTCAAATGTATATGTAAGATGCTAAAAATATAGTATTTGCGTTTGATTTTTGCAATATTCGCTGTGTATTGAATATAAATACAATAAATATTATAATAATATATGTCTATATTACGATTTTTTTTCGAGGGGGACGTGAAATATTTTAATTTTTCCAAAGGGGGTGGGGTCCTGACATTCAGCAGTTTAGGAAGCACTGTTCTGAAACACCTAAAGAGCTAAAAGAAATTATTAAAGAATTCAGAAAGCAACAGGTGTGGTCTTAACATAAATATTGATAAAAACTAAAATAATGTACAAGGTAAATACAAACCACAACCAAAAGATAGCAATAAATGACAGAGAAATAGAAAATATAAGAGAAATAGAAAATTCAAATATGTAGGTAAAATAATTAACATAGATAGAAACTGGGAACATGAAATAAAACAAAGAATAAACCAAAGATGGGGACAATTTGCAAATATAAAAAATAAAAACAAAATAAAAAAAAACATAGATATCAGGATAAAAACAAGGTTACAAGACATCATTCAAGAAATAAAAAAATGGGGAAGGGTAGGATACATTGCAAGACAACCACTGAACAAACATTTGTACAAAATAGCCAGCAGGAGAAGGTTCAAGAAGACCTGGCAGGCCATCAGCAAGGTGGAGAGATGAACTACATCATTCAGTAGGAAACGACTGGAGATTACGGGCCAGAGAAATGTGGAAAAATATGGGGGAAGATCATCGTCCAGCAGTGGACGGGTAAGGATTGTCCATGATGATATGTTATGTCGAAGTTTGGTCTTTGCGCCACACCATATATGAATTGAAACATATAGCTCCCATATACATAAAAATATTAATTCATAAAGAATTATGTCAAAACATATTAAAATATGCTTTGTTTAGTTTAAAATCTACACATAAACGAAAGAACTTACAATAGTAGCAATTTGGAAAACTGATCACTTTGTGGCAATGATTTTCACCGCTTTTCCTCACGATGGAAAGGATTGATATAATCTTAATCTCGTAACCGAAGCATGCGTTGTTGCTTAGGAAAGATTGCCAAACGTGGGATACTGACCAGCTTGAAAAAAAAAAAAAAAAAACTGGAAGGAAACAAACTTTATTCTCGATTAGCAGTTTGGTTTCCGTGGAAATCAATCCATTCTGCAGCAAATTTCCAGAGTAGTCGAACAGATAAGCGTAGGGTACATTTGAAGACAGTACAATGGTGCAACAGTCTTTCTCGACGTTCAAAAGCATTGTACAAAGTTTAGCATAGAGAGCTACTCTACACACTCATCAACGCCAATTTCTCATTACGCCTGATCAGCCTTATTGATTCCTACTGTGAAAATCGGAAGCTTACTAAACATCCAAAATTTATGCAATTTCTTTTTCGGATCCGACAACGGGATAAACAACCAGAGGTCCAATCCACCGAGTCAGGACCGTTAACCATACGAGAGACATCACTATAACACAACAGTGACACGTGGGTAAGTTGCCAAGGAGAACAAGAAACCGATTAAAAATTTCTTGAAAAAAGTAGGTAGAGTTGTACCAAGTAAATGCAAGCAGTATGGGATTGGTTGGTTAGAGGTTTATTGGCGCAAGGACAGAAAATGTCATAAATACTACTCCAAGTCAAAAGTTACAGCAATACTAAAGGACAGTATGGGAGGTTTGTTCCAAAGAACAGAGATAGATGGATGGAATGAAAGAAGATAAGTTGCCTCGATATATTTGGAGTCGGATGTGTACGGATGTTGATCAGCAACTTGCCTAGTTCCCACATGACCGGAAGAAAGGAGGAATGGTAGCGGCCAGACTAGGTGACAACGCCCAAGCAATTACGGAAAAAAAAAGTTCAATGTAGAAACAGAGCGCCTATGAGGGAGCTACTGGGGCCTGCAAGAGACGGACCACCCATTACATGGATGCCCTATGCATACATTCAAGAATTCCCATGGATCTCTGGGGAATTCCCAAATCAGACCAACCTTTGAATGTTGTTGTTGTTGTTGTTGTGGCATTTAAGGTAAAGTGTTAGCAGCTGAGCAAAAGAGACAGTGTTTTGAATAAAAATAATACCAAGCTCCTTTGAGTACAAGGAGGACATAGATGTAATATATTCATGCCAGGACAAGTTGGATGTGAAAGTCTGAAAAATCTGAAAGGATATCCGAACTTTAACAAAACTAAGAGATAGTGAATTAGGATCGCACCTACTCTACAACTCCGTCTCCACCATTCAATCACCAACTGACCGCAACTACGCCAACGCCATCTGCCGCTGACCACCACTGGTATTTCCACAGACAATCATAAACAATCCATGCCCACGGCGGATTCGAACCCGCAGCCTTTTGGCTGGAGAACGGATACGCTGTTCACTCGGCCAATCAGGCTATATTAGTGGCATTATGCTAGAAATTACATCTCAAATGCATTTACTCAAAAAATATCTAATATTCTCTCGGCTAGATAACTATTTATGTTAAGTTTCTGCTAAAATAACAGCAAATACCTCATTATCCCCATATACCTCATCAGTGGAACTCTGGAGAAGGAAGACAGCCAGTACGAGATGCGGATGTTGAGGTAGCCAGGTAGATATATTAGCACTAGAGATAGATAACAAAACATTAGTAGAGAGATAGAGAGAGAGAGAGAGATTAGTAGACAGGGGCATATTAGTCGGCCTTAAAAGAAAAAGAAAATCGACAACTGTAATACTTTCATCATGACATGGAAATTGAGTGGGAAATTAAGACTACCGTGAAAATAAAAAATTAAGAGATCGCTGTTTGGCATTACCATTCAAGACAGAAAGCGCAATACTTGGATTAGAATTCAGACCCATGTAAATGGCATTGTGACAGTCATTAAAAGATACAAATGGTAATGGACAGAATATATATATATATATATATATATATATATATATATATATATATATATATATATATATATATATACACACACTAGAGGGCTACTCCCCTATGGCACCTACGGCACCCCCCCCCCCTGTGTTCCGGGTTGATAGCCGGTTCTCCTTGAATTATGATGAGTGTTAAGGCTTCAAAAGGGAGAGGGGCTCTTCCCCCCAACTCTCCCCTGGCGCCTACGGCGCCCAACTCCCCGAGTTCCGGACTGGTACGCCGGTTATCCTTGAATTCTGATGACTGGAATTTTGAAGACTAGAAAGGGGGGATTCCTCCCCCCCTGGCGTCTACGGCGACCAACCCCCCCCCCCCCCCGAGTTCCGGACTGGTAGGCGATTATCCTTGAGTTCTGATGATTCGAATTTTGAAGACTCGACACTCAGGGTAGAGTTGAGTTCGCCAACTGAAGTTTACAATAACAAGAGGGCTATCTTCGATGACTGTACATCGCGTATATAGCTGATAATTACAAAAAAAAAAAAAAAAAAAAAAGTCAAGTGAATATAGCAACTTTTCTATCCCAAGTATTTTCTTTTTATTTTATATTTATTTTACAAATGATATTCTATCTTTTTCAATTTAGTTACTTGAATACAAATTCTACTACGGTTCTTCTTTATGAACTGGTCAATAACATCATCATAAAAAAGTTGGTTGTAACTTAATTTTCCCAAGCAACACGCACACTTGTAAAGGCTGGCTGAAGCTCACTGGCTAGAGCTACTTTCCCTGCGTATGGTCTTGTGTTTAAGCAACAGGATAAGATGACGTGAAGGGAGCAGAATTGACTATGCGCGCGCATGAAATCACAGTGCTGTAGCGAGGACCTGGAAGCTCCTAGCAAGCCAAGGCAGCTTCGACTAAACGAGCAAGCATTGGCCTTCGATACACAACGCAAAGCTCAATTATTGCCGCGCAAGCTTAAGACGTCTTCTGTCTACAAAAATAAAAGCCTAAATGGAATGCTTATAAATGCATGCATTTATTAACAAATAAATAGTACTTCTTTCTCAATTAATGAGCTTGCACAGCAAGCAGAATTCGCCCCTGATATTCACTAAAATCAATAATCACTGATTTTAGGGATTCATCTTCTTCCACTGTGCAAATAATTTGTAATTTTCAAAATGGCGTATAGAGGGAGTAGTTGCTCCAACAACACGTATCTCGTACTGTAGATTTACTAGCTTCTGTTAATGATCTGCTTGTAGTAACAATGAACACCTTGAAGGCTAATAAACACACGTTATGTTGTTGTTAATGACATTAGATAAATTAGCAAATTTTTTTTTTACATTTATAGGAAGAAATATGCTTCACTTTTATGATCTAATAATCAGTCAAATGATCAATACTTAAAATTCAAATACAGGTTTTGTTCTACGTAAAAAAGAATTTCTCTCAGGTCAATGCCCTTAAGATATTTATGTATTAAGAATATTCAAATGTTCATGAAACGGTAAGAAAAAACGCATTATACATTTATCAGTGTCTGTTCATTGAGCTGAATAAAGAGACAGTGTGTGTGTGTATGCGTGTTAGGGAATAGCAATCACGACTGCCACAGCAAATTATGAGCATGCGTAGTGGAAAATTTACTTGGTCGCGCTTTCGTAACAGGGATACGGAAGTTTTCGTAACCCTCTGGAGGCGAAATCAACTTGTCCTAACCAGGAATGCACACACAACACTCGGTCATCCGCTTACACCATGTCTGCATTATCAGCGAGAGAAGCGGGAGTGTAGACACTTAAAATAGTCTCTGAAGGTCAAATTCATTTTGTTGTTTTCGTGGAAAGGTAAGTGTTTATAGATTTGATTCAGTTAACAAATGTAAATTTACATAAATGCTTTAGTTTAAGAATTGGCAGCCTTTTCATACAAAGTAATGATAAACATAATTAGTTCTAACGTTTAGCGCAGTCAGGCAATACTGTGAACGACAGTTTATAAAGTCTGATAACAAGGTCGAATTCCAGATGACAGGGGTAGAGCTCTCATGGGAATAGTAGAATGCGATTGTTACAGGGGAATTTCTCTACCGAGTGTCCTTGATATATGTAAGTTATACACTTGAGAAAAGGCCATGAACAATTGAGAAAGGAAAGCTTGAAAAAGTACAAATTGAGTTCAGTCCTTCAGTATCAGATTTTCACTTTAAGATAAATAGTTCAGTGATCATGGAATGATCAAGGATCTGAATTTAAGTTTTGTAGATCTAGAAGAAGCATGTGACAAGATGCCAAGAGAAGACCTGTTCAAAATATCGTGTAAAGGGGAAACTCAAGCAATACATAGTTTATATTTCAGTCTATAAATCAGGTTTCATGTTAAATCGAGTGTAAGAAACGAATTTGCATTGTATCCCTGTTATTCATCATCTATATGGATCACATTAATGAAGGTAAGTGGTATTAAATCTGATAGTAAACGTTTGAAAAAAAAATGCCTAGAAAAAGTTCCTGTAGTCAGAGACTAGAATCGAACAGCCATGTTTTTCTTCTGGAGATCTAGCATTATCATTACGTGGTATCTCCATGGAGTCTAAGTACTCATCGCTATAAGTTATACCTTATACCATGTTCCATCATCTGCTCTACTTAATTGTCTATCTGCATCACGCGTGCTACCATCCTCATAGTACGCCATAATACTGCTCAATAAAAGTACTTTTTGTTTGTTAAATGCGTATATTCTCTGGTCGATTTGCGTCTATTTACACTTTTTACTTTTTTTCTAATCGATGTACAGCAGAAAGAGATTTATTTGACTGTGCGCTGGAGGCAATAATACGTTAAGTACATACTGACTATCCACAAAAATATCCGCATAATCCGAAGGCATCATATAACATTCTGTTATAGTTCATTCATAATTATCATTAGAACAGTACTGTTCACATCTCAGGTCAGAATGCCTTATAATGATTTTGATATATTTGATTTGATATATTAAATATATGCGCCTTATTCTTCACGAACATCCATTTATAATGTTAAAACCGAACAGTTACTTTAAAGTTATGAGATGATCACAGTAACTTGAACGGAACAGATTTTTTTCATTAAAATAAAAAATACTTTATACGTTATTGTGTACTTTATTTTATTCTTTTATTTCTTATTTTAAATATTTAAATTACTTTAATAAAGCAGTCATTATAATATAGACTTTATTGAATAATATATTTAGTGACTAATTAAGTAAATTATTCCAATCTTTGGGCAGTTTATCCAGTTTCCTATGGAATATCCTTTTAAAGGTGTGGGATAAACTTCGTTAATTTCTCTATCGGTATCAGTTTAATTGCATAGAATTTTTAAATGATTGGCAATACTTACCACAAAGTTCATGGGCAAACCCGCACACTTTCCATCACCGAAACACTTAAAAAATAAAATACGATACAAAACACGAATAAAGACGAAATCTCAGGTCTTCACAACATTCTCTAAAATTAAAAAGAAAGAAACGCAGATAACAATCTTCTTAGATGGCATTTAGATTCACTCGTGAAGATGATTTGTCCAGAATGTTTTTTTTTGTTTTGTTTTTTTCGGAGATTTTATCTAATAGTGCCTATGGTTCTATCGAAACTTAAAAGGCTGATTTAAAAAAAGAAAAGAAAACTATTTAAAATTAAAAAAAATTGATGCCGCATACGCCTACGAGTAATGCAAATGGATTAACATTAAAGTGTCCTTTTTTGATATTTCTGATTTCGCTTTGCAAAATAAATAAATAAAAACATAGGAGAAGACTTGTTATGCCTTGCATGTTGGATACATGTGGGATAATATTAGGAGTCAAAGTGTTGTTGCGCGACTTGGATAAAGATGAATCTATTAATACTATATCGTCTGCATAGCTGACGTCACTGACAACCATCCTGAAAATGTAGTCTAGGGTAATTATAAAGAGAAAGGGAGCCAGGATGTCTCCTTGTAGAACTCCTGTTGTTATAGCAAATTTTTCTGTCAATTCTCTATTGACAAGAATACGAGCGGGAAAATATTAATAAGGTGCTGCATTTGCTTCAATAATTTTGTTAGGAATAGTATCTCAGGAGTGGTGGTGAAGATTTTGGAAAAGTTGGTTAGGGCTCGCATTCCGAAATGGGTTGACAATGAATCTCTACTTTGCAATGAACGACATTGGTTTACTAAGGTAAGGTCATGTTTCGGCAACTTACTCACATTCTATAACAATGTTAACGCTTAACTAGACAGGGGGAATGGATACTCCATAATACTTTTGGATTTTGCTAAAGCTTTTGACAGAATACAGCATGGAAGACTGCTGCATAAATTGGAGAAAATCGGTCTAGGTTATAGAATATGAGCATGGATAAGAGGATGGCTGACTAACAGATATCAAAAGTGGTATACGACAGATGTGAGTTTGCAAGATTTAAGGTAACTAGTGGTGTATCACAAAGATCCACAAAGCCTGGGTCCAATGTTATTCAATCTGTACGTTAATGATATTGGGAAGGATTTGGCAAGCGTCCTACAGCTACTTGCTGATGATGCAAAGATAGGTAGGGTAATCAGGAATGCTGCTGATATGCAATACTTGCAGAATGATTTGAATAGGCTGGAATTGTGGTATGGAAAATGGGTATGTCAGTATGTGGTATGTCAGTTCAATGTCAGTAAATGTAAAGTCATTCACTTCGGAGTGATCAGATACCCAATGTCGTGGGATTAGGCTAGAAGAAAGTGATGAGGCTAGGGATCTTGGAGTGTTAATAGATAGGAAGTTGAAGTTCGGTGGCCATGTGGCAAAGATTGCAAATACAACTCAAAAGATAATTGCAATGCTGAAAAGAATGTAAAGATAAGGTTGTTATTTTGCCTCTTTATAAGGCCTTGATAAAACCTCACTTGGACTATTGTGCGCAGGTCTGGTCTCCTGGTGTCCGTTGTGATTCTGATGTATTGGAGACATTACAAAGGAGAGTGTTAAAAACGATATCAGGATTGTGGAATACTGAGTTTGAGAATTTGATTGAGAATTTGTAGACTGCAGACACAAGCAAACGGGAGAAAGAGGGGTGATATGATTGAGACTTACAAACTTCTGAAAGGGTCATACAGGATTTCAGTTGATGGAATTTTTCAGTTTATGGAGGGTGGGGAAAGGACGAGTTGGCATCCTTGGAAGCTGAGAATGAAGGCCCTAAGCAGGGAGTGAGGACTAAATGTTTTTCTCATAGGGTGGTGTGTGATCGGAATGGATTGCCATTGGATGTTGTGAGTGCAAGCAGTGTGAATGAATTCAAGAATAAGTATGACAGCTGGTATGTGTAGTGTGGCCTCCTTCGATGAGTTTCTGACTCCCTGGAGGTCTCTCTCTCTCTCTCTCTCTCTCTCTTAATAATAATAATAATAATAATAATAATAATAATAATAATAACAATAATAATAATAAAGTTAATTCTACTAATGGAATCAAATGCCTTTGTAAAGTCTATGAAATTGAGGATAAGAGAAGTATTATTCTTGTCTTTAGAACCATCCAATAATCTTCTTTCACTGTGAATGTGTTCTGATGTGCTTATGTTCTTTAGGAATCCCGCTTGATGTTTCTTTAATAATATAAGAAAAATATAAGGTGCTATACGATTAAGAATCATTTTATTGTAAAGTTTCAGAGCTATGGGTAATAAAGTTATTCCACGGTAGTTTTTCGGTTTATTTATTATTATACGCCAATTATTAATTATCTACATGAGAAGTTCATTGGCTTTCCCGAGGTCGAATATTAAGAAATACTTATTTATCTATTATATTAAAACTGCGACCTTGTGCAGCACTTCAAGAACATAGATTGAAACAAGAATGAAACACTTTTCAATTCTTCGGATCCAAAGAATTGAAAAGAACTGCTTTGATATGTTCAACGCATATATATGAACTGAAAGATTTTGTGTTATTGTGAGTTTTGGAACAGTTTTAGAGAACAGTTTCATTCAGCATTTTTACAAAAAATGCTGAATGAAAAAGATATTTTGGCAGATCTTCACTCAAACATAACATTGAAAAGTCTGAATTATAACCATTCGTCGCTCGTTAAATTGTCGATAAAAATTCGCAGAGAATACGAGTCTTGAAGTATTTAGGACGGGTTTGAATTTAGTGAGTGAATATTTGTATTAAAGTGACTTATTTCTAGAACAGTTATGTGAGTTTATTATTTGTAATATTATAAATTGAAATGTTTTCCTAGATTCCATCTAGGATGTGAGAATGAAAGGATAAAGGTGAATAATACATTCTCATATCAAACATGAATTTCCATTTGGAAACTTTGTTTTTTTTCCTTCTGCAAAAGTATATATCGATATATGTTTTTATTCAAAAAATATACAAATAAGCATATAGAAGATTTTGGAGACAGGATTAACCAAATGCATCTACAATTACTCACTTAGGTTTATATAAGCCAAGCTGCATGCTATGAGAGACTATTAGGAATACGTAAAGGAAGATGGATACAAGTTCCTTACAAAAATACAGTTTTTTTCCCTTATATTTACATTTCTTAATTTATAAAAGAGCAAATTATTCTTATATAGAGAAAATCGTCTTTCTTATAATCAAAAGTATGAGTACACTTTGGCATGAAACATTTAAAAGAAAACAGTATGCGAATGTTAAGAGAAAGAACAGAACGAATATCCGGATATTGCATCACTTAGTATTTTTTTCACTGGTGTAGCGTTTTACATTTTTAAAAAAAAGGCGAAATAACCTTGAGAATTTTATCGAACTAGTTATGAAACAGAGGTCTTGAGCGCTTATAACTGCATTTCAGTTCTCCCATTGAAGTTTCTCAATTTAGCACGAAACTTGAATATAAAAGAGAAACAATGAAATATGTTGTTGTTGTTGTTTTTTTTTTACCTTACTAGATATTTGCTTTTACAATAAACTTATAATACTCTCATATCTGTTCATTTTTGTTTAATTTCTTGCATTTTTCAGAGCCATTTTTGTGAGATGGCGCTTTGCATTGTTTGCTAAAGACTAAACTATTTTTGCACGAAGTAAAACAGAGTATGCTTCATTATTATTATTATTATTATTATTATTATTATTATTACGTAACACGAAAAGTCCAAGGAATAATTACAAGAGCGCACATCTCTCCATCCAAACCACAGACTACACCATTATGTATATATTAAAACTCATGGAGTTAATCATAAATATATAATGCATTCTGTTTTGTGTTTACGTAATTTAAATACTTATTTGCTAACAAAACAATTCATTTCCGTTATATTAAATGTGTTTTAAAGTTCTGGAAAGCGATATTCATAGTGCCATGAATTAGTATCACTGTAATCAGTGTATTTATAGCCTGCTTAAAATGCTAAAGAGATTTTCAGTCCCCGTGGTCTATTGAAGAAATCCTTCAAATAATAAATTTGATATGCATTTAATACAAACAGAAATAAAATTTCTGTTTCCCAAATTTGTTTGATGTAAAGATCCGCTAACAGAGTGATGATGAGTTATTTGGGCTAATTGACATTAATCCGCAGTAGAGACCTCCAGCTACTTTTACTATACACCTAGGAAATTACTGTAATCATGTTTATGCTCAACTGTGTTAACCGGTCTCAATACGGAGGTGATACGAATTTCCCTTCGGGTTTTTCATCCGGAAAAACAGGCAAACCTGCTAGATACAAATATTTAGAGGCTTAATATACTGGCCACATAGCCTTAGCTGCTTATAATCCTTCCGAATTTTTGAAATCTGTGACACTTGTAGTAATTCAGATTCGACAAAGTGCAGAATGCGTTTTACAGGAATGCTGTCTCGCAAAAAAATCAGTTTTTATTAGAGTGAATTTCATAGATCTCCATTGGGTGACTGATAGGCCAGTGAGGTAAGGTTACCTTCATACTCCTGAAACCATTCTCTGATCTTTGTTTTGTAATGAATTATTATGCTAGAAATAATAAGTACTAGGTGGGTGAACTCTGTGTGTGTGTGTGTGTGTGTGTGTGTGTGTGTGTGTGTGTGTGTGTGTGCGTGCGTGCGTGCGTGCGCGAGCGCGCGTATGTGAATGACAGATAAAAAACTCTTTTTTATCTATCATTTTATATTTTATTCTTAACTGGTCGTAAATAGTAAAGTATAGAATTGGAGATGATATTTTAATCAAATATAAAGTGTCATTTTCTCTAAACTGATACGAAAACACACACATCATGTGTATGTTTGTAAGAATTCTTTTTTCTCTCCTTAGGATTTCTCACCATGAGCAAAATTGTTGCAGTAATCGGAGGCGGATCGAGTGGTCTGGCGGCCATGAAGTCGTGCAAAGAAGAAGGAATTGACGTGGTGTGTTACGAAAGGACTGATAACTGGGGTGGTCTCTGGCGATACAGGAATCAAGATGAGGAAGGGATTCCGTCGGTCATGAGGTCAACTATTATCAATACAAGCAAAGAAAAAAGTGCTTTTACTGACTTTCCTCCTCCTCCAGAATATCCAAACTACATGCATAACACCATGATCATAGAATACTTTCGTATGTATGCAGAAAAATTTGATTTGCTGCGTCATATTAAATACAACCAAGATGTAGTGAAAGTAACACCTGCAGAAGATTACAAGACCACGGGAAGGTGGGTGGTAACAACAAAGGACACAAAGGATGGAAAAATTACCGAAGACACCTTTGATGGAGTGATGGTATGCGTTGGACATCACGTTTATCCACACATTCCCAAATTTCCAGGAATAGATGAGTTTAAGGGGAAAGTCTTCCACACCCATAGTTGCAAGAATGCCGACGGATATGAAGGAAAGAAAGTGGCCGTGGTTGGCATCGGAAACTCGGCTGTAGATGCTGCAGTGGAGTACAGCTATGTTTGCAAAAAGGTGATTTGGGTTTGCATTTTTTGGAAAAATTCTTTATTATTTTTTTCTTTTTAAATCTCGCGAAAACTTTTTAAGATGATGGAATATTGTGCCTGAAGTAATCAATCATCGATAAATCCTAAATAAATCGGTAATCTTTTTGAAAAAAAATGCAAAAATCCAGGCAATACTTCATCCTCTGCGATTTTAATTTTTTCAATGAATCATATTATTTTTAAATTCTCACATTTCTTTAAATTATTGTAATACATTTTGCATCATTATTTTATTTTTTAAATTAAGTAAACTGTACTCTGTATTGTTCAAATCGTTCATATTCATAACCTAGAAGAATCAGGTTGTACTGTTTTTAATTTGGAACACCGCATATTAAACAATGCAGCCCATTCTGTAAAGTTAGAAACTCTATACAGAAGAAAACAAAAAATCCTATCGAAGGAAAAATAGACCAGCTCGTCTTAGATGAGTGGTGACGTTTCCCTTTCAATATTGAAATCACCAACTCTTAGGTACAGTTCATACTGCATCTAAGAACTGCCCAATCTCCGATCAAAACTATAAAAACCAATTTCTGAGTATAATCTTCTTCATTCGCCGTACCCTTAAGATGTTATCCAGCTGGCTGGCTGACTTGGTCTAATTCATATTTCCACGCACCCATGCTTTGTAACGGGAACAAATAGGGTTTAGTGAATAAGAAACATGGACATTTCTAATAAGTAAGTCTAGCATATATTTTTAGATGGATATGACTGGAAAACAAATACAGGTGATAACAATAACTTTTCAATAACCTTCAAAGGTTATTGAGCTCAAAACATTGAATAAATGAGTACATTTAAACTTCTGGTGTAGTGGAATATAGGGAAGTACAACAAATTACAACATGCAAAACATTTTGCAATTCGTTGTTCTTCCTAGAAACGTAATTGCTGAACAAGCAGTGTTAAAACTAATGACAAGCGCATTTCGACTGTGAAAAAAAAACGCGACGTATTTTGAAGTGAAAATTAGATAAATATATCTTGTTACAGGATTTATTAAAATTTAATTAACGAATTGTTAACGAATATTTTATTAATATTTTTATTTCAAACTTTTTGTGCTTATTGTAAGCTATTTTCCGTGTCTGTTATTATCAACTGATTAGATCCAAACACACAGATATTCATTTACTAATAACATAAATGTTTTACGCTTTGATTATATTATTTATAATATGCGTCTTCAAATCCATAAGCAAAATATATACAAATTTAATTCTTCTGTACTTTTTTTTTTAATAGGTTTATCTCAGCACGAGAAGAGGAGCATGGATATGGGCACGTACAGGTAAAAGAGGAAGACCATTTGATTTATTTTCTCGATGGAATAATCTCATAATGACACGTTTGCCATACGATTATGTTTGCACGCTTTTTGAGGATTATTTGAATACCATCTTCGATCACCAACATTACAAACTGCAGCCAAAACATAGAGCACTAAGTCAGCATCCAACTATTACCGACACTCTACCATCTCGACTCCTTGCGGGTGCAGTAGTGCTAAAGGGAGACGTCGTACGCTTTTCAGAGAACGGAATATTGTTCGACGGGGATAAACAGGTCACTGATTTAGACACGGTCATTTTGGCCACTGGATATCGAATCACGTTTCCTTTTCTTGGTGATATTGTGCAATCTATAGATAACAAGGTTCAGCTATACAAATACGCGTTTCCTCCAAACCTTGAACATCCCACTTTGGCCATTATAGGATTAATTCAACCACTTGGAGCCATTTTTCCAATTGCCGAAATGCAATCTCGATGGTTTGCTCTACTGATGAATCAGAAACTTTATTTGCCTTCAAAATCCGTCATGACAGCCAACATTCAAGAGAAAAACGAAATGAATGCTAAAAGATACGTTACTTCTCCAAGGCATACTGTACAGGTCGATTGGATTCCATTCATGGACGAACTTGCTGAGATCATCGATGCTAAGCCTAAACTTTGGACACTTACTCTTAAAGATCCTAAGTTATTCTGGTCTTGTTTAACTGGACCGTGCGTGCCTTATTATTACCGACTGTGTGGACCACATGCATGGAAAGGAGCTCGTAATGCCATTTTAAAAACCAACGAAAGAATTTGGGCTCCTTTAAATACTCGTCCAGTAACTTACAAAAACAGAGGCTTCCGACTTTTAAGTGTTGCTTGGATCGGGGCTTTGTTCATGATTTTAGTTCTTTACTGTTTTAATTTTTAATCATTACATATCATTCTTTTTTTGAAAAATTATTGAAACAGTACCATAAATGTTCTATAGGTGACAGTATTCTTTGAAAAAGCATTCTTCTACTGCAAATTGAGAGTTTTGCTATAAAAAAAAAGTAGCAAAGATACTTTCAGGTTGTTGTAATTATATTTTGCCATTTACGCAATTTTATTTCTGGTCTCGAATTTATATAGACAGGAAAAAAAAAACACTGCAAAGAATTATATTTTAAGCAAAGAAAATAAAGTTATTATACTTATAGTTTTGATAACTTTTGCGTATAACTATATATATAATGATATTTTTATTATAATTTACATTTATGTATTTAATACGGATGGTATGTTTCTAATTAATTTTTTTCGGGGATTTTTTTGATCAACGCATTAAGGCGTAGTCAGATACTGAGTTTGTTTAGAGGGTAATTTTACTTTTAAAATCATCTGTCACTGTTTGATCTTTTTTTTACCATCATAACTGAAGAAGACAGAAAAATTACGTATCTTATTTTTCCGGACATCTTGGAAGATCACTCATAATTATAGACTAAACCTACCTTGACACTTCTTTTTACCATCGACTCTCAAAACTGTAACCACATACGTCTTAAGCAAACGTTCGTAAGTCTTAGGCAAGGAGTTCATCAGCGGTCAGTCACACGTATAGAACTTTTCTGTTAAGAGGTCATTACAAGTCATATGTTTAGAAAGTTCTTGTTGAAGATCATGTACTTAGAATGTTCCTGTTAAAAACATTTGAAGAAAACCCTATCAATAATTGATAACGAGTCATCTACAAATGTTTATAACGAACTGCTTTATGAAAGATACGATATAGGAAATGGAACAACCTGCATATAGATAGAAGAACTCCCTCATTCTTTTTTGGGATAGGCTTTTTGTTTTTCTAATGTTTTTATTTTTATGGTATGAGTATCTATATGCTGCTGACCAGTTGCAGCGTAGGTTGGAAACGCTAGTGGGAAGTTTATTTGAAATTGCAACATATCGGAGCTATGTGCCGTGCAATTTTGAATTATATATTTCTTAAATTCAGAACTTATGAATTATCAGTCTATCTATGGTGAAATAAAAAATTTCTGTTCAAAACAAGCTGAAATAACAGATAGGAATATCCTGTTGTAGAAACGCAATGCAAAATTTATATAGAAGAGTTTATCTCCTTCTTCTTCTCCCTCTTCTTCTTCTCCCTGTTCTTCTTCTTCCTCTTCTTCTTCTTCCTCTTCTTCTTCTCCCTCTTCTTCTTCTCCCTGTTCTTCTTCTCCCTCTTCTTCTTCTCCCTCTTCTTCTTCTCCCGCTTCTTCTTCTCCCTCTTCTTCTTCTCCCTCTTCTTCTTCTCCCTCTTCTTCTTCTCCCTCTTCTTCTTCTTCCTCTTCTTCTTCTTCCTCTTCTTCTTCCTAACACGGATTTTAGGTCAAGTGGCCTGTTCCGATCTCATGCCATCTCTTTCTTGGTCTTCCGATTCTTCTTTTTCCACTTATTTTGTATCTGTATAATATTTTTGGTAGTCTGCTGTCGTCCATTCGATTTAAATGTTCTAGCCATTTTTGTTTATACTGTCTTATGTAGTAATTAATTGGTTTTATTTTCAGAGATTGTAAGATTTCTTCATTTGTTTTGTGGTTCCACTTGCAGCTATTTTTCTGAGGAACTTCATTTCTGCTGTTTGAATTCGTTTTTCATCTTTCCTTTTCATGGTTCATGTTTCGCTTCCGTATAGTAGGGTTGGTTTTGACAAGACATTATATAGTCTGATTTTAGTGTGTTTTTGTACTAGGGATGGCTTAAATATATTATTTATTATGCCATTTACTTTGACAAAGTTTGATATTTTAGGGTCTATGTCTTTTTCTTTTTCGTATGATAGATCACATCCCAAGTATCTGAAAGTATTTACTTGCTATAGTATTTTATTATCTATCACTATTTTACTTATTGGGTTTTCTTATTTGAATGCCATTATTTTTGTTTCTTCTTTAGATATTGTCATATTATATTGCTTTTAGATATCATTTAATGATTTTAATGATCTTTGTAAGTCATCTTCTGATGTAGCTAATACTATCTGATCATCTGCAAATAGTAGTGTATCTATCTTCATTTGAGGGGTAATTTGTGTACCAAATGGGTTATGCTGCTTCCAGATTGTTAATATTTTATTTATATATATATATTGAAAAGCAGAAGTGAGTGGGTACATCCTTGTCGTACACCTCTTGATATACAGGGTGTTCGGGATAAATTTGACATATTTATAATTAATTATATTTTTCCGTAAGTTACATGTATTAACACACACTTCTCTTCATTTAAAAGTTTGGACCCTTCTTCATTCATATACAAGATGTCAGAAAGGATGGATAGCTGGAACCCACCTGAATCATGGAAGAGAATAACTTGTATCATGATGATTCGTGCCCGCCATCAAAATAAGGATATTACGACTGCTGCCCAATGCTCCCTGAATACAGTAAAAACAATCAGGCATGAACTAGAGACTTGCAATGGTGACTACGAGGATGTAGCAAGAAGAAAGATCCCTAGCAGACGATCTGATTGCGTTCGTACAGCAGAATTCCTCGCAAATCTGCAGGAACAGGTGTTGAAGAACCCTGGCATTGGAATTCGGGCTTTGTTCGTGGAGTTGCTAACTGTAGTCAAGCCCTGGATAACAAGGGTAGCCAATGGTAGGCCGTATGTATGGCAGCAGGATTCGGCCCCTTGCCACACCTCTGGGAAAAGTCAAAAATGGTTGTCTGAAAATTTCTACGACTTCACCAGTCCAAATGTTTGGCCTCCAAACTCCCCAGACCTTAACCCCATGGATTATTTTGTATGGGGCGCAGTTGAAAAAGACACCAATCGCACTTCCAGTAATACAAAAGTCCAGTTAATGGATAAAATTAAAACAGTTTTTGCGGCCCTTCCCAGGGAGACTGTAGCATCAGCTTGTTCGAGGTTCCGAAGCAGAATTGAAGCTGTGATCGATGCTAATGGTGGTTATTTTGAGTAAATCTTGTTGATAGTATTGTAATTAACTCTGCCTGTAATGTTTTTTTGTCAATTCATTAAATTTAATAGATACAAAGAAGATTTTCTTTTTCCTTACGAAACTGTCAAATTTATCCCGAACACCCTGTATATTTTCATTCTGAGATGTGTTCTAACTATTATTTTTTTAATGGATTGTTAAATTATATCTTGAATGGATTGTAAAAGTTGATTTGTATGTTTAAATCGGTTAATATTTTAAACAATTGTTGTCTACTAATTTTGCCAAAGGATTTTGCATAATCAATAAAGGCTACGTGTGTTTCTTTTTGAAATTCTCTTCTCTTTTCTATTAATAATTTTAAAGTAAAAATTGGTTCTATGCAGGATCGGCCTTTTCGGAAACCATTTTGTTCATCTAGTAATTTGTCTTGTACAATGCTGCTTAGTTTCTCTTTTAATATTCCTTCACATATTTTATATCCTGTATTCAGCAGGCTAATTCTCCTATAATTATTGCAATTGTCTTTATTTCCTTTTTTATAGATTGGGAAAACCAGTGCTGTTTTCAAGGGTTAGGATTTTTTCCAGACATGCAAACCATATTAAAAAATTTCAGAAGTCTTTCATTAAATTTTTCACCTGCATTTTTGTATAGTTCTATATTTATATTGTCTTCTTCTGGTGTTTTCCTATTTTTCATCTTCTTTATTATATTTTTCAGTTCTAACATTGTGATATTTTCTATTAGGTCATTCTTTGTCTTATAAAATTTTATTTCATTGTTCTCATCTGTCCAGAGATTTTGGAAATAGGTCACCCATTTTTCTAAATCTATTGTTTGTATTTTTATCTTTTCTTTTATTTCTTTATTCGTGTATTTTATTACTTTATAGGTTTTGGGTTGTGGCTTAAATAAATCCTTTTCTAGTTCTGCTACGAAATTGTTCCATCTTTCTCTATGTTTTTCCCTTACTTCTCGTTTTGCAATTACACTATTTCTTTTATAATCTATTTCTGCTTCTGTTGTTTTGGAATTTAGCCATTTCTGTTAACTGTCCATTTTGGTTTTTATTATATTTTCTATTTCTTTGTTCCAGTCTCGTAGTCCTCTTTTTCTAATCCATTTGTGCTTTATTCCTAAGGTATCTGTTGCTGCTTTTGTGAGAATTTGTTTCAAATTTTCCCATTCATCTTCTATGTCACTTGATTCGTGTGTGGTTTCTGTTTTTAAGTTTGTGCATTTTTGATATTGTTGTCTAACTTGAGGATCCTGTAATGAAGAAATTTTGTAGCTCGGCTGGTAAGAATTTTCAATTCTATGTGTTTTTAGCCACTTTGGTTTAAAACGAATTTTTGTTGATACCATATAATGATCAGAGTTTAATTCAAAGCCTTGATATGCTCTTACGTCTAAAATTAACTCCGCTAATTTAAAATGTGTGATAACGTAGTCAATTACTGATTTGTATCCTCTGGCTGACCAAGTATATTTATGTATTTCCTTGTGTTTAAACATTGAATTCATTATTCTCATATTATTATAAATGACAAAATCTCGCAATCTGCGACCTTTTGATTACATGTATCTTCGTCAAATTTATTTATGTTTGTTTTGTATTTTTTGTTTCCTATTCTGGCATTTAAATCTCCTGCTAGCAGTAAATAGTCAGTTTTGTTTGTTTTATCTATGGCATTCTGTAATTCTTTATAAAATATATTACTGTTTTCTTCTTTTCCCTCTTCTGGTGCATATGCACCAATTATTGTTATGTGGCCTCTTAATGTCTTGAGTCTAATTTCTATTAGTCTTTCATTCAAATAGTTGTAATATACAATATTGTTCTTTAGGGATTTATGTACCATAATCATTATACCTGCTTTTGCTCTTTCTTCTTTTTTTACCCCACTATAGATTTGCATATAGTTCTTTGTTTCTTTTGTACCTTTTTGTTTTTTCTTTGTTTGTGTTACTATACATATCTTTATGTTAGCTTTGTTTAGTTGTTTATCAAGTTGTTCTTCTTTGTGTGCAATGCTTCTCACATTCCATTTAGCAATCTTCATTATGTGTTCCTTTTTCCAATTTCGTTTACCGTTTCCTGGGTTGTGGTCTTTTCCCTGACAGTCCGTCCGGCTTTTCTTTGCATGAAACTTGGAAGTATTCTGAATTTCCCCAGGGCAGGTTACTAACCTGTCGCTGGGTAAGTCCAGTGGTAGGGCTGCTACCTAACGCTTCTGCACAGGCAGATCTAACAGCATTTACTCTGTTAGGGTGTTAAGGTTATACCGCCCATACTCGGTCGCCAGTGCCTCGTTTGTACTTTTAGAACCGGATGGACCACGGGAAGGTGAGGTTGACATTTCAGTGGGAGAGGCTATGTATTGCGCTTCACCCATCCTTCCACCCCAGAAGATTTTATCAATTTCTTAAAAAAACTTCCTTCAAAACTTTAAGTGTGTTTGGTCATTAAAGAAACTTTATTCATACAGAACATCAGCAAGCCTTGAGAGGTGCTGCGTAATTGATTGTACTATTCTGTCTAAAGTTTTCCTTATCATTGCACAATGAGAAATTCTGTCACGTGCTAAGTATATCAAGATTTTTGGACATTCGCTGACAATCAGATTTATTATTCGTTTGATAATTCGTTTAGAAAAAAAATTCTATCCAATCCGTAAATGTATGTATTTCTATTGTAGTGCTGAAAGTGAAAACCTGTATTTTGTGGAAAAATTGCTGAATCAGCACTAATACACGAAATGCAATGTGGCATATTTATATATCAATTGTTTGCTACACTGGAAGTTTCCCCTCATGACATCGTACTCCTAATAATACTAATTAACACATTCACACATTTCCAGAATTTGTATTTGCATTTCTTAAGTTTTGAATGAAACATTTGCCAATATATATTTTAAATAAACAATAATTTATAAGTCGGCACCCTTTGAAGCTAATATGTGCTTCATCTTTATGATATACGCATCCATTGAACGATGGAGATATTTAAAATATAGGTATTGTATATACTATATGACACAGTGCAACATTTTATTAAAAGCGTTGTTTTAATTTTTCTGATTTAATATAATTGTAACAATTATATTAAATTATATAAACAATTATATTAACAATTTTTGTAATAATTTATGATAAGTGTGATGACAATCACAATTATCATAAATTATTACAAAAATTATAAAAGAACACTTACGTTCTTACTCTATTTCGATTTCTAGAATTTTAAAGTAACTTTTATATTTTAATCTGAATGTGTTACAAATTGGTGCTACTCAACAAGCTGAAGACTTTGATGTATAACTTATCAAGATCTGCTCTGTCGTTTAGAAATTATTTGTGTTCAAAGTTCGAGTCTCGCCTAGCCGACAGACGACATTGTGATATTAACAGTCAGCAAGATTAGAAGTAAGGTAAGTCATGAAGTGTAATAAATGCACTACATCCGTCGTCCAAAAGAATTTACAAAATGCCTTTGAAATCGGCACTTTAGATGTTCTTGCCTATTCTTAATCTATCTAGTAAAACAAGTCCAATGCAAAACGTGAAGAATGGCTGCAGGTAATAAAAACAAATACAGCGATCAGCACAGTTCATTTTACCTGAGGCAAAACTACGAATTATATACTTAAGAGAATAAGAGACACAAGTATGTGTGCTGTTTCCAGTTTTTAAAGTTGATGACTTGAAAACGGACTTGATCGCATATAACATTGCCTAATTACTCTTGTTCATTGACCCTTTCGACAAGTCGAATGAACAAATATTTAACGAAAATACGAGGACTTTATTCTACATAATAACTACGAGTGAAAGAAGTCTTAAAAATTGCAAGAGATATTAAAATTATAACCAGCAGACTGAATAGGCCAGTCGGCAGAGATTTGAACATATGCCAAGTAATCCCATGTACCAGGCAAAAGAGAAGCGGCAACTTATAATCATCGTGCCATCAAGGACTTAATAAGAACAGAATACAGTAGTTCATGTTCTTGATTAGCTTAATGCATGAAAACAATGAAAATATACAGAACGAATGAGTTTTTATTCTACACATAAACATCAGAATATTCCAAAATATTGACTTATAATAGGGGATTGTCTGATATAATAGTTCTAATCGAAGTATCAGCTACTAATGCCGAAGTAATAATTTACAAAAATCGACTTCTAAATACGTCAAGGTCTCTAACGCAGTGTCCAATGTGTGTGTGTGTGTGTGTGTGTGTGTGTGTGTGTGTGTGTGTGTGTGTGTGTGTGTGTGTGTGTGTGTGTGTGTGTGTGTGTGTGTGTGTGTGTGTGTGTGTGTGTGTGTGCGTGTGTGTGTTCCTGAAAACTTACATTCTGAACAAGCACAACGAGGAGATGAAATAATCAAAATTTACTAGTAAAAGAAAAGAACTGTGAATTTAAACATTATGAAGACATTGAAGTAAAGATTTTAAGCAACTTAATGGGTACACCTTTTGGACAACTCGTATAGCAGAGTATATAAGTTCTTTTCGCTATACCCTTTGGTATTAATTTGGTCTAGCTACTCACTGATGAAGCCTCAAAAAAGGCTGAAACCGGTCTGGGTAGTGACCTCCCTCCATAATGTAATAACAGCATGCATTTCCTAGGAAATGTGTTTTTACATTATGGAAAATACCAAAGAATAGCGATCAGAACTTTACTCACCTTTGCAACGAGTTGCCCGGTATTGTACTACGTACTAGGACTACTTGCATTAACCTACGCTAGTATTCGCCGATATTTTTATAGTTTACTATATTCGGCATGAAACTCTCTGATTCCAATCTTTGAGTTTCTTATTCGGTTTTAAAACAATGTGGGATTTAATATCCCCTTAATTGAAATAGGATTTATTTATAACATTTATATCAGTAAATGCTATTTACAGGTCAACTGTAATATAAGCGTTAGAATATAAGCGTCAATATAAGCGTTAGAAATTTTAGAGAATTAAATATAATTATAATTAAATAGTTCGGTTAAATAGTTTTAATTAAAGGTAAACATAAGTGCTTCAAATATTATTCTCATATTGGAAAAATATATAATAAAGCTACAAAGAAAATCAAAATACAAACAAGCCAAAATCCTTGGATAACACAAAACATCATTTTACATATACAAAGAAAAAAATATTCCATAGAAACAGTTAAAGTGACACTCAAATAACCCAGGTTTAGAAGCTGATAATACAAGGATAAGGAAAATAATCATACAGCACAGAAAGAAACTACTACAAACAAATTAATCTCTACACCACTAGTTCCCAACCTTTTTTTTGGATCATGGTTTTCGACACCAGTGCATTTTGGGGAGAATCCTTAAGCATTTGGCACTCCTGTTCATTATTATTTTTTTAAATGAAGTTACTTTGTCTACTTTAAGTAGCCATTAGCTTTTTATTGAGAGAGAGAGAGAGAGAGAGAGAGAGAGAGAGAGAGAGAGAGAGAGAGAGAGAGAGAGAGAGAGAGAGATGACTGTGAGCTTTAGTTTAATGCTGTAGCCAATGTGAGATGTATTGGTCATAGTTATATCTAGAGTACCAAACTACAGTTAACACTAATTCCACGAACAAATATAATGAAAATCACAATAAAAGTAACTTTAATTTAAAAAGTCAACAGGAGAGTCAAATTGTTTAAGGACTCTAGGCCAAATATAATACCTATAGATCAACCAATAATTGAATACATTAATATAAAGTAGCAAGCACATATATATGCCCTCAGGAATATATTCATACCTTTATGATTATATACGTACATTCATGAGTATAGGTATAGATATTCCCGAAGATGACCTTAAGCTAAAAGTCGAAACATAGAGTTTTAACGTTTGTTATCTCAAACAGCAGTTGAGTTCATAAATCTAAAATAATATAACCAGACATTGTGGTTTGTATCCATAAAAGAATGAAGCCACCCTCTCTCTAGTTCATCAAATTAATCCAGACATAGTTCTATAAAGCAATGGGATCAGACCCAAAGATATTAAACAACACGCAGATAGACAAGTTCCGATTATACTAAACTTAATAACGATCATCGCAAGCAGTACCAAAGCACACATGCTAATAATATGAATCCAGTTACCATCTGGCTCACCATCTAATCCATTCTAAATCCCTACAATACGAAATGAATGAATTATGTGGAAACCTTAAAATAAACTTATTGATATGAGCTCGGTTCCAAGATAATCTAATCCCTAACCGACCATTCACGGTATTACCGTATTGATGTATTTAATGTTCATAACTTTGTAGAAGAAATCTTTATTCGAACTTTTAAATGACTTAGCCTGAAGTGACTTAGCCATTTTTTATGACTTAGCCATAAAAGAATGAAGCCACCCTCTCTCTAGTTCATCAAATTAATCCAGACATAGTTCTATAAAGCAATGGGATCAGACCCAAAGATATTAAACAACACGCAGATAGACAAGTTCCGATTATACTAAACTTAATAACGATCATCGCAAGCAGTACCAAAGCACACATGCTAATAATATGAATCCAGTTACCATCTGGCTCACCATCTAATCCATTCTAAATCCCTACAATACGAAATGAATGAATTATGTGGAAACCTTAAAATAAACTTATTGATATGAGCTCGGTTCCAAGATAATCTAATCCCTAACCGACCATTCACGGTATTACCGTATTGATGTATTTAATGTTCATAACTTTGTAGAAGAAATCTTTATTCGAACTTTTAAATGACTTAGCCTGAAGTGAAAAGTCTTTTCTTATTGGTTTGTTTTAAACAAATTTTTGAGGGTCGTCTACACTTTTACTGCATGCTGATTTTTCAGTAAAATTATTATAAGCAGTTTTTTGCATTACTGAGAAGTTGTAAATGTAGTAAAACTAGTAAATGGTTTCCTTAGAATACAGATGTAGCAAAGAATTCCTAGGATAACTATAAGAATATAATTACCAAGACACGGAGCATTAAAGTTTTATAATTTATATAACCTCTATATCTTTTTCTTGGAATAAATGTGTGCATCTCCCAGAACTTTTATAACTCATAGCTAAGTGAGATGCGCACGTTTAAAATTATGATTAATTATATTAAATTAATAGAAAGGGAACAATTTATAAAACGATTTGTGGCTGATGCATATCTTCCATGAAACAATTTCATGGAAGATGTGAATCAGAGAAAAGAAAAGAATGATCCAAATCATAATCTGCTATTTTAACGTATTTTTCATATATTAATCACACGTTTACATTTCAGTATGCGAACAAAATTTAGTAAGCTGACAAAATAACATACGTCCGTATCAGAGCTTTAAAAAAATGTATATTTTCTATAGCTGGTGAAAGTTATAGGATTTGATCTATATATTAACAAGTTATGAGTCATTTTTGTTAAATTAAATTAATAATAAAAGTGCATAACACAATAACCTTACTTTAAGTAATTTTACATAAATATCATAAGAGGGTTGATCTTCATATTTTATCATTCATTTGGTTTATACGAGAAAGTCCATTGAGCCTAATTGATATTGAAAAATGCAACAGATTGCCAAAAGTAAAACGTTTTGCAATCAGTTGCTATTGAGATAATAATGAGTGAAACGAGAATATTAAAAAACTACTAACAAGTACAATTAGATAAACACATCATCAAGACGCTAATCATAAACACAACATTATTATTTTACCTTTTGATCTGTCCCCTGTCACATTTCTAATACTATTTAATAATTTTAAATTTAATATGTATTCAGAATATTGAATATTTTTCTCCAGTTAATTTTCATTTTAATGCTTTTAACATATCATGTTTTCTCTTATAATCAAATAGTGTGTATATTTGCGAATCTTCCTAATAAATTCAACTTGCTTTTATTTATTTATCTTTTAATAATGCTAAAAATCATGTATTTTATAATATGCATTTAACAGAGATAAACAGGTCATTTTCTAATCCTGTCTACATTATGAAATCTAATGTAGACAGGATTAGATTTTACGAATACACATTTCTTTCAATTCATGAGCATCCTTCCTGGGTCATTATCGGAGCAAACTCCAGTTCAACCATCTGGATGAATTAAAGTTTGGTCATTTGGTAGATCACGGTCTTTCAAATCTGCAGTGATAGCCAGTGTTCAACGGAAGACCTAAACATTAAAAGATAATAAATTCTTCTCTAATACATGCTATACCGATCAAGTGGATACCATTTATGGATGTGCCAAAAAGGATAATCGGAACTAAGTTCAAACTTTGAACTTTGGGCTCTTTTATGAGAGCGTGTGTACTTTTCTATTATAGCTCATGATGCCATTTTAAAGACCAAAATTAGATTTTAGATTCCTCTGAGTACTTAGAGGAATCCAAAACTGTAAAAACTCTCAACCAGCTAGAGTCGGGTTGAGAGTTTTCTTCAACACGGAATTATAATTTTTAAATTATCATTCACTGTTGGTATGATACTCGGAGACGAATAATTTTATTTAACCCTATTCCAGTTACTTTGTTTTTTCTTTCATCAAAAAAAAAAAAAAAAAAAAAAAAAAAGAAGGCCTACTGGGGAGAACACATAAAGCTTGTTGGTTCAGATGTAATTCCATTATGTGATTTTTAATGTAAACCTTCAGACGAAATGGTGTAAATACATCGTACATTTATACAGTAGTTTGACTATGGGTTAGATAATCTGGAAATTTATATTATTTATATTACGGGCCTAAAGCCACTTTAGGCCTGCAATAAGTGCATGTGATGTGGCCATTACCTACTGATTATCACATATTTTAGGTAACAACTGCAGAAAAGCTGGAAGTACTAGAAGTAAGTGTTGTGATGGTTCATCTTTATGCTTGATATCATTATACGACACAAATCTAATGAATCTGCTATATTTGATCTACTTTTAGGAAAGAAACTATATAGAAAACGAAACTTCCTACATACAGGTGTTCTGAAGAGCTCGTTCATTTTTGAGAGTGTGAAGTGTTTGATATATTTTAGCTAGTCTGAATCCCCCGAGAATCCTAGAAAACTTTCTGAAAGTGTAGCAAGCTATGTTGTAATTGTAGCAAGAGGGATTCTGCATAATGAATTGCACCATTTTATTAAAGAAAGTTTCCCTTCTCATCGTGCAATACGTTTTCATAATAAACACTAATTAGTGAGTCTGCATAATTTAAAGTTTATGACATCATATTAAGTTGTCATGAACCAATTATGTAATGATATTTTCAAATTATAAAGCATAATCACATAAAAAATGGCATACTTAAAACTCAAATGTAGTTCTTCCATTTAAATGAGTTAAATTGTCTCTTATGGTAGATGATCATCCCTTCAAGGAAGGAATTAAATGAACATAAAAGTCATTTATGAAGGAAGTCGGTAAAAGACTGTGTCATCTAGATCCAGTATCGATAACAGTTTGTAATGTCGTACGTAATTTCGTCATACCAGTGAACACACTGAATGCAACATTATGTAACAATGCCAACTATAAAAGAAAGGCAGGCTGGGTTTCCCTATGATATTTAATCGTTACAATAGTTAGAATGTTGAAAACCATGCTTTTCTGTTCGAAAAGAGAATGTGAACATTCTTTCATGTACATGGTAATACGCATGAAAGGATAAAACCATCCCTAAAAGTCTCTTCTGATGCTTTTAGGGATGGTTTCATGGTTCTCAATATGCGTGGCTTCCTATGTATAGAACAGCCATATGTTGTCGCATTAGTAAACCTGATTGCCAACTGCCTTCTTTAGTAAAATGTTTGATGTCTATTAAATTCAATGCTGGATTTCTATAAAATAAACAACGTTTACTTTATAGAACCGAATAACTGACTAAACTGTGGTTGTTCTGCCTGAAACCATCGTTTCAAAATGAACTTATTTTTTTTATTAGTTTTATTTATTGGAATGAAATAATTAACGTAATTAAAGTAATTAATCAATCCACACATTTATCCATAAACAAAAAAAAATGCAGTTTCGAAGTTAGTTCAAAGTCAAAACATTTGATTTGAAGGGTAATAATCGCCTTCATTTGTTCTTCATTTCTATAACCAACAGCAGTCTGCCTTGAACTGGATTGTTTTGTTTATTTTTGATTAAGAATTATGTCATGTCTTAACAATGTTTTTTTTTTTAATTTTAATGAATTTCTAATCTCCTTTTAAAATTTTCAGAATTTTGAAAAACAACAAAAACCTCACTAAGTAATCTTTAACTATTTTTAAAACAACAGTGATGTTTTTATTCTCTCATAACGCACTGTTCACATATGACGTTAACATTTTAGTAACCAAAGCTTATCGTTAGTGGAGAGATTAGTATTGAAAAAAAAATGGGATATTTCTTTTCTGTAGTTGTCAATAATCATACTTGAAATTTCCTTTATTGCGACACTCAAGTAGAGGCGCACCTTGGTTTTAAATGGTTTAAAAGATATCAGTTTGCATTGAGATCCAGAAAAACACGTCTGACTGGTTCGTGTATCATTCGTAGGAATTATAAGTGCTGGCAAAAGTCGAACAAAGTTATTAGTCTTTTTTTTTTTCTTAGATGATTTAGTCGAAAATCGAGATGAACAACTTCATTCAAACCACCAACTCAAATAATAATTTTTAACACTGAATATGCATGCAGGAATAGTATGATATAATTAAATACAAAAACCGAAAATGAATATTTCAGAGTACAATGGATAAAAATGCGTGTCTTACAATGATAGTGAGAAGGTTTGTATATCAAAACAGGAGTTTCCTGAAAATGCTACCTTTATATATTGCAAAAGGTTAACATGAATGTCAACGTGGATAAGAGGTTAAGAAGGAAAATAATAATAATTTGTTGTGTATTTGCCAAGAACTGAAGGTTCTGGGAAAACAAAGTGATGAATATTTTTACAAAAAATAGAAAATGGAATGAAAGAAGAAGAATTGTAGATGATTCGACAGGTTTCAGGCAAGGACAGTACACGAATGTCGATCAGTAGGTGTTAATATTGTTACAGCCTTAGAAAAATGTGAGTAAACGATGGGTAGCCAGTTCACTGCAACATTGCCCATGAAAACACCCTTATGGAATAGAAGGCTGAAATTATTATTATTATTATCCTACTCCACAACTCTGTCTTCACCACTCAATCCACCAACTACAGCAAACCGCATCATCTGCATCAACACCATCTACTGCCCACCACCACCACCACCACTACTAGTAATTTCAAAGACAATCACAAACATCCATGTCCTGGCGAGATTCGAACCCGCAGCCTTTTGGCTGGAGAGCGGATACCTAACCACTCGGTCAATCAGGCCCGCAAAACCGTTGGGTTTCTTCCGGGATTTGAACCCGGGACCTCTCACACTCAAAGCGAGAATCATACCACTAGACCAACACACCGTTTTAAAAATGGCATAAAAAAAATTCCTCTATTCGGCGACTAGAATCGAACTCATGACACTCTTTCATCGCGCGGTCTAGCGCTGAGGAGTGTAAACACCACTTCCACTGAGCTATATATTTTTTTTTTTTCTAGCATCACTTTATTGGTCTCCCTTTCACCATTATCTTCTTGAAAGGCTTCTTGGGGCACCTCCGGTTTTGGTAGAGAGTTCGTGATGGGGTTTTGTGGTTTGTCTTCTTCGTTTTTTTCTTCATTTAAGCCACTGGGATTTTCTTCTTCACAATGATGATCTGTGGTCTCCTCTTGTACATCGACGGCTCTTTCAAATTCGTCGTACGTATTTGTCTGGTTTACGGCTGTGCGTTTCGCCAGCATTGATGCATAGGTCAGTCCAGGACATGATTTTTCATCGTGACCAATTTTTTTGCACTGTTCGCATTTGGGGGCAGTGCATTGCCTCCTAAGGTGGCCAATCTTTTTACACCGGAAGCATGCAGGGGGACGTCCTGGGATGATGACTATCCCAGTCATTTTTTGTACCCTGATCACATATGGAATTTCTTCCACTTTTACCCCTTCGTTCAGGGTGATGTTTATTTTCCTTTTGTTGGAGAGGACATGTGCCCACTCCTTGTCTTTGCTATTGCCAGTGACTTGTTCTATGCACTCTATCTTCCCAAATTTTTCAAAGTGCATAGATACAAGTCTATTGGGAATTTGGGGGGGGTAACCAGTGAATGATTATACTAAGTTTACGCGATTTACATACAGATAAAATTTGACATTTCAGATTTCGTACCGATAACTCTTTGAGGTTAACAAATGTTTCTTTTATGGCAAGGGTCTTAAATGAGATCAAAAATACATAATTAAATTTAAGGGCACCGAGGTGCCAGACATCTGACCCTCTTACCTTGGATTTGATACTGTCTATAATATCCTCTTCGGTATAAGGTGCCCCGATTGGATCACACTGGAGGATGCAGGCCTTGCTCCAATCTAATTCTTCAGGCAGGTTGATAGATGACAGTACATCGAATTCCGTAAACCGACTTGTAGCGGTTTCTGAAGTGTATATTCCTGGGTTTTCTTGGTTAGAATTACCGTTTACGTTGGCCATACTGGATACTGAGGATTGACGGGTCACAGCCTTCCCGGAATTTGAAGGCATTACCGCGGGGAGCCACTCCTTTTACGCGGGCGGGTAGGAACGCAAGACAATGGATAACACTGGACTAATCCTCTTACAGGGCAATGAGCTGTAATCGCGGAGCACAAGAAAATACGTCTGAACTGGTCAGCGTCCAAGCTCTAACTCTCCCCACTGAGCTATATTAGGCTCTTTAGAAACAGAATGTCGTTAAGAAAGTAACTCAGTTAATCTATGACAGAAAATTCATCACTTATCTCGGTTAACCTCTTGTGAATAGCTTCATGTATATTGAAAGAGTGTTTAGTGCAATCTCCTCCCTAATGTCTTAAGTATTTCAAGAACGGATCATCTTTTGTAGATCTGAGCATTACAATAAAGGAAAGCTAAATGAGATCTCTTGAGAGATATAAGACATAGCCGCATCATAGTGGCATTGAAATTCACAAAGTTACCATCGCTCCTCTGAGAAATGCTCAGCAGATCAAAGTTTAAGTCATTCATGTAAGGTGACCTTCATGCTTAGTGCATTTCAGCCCTACGCAGTTTTGTAATATTGACTACATTTGAGGTTAGCGTGAGTAAAGGTCATTTACGTACAAGACAAAGAGAGTAGAAAGTCCACAGCTCCTGGGTATTTCTGCATTCGTGTGGAAAAATCCAATGTGAAGTCAGTCAGATTTGAAGTTGGAGATCCAGCTGAAATGGATAGAACGTAGACGATAAAATGGTCGTTTGGTAGACACTCTCGATGTTAGATTCGATCAAATATCCTACAGATCTTAAGAACCAGTTGACCAGCTTTTCCAAACTTTGCATGCTGAATTCGACGATGATGGCTAAGTGAATCGAGAGTGGCGGAATCCATGTCGTTAGCTATTACTTATCTAATCATCAGATGTCTTCATCATCAAGGTAATGAGAGACGACAGTTTCATTATTGTTTTGTTATCCTTTAAAAAAAAACGGATGAATATAGGCGTTTTTCCGCTCTTTTGGATAAATGCTATACGAATAAGAAAGATTTAAAAAATGATGTATAATGGTGTTTGTACAGCACAAAATTTGAACAAAATTACCTGAAGAGAGATATCATCAGGAAATGCATGTTGATTTGAAACATATTCAGGATTCTTCTCAAATCTGTTTGGTGAAAAATAAGATTTATTATTTATTATAGTGGGAGGATATTTGCTTTGGTGACTATGCAACAGCTGGGAGAGAATAAAGATGCGAGGAAGTCAAACATAATCAATGCATGATACTACGAAAGTACCAGAAGGATATAAGAAAGCGTAGTAAGGCAGAAGTCGTTCCCGATTTTCCATATCACCCCACAAAAGCTTGAGTACTGTTTTTAGCAATAGGCAACTTTCTGCATTTGCCTATTTTTGAAATCAGATTTGGATTTGTTGGTGGTTTCAAGTAGGTGTTGGGAGTTATAGTGTGGGCTGATTTCTGGTTGCTAGTTTTGCCTTTGAATCACTCGCAGTGTACTAAATTAGCCACGACGTAGCTGCCAGTAGAATTTCATCTGTATTTGCCAAATTGCCTTGGTATATGCAAGAATAAAATTATTCTCATATTTTATGAGATTATTGTCACATTTCATTATATTACCAATACATGAACCAATTTCCTATATAATAATCTAGAGCACTTTTCAAGCACTTCAGATCACAATGCATTTGACTTAACAAAGTTATCGGCTCTTTATTTTTCGAAGAAAGCATCTCTTAATCAGTCAAGCGCAGTTCAAATTTAGTTCTTATACTCTTTCTTGTCTTTGAAACTTTTGGACTGCGGTGATTAATTTTAGATTGCATTGTTTTATTGAAGAAAGAGTTCCGTTACAAATCAATACAAAGAATGGAAAGGGTCCTTGATCAGTAACTTTTAATACTGCTTGTCACTTCAGTCCCTTTTTATCAAAGATAAAATAAAATAAAATTTAGAATACAAGACTCCATAACAGTCAATAGTCTTATTTTTAACGATACTTGTGACAATGATTAGAAATATATACACGTTAGCACAAGAATAATGTTTAATTTGCCAAATATTTCGGTCTGAATATTACAGACCATCTTCAGTGGCTACATAGGAATAGTTTTTAAAAAACAAAGTGGAATACGAACAATTGATCATTCATACATAGAACGAGCCGCGTGATGTCATATCGCTAAGTATTCGAAGAGTAAACATTTTTAAAACATAATTAAAGATCTTAATTCAGAAATTCATATAATGATCTTAAATAACATTAGACTGATAAAAATAAAAAATAAATTTAAAAAAATTAATGTGTTATCCTGATTAAACTTTCCCAAACTTTTGATATAGATATACAGTCATTACGATTCAAGTTAGGACGTTGACGTAAGGACTCTATACGTTCTTTAAATAAACGTTCAAATTTGTAGTGACATCTGTGTAGGAGGAGAGTCCTCGACCAAAGGATGTTGTGGTTTGTTTCTAAACTATGCTGAGATAATCCCGATTTCTCAGGTTTGTTGTGTTGAATTGATGACTGATGCTCTTGAATTCTTTTTTCTATGGAACGTCCAGTTTATCCAAAGTAAGAAAGATTACAATTACAAGGAACTTGATACACACTAGGTAGAGACAAGGTTGAGCGTTTATCTTTAGATGAAGGAAAATGGCTGGATAATTTGTTAATAGGTGTATAAGTGGCTGTTAGATCATATTTCTTTAGAATTCTCGAAATTGGTTATGAAATCCCGGAAATGTAAGGAATTGGAACTCGACGTATTGAATCTTGGTAGTTCTGTGTTGGTTTGTGAGAATCGAAAAGATGTTGTGTACTCTTTTCGGAGAAGCCATTTAGTTTCATGTGATGTTTGATAGTCGAAAGTTCTTTCTGTAATAAATGAGAAGTTGAACAGTTAGTTTTGGCTCGTCGGATTGAACATTTTGTGACTCCTGTTTTTTGACAAGGGTGATGAGCAGATTCTTTGAGAATATAACGACCTGTAAAAGTTGATTTTCTTTAAACTGTTGTTTTAAGAATACCAGAAGGTGAACGGATGAGAAGGACGTCTAAAAAGGATAACTTGTCGTCTTTTTCAATTTCCATGATAAACTTTATACGAGGATGTAAGGAATTGATACTGCTTAAAAAGGAAGGTAAGGAGTCTCTGTCGTGACGCCATACATTTCTAATCTGTTTATAGTCTGTTTAAAGACATAGTTCAATAATCACTCGTATAGCAGGATTAAATGCCCTGGTTCTATCTGAAATCTATCATTACTTCTCATGTCTAATTATAGTTAAATTAAAAGCGCTGCGAATGTTATGAATCAAAAATGGCGCAAACTTACACTAAATATGAAAGTTTTATTTCACAATGTACACGAATCCTTTTCAACTTGCGCATTCCAACATTCAGAAAGTAGTCCTTATAAGGACTGGCTTAAATGGACGAATGCTTTTCGTCTTCCCCGTTGTCTGCAAGGATAAGGTGTTATTGATCTATTAATTAAAGCTCTGATCATGGCAGGAAGGTAACACCAATAGCCGAGCCTCAGTTAGAACTTCATTGGCT
Source organism: Typopeltis vanoorti (assembly GCF_054136105.1). Classification (NCBI taxonomy): domain Eukaryota; kingdom Metazoa; phylum Arthropoda; class Arachnida; order Uropygi; family Thelyphonidae; genus Typopeltis; species Typopeltis vanoorti. The sequence goes on from NC_143565.1 coordinate 79,876,167, forward strand.
ACAGGATTGCCATCTAATACCCATTTTAGTCGCCTCGTACGACATGCATAAGCTACATTGGGGCTATTCTTATCCCGACGACCACACGGGTTATCTACATTCAGAAAGTAATTGTATCAATCTTTATCAAATGTGGAAATGATTTGAGATCAGATCATGGGTGAGTTTCAAACGAACGTCTGTTCATTTATTAGCAAACAGTTGAACTTAAATTTACTTTTGTCAATCGTAAATTAATAGTTTACCATTTTTATTATTGAAAATTATTTGCTTAAACCAAAATTGAGATAATGCCGAAAATCATAGTACAGATTGAGTGGATAATAACAAAAAAGCATCAGTCTTTATTATTCGGTTTCTTATTGCTTAATAAACAATGTTATTAAGCAATAAGAAACTGACCAAACAGGAATTCAAGTTCATTTCTAGATCACATGATGTCTCATGAATATGAATGGACATCCGATTAATAATGTTGATGATAAGGTTATAGTTTATTTTTTCTTTCTTTCTTTCTTTCTTTCTTTTTTTTTCTGTTTGAATTGACAGGCAGGATGTTAGCCCAAAACGTTCCAGAACTAGCTACAGACATGTTTTCGATTGGTAATTTGAAAACTTCGGCCAACTATTGTTCAATTGTTTCGCTATGATTTATTGCCTTAATTTTGTTTTAAAGATTTTAAACTAACAAAATTTAAATTATCACTGTTTAATGATCAGTATAAATGATATTACGTTGTGCCATTTTTAAAATCACTGATGTGATTTTTTTTTTTTTTTTTTTTTTTGGTACCAACTTTCATTTTAAACTCGGTAAAGCTGTTTGAGAAAGCGAATAAATGTAGTATCAGCATTTGAAGATAAGATAATAGGAATAAAATTATTTTTAAAAAACAGACAAATCGCCCAGAATAGCACACCCAATTAACAGACGTAACATACGACTTCATAGCTTCATATACGTCGTAAACCCATATAACTACAACAGCAAAAATTTCCAAGACTCAGTTGTATCTCAAAGGACACTGATTTGAGCTCCTTTCAGATGCCAGCGATGTTTTCACCTTTGAATATCAAAATGTTTCGTCAACTTTCAGCAGTCGAAGAAACACTACTGGGTGCATAATTTCGCAAGTGCATTCTCAACTTTAACACAATAACAACAACGCTTGACGTTGGACATTCAACATTTGCACACGTAATAGTTACTATAGCTCAACCACATGTGTGCAAATGAGCAACATACGTGTATGCCTTTTCTAACCTTTCTGTGATCGATCAAAATAACTCATCATATATTTTAAAGAGATGTGTTAAAATTTATCGAAGGCGAAACAGTTGCATACGTCATGTCTATAATACATCTACTCTTCATCTTAATATTTAAACGTCACTTTTATCATTGAATTCAAGCCAACTGTAGAACAAACATAAAAGAAGCCAGAAGATAATGAGGTATAAAAAATCTAACAACGCCCAGCTGCCAGTTGCTCCGCCAACTGATTCAAACTATCGTGACAAGTTGGGTTGGAAGAAACTCCTTATCATCTCGTATTTCAAGGACGCCAAGTTATGCAGATCGACATTATTATTTAAAGAACAACAACAACATGCAGTGGAAGCGCGTTTAGCCTAGTGGCTGTGCACTTCGTAACTATATGCGTGGGGAAGGAGTGTCCTAGGTTCGATTCCCGTCGGTGACATGAGGAGCTGAAGGATCTTCCTCAGCCATAGCCATGTTAGTCGGAGGTGGACAGTAGGGTTTTCCCCCCCAATTTATCCTGGGGATGTTGATCCTGGAAAGCAGGCAAACCGGCCTTGAGAACTCAACACTACATGAATGATTTGAGGTCCAATGATTAATAAACCCTCGACACCGCAAGGTAAAGAGAAGGTAAAAAGAAGATGAGAGAGAGAGAGCATGCAGTTGATACACTGGCTTAAAGAGGACAATTGATTTAGGCACAACAGACAGTACACTGAATTGTTGACTTTTAGGGTACAAAATAATGATTAGAAACAATATTCAAAAAGAAATAAGGAAAACATTTAGATGAGAAATTTTAATAAAAACATAATAATTAACTAAAAAACACGATCAACTGAATATTACAAATAATACTTCTGCATCATGACCACATCAAGGAACTACAAAAATGTTTAATTCCACTTAAGGCGTCCAAATAAAAGTATTTGGACACCTTACGTGCAATGCAAATTTCCGATCCTACCACATGCAAATATTCAGGGAGCGTCTGCTTCAGTCTGGTAATAAAAGGTGGGGGTGTGCTGCATGTTTTGCACTGTACGCGATGTCAAGATGCCATGATCAGCTGAACTGACAGACTTCCAACGTGGGATGGTAGTTGGGTGTCACATCAGTGATTTTTCTATCCGTGACATTGCAACCCGTCTCAGTATACCGAAATCCACCGTTGTTTATGTCGTTCGTAGATGGAAAGTTGGTGGTACGACCACAGTAGGGAAAACGCCCTGGGAGGCCACCGACACTCACTGACCGAGATCGACGAGCTATGTCTCGGAATGTTCGAGCATTCCCGCACGTCATCAGCGGCGGACCTCACAGTCAACCTGGAAAATGTTGCAAATAAGAAACAGATCCCCCCCCCCGCTCAACTCCAAACCACGTTTAGAATGTTGTCTTTCACACCGTTTCTGGACAGCAGATGATTGAAATAGGATTCTGTGGAACGAATCCTTTTCCAATCTCTGATGGTCGCGTTTGAATCTGGAGATAACCCGGGGAACGGTTCCGGCAGGACTGCCTGATTCCGACTGCCAAGTTTTGTGGAGGCTTCGTAATGGTATTGGGGTGCTTCATTTGGATGGGGCTTGGTCCATAGATGGACGTGACCAAAACATGACTTCTGATGGCTATCTAGACATCCTGAACAACTCCGTACTTACAACGATGTGTAAGTACCTCGGCAGTGTCCATGTTTCATGTTGCATGATTCAGCACGACAATGCTGCATCCCATACTGCACTGCGAGTCCGAGACTGATTTCCACAAAACAACGTTGAAATGTTGGACTGGCAGATTCAGAGTTCAGACTTCAACCCTATCGAGCATCTTTGGTACGAACTAGAATGTCGAATTCACTCCAGACTAAAGTGGCCGTCATCAGCATCACCAATGGGGGGGGGGGGTAGCTTTGCGAAAGGAATGTAAAAATATTCCTTTTATGACGTGTCAGAAATTTCTGACAGTCACAAAAATTCAGGCTAAAAGTGATCCCACTCTATATTAGAAATGTAATTTAAATGCATTTTGTTGACCACAACTAGGTGTCCAAATATTTTTGTCACCGTAGTGCATGGGAGAGTGGATGTGTGTGTGTGTGTATACACCGCGCATGCGTGATGTACAATGACATAATGATTAAGTGGGATGATGTAATAGTGTCCTCCTCCACATCAGTTTCAAACCACTTTCTGAAAAAAAAAAGAAGTTTTTATGTTCATTTTCTGCTTCTGATGTTTTTATTCCTCGAAATAAAATTTGAAAACATAGGAAAAAATCCAAGTTGGATATCGCCCTCATTTTTACATCACAATATGACTTCAGATGTCTCATATGAATCACTTGATCATAGTAAAAACTATGAATGGAAAGTGTTTCCTTTTCCCATATTCACTCAGCATATAATCCCTACAGACTTCGATCTATTCTCCATTCTGAAACAACTATGTCGTGGGAAAAGCTTCTTTATTAACGAAGTTTCTGTAAGCCTACTTATAAGTAGGGTTACAGAAAGGCCCGCAAGTGTTTGTTAAATAAATAATTAGTGTGTGTGACAAGACGAAATTTAATTTGAATTTTTTTGTATACAGAATGTCATGAAGAAGAATTTATTATCACACATTCTCCAGTTTATCAACATACCATCTCCAGGAAAGAACAAGAGATGAGTTTATTAAAAATAAATCTGCACCTTTAAAGAATGAACAGTCAAATAATTTTTTTTTAATTCCACTAGTAAGTATTGTTGAATAATGATTTTTTTATGTTATTGAAAATAATTTCTTTTAGGGACAACTTGTCACATCCTGTCAGATGCGACAGATTAAACAAATTATTTCCTTTCTCTTTTCATATCTGGCTGGTAAAAGGCAAATCATAGAGTGTGAATTCCAGACAATTTGTTGGTTGCAGGATAAGTTTGTATTTGGATGGTATTATATTTTAACCAACATTAATGAGACAAGAACCCTGTGTGTATGTGACTGGCACGTTTAAGGAGAGGAAAAATGACTGGAATAGAAATACATGAATGAGAGACAAATAAATATGGAAATTTTTCGGTGTGGTATTGTGGGTGCTGCTGCAATGAATTATTAGTACGGAACGAATTATAGGTTCTCCTATAATCTCTAGCCATACATGCACACATTTATCAGTTTGGTCGGTAAAAACGCCGGAGAGACAGAAAGGGAGAAATTTAACAACTAATCATTAGTACATTGTGTTTGTATACACTATCAGTTAGTAAATTACTATTAGGAGAGGGGGGAATTCATTGAATATAATGTATGATCATATATTTCGTCTGGACATGGCATGAATTATATGTGGATCCACTGAGGACTTTTTCTTTTTTCTTATAGCTATTTCACCCTCTTGTTTTTGTTTTCCAAAACTCATATTTATTGTGTTTAATAGTAGTGTCACGATATAAAGAAAAATAAAGGACATTCGTGTTTTCACAGTTTATTTCCACAAAATTCAAGAAAAGTCTTTAATTTAATTTATTTATTTATTGAAAACCACCTGGAGTCAATAGAATAAAAATCTTGAACTTTATTGCAAAATTTGATTTCAAAACCTGTTGATATGCCAATGACGTTTTTTGATACAAATATACTATGTATCAATTTGATGTAAATATTTAAAAAATAAAAATATATTTATAATTACACTCAAAACACACACAAAAGAAACTGAAACAGTTGGTATATTGGTATACTACCGATCCATAATTACATATTTTTAATAAGAAAGCATAAATATGGACATATTGGAAATAATTTTTACTCGCCAACAATATCCTCACAAAAAATGAGGAAATTGTTGGCGAGTAAAACGAGGAAAATACGCTACAAAGACAATATTCGATTATTATGGGTATTTTTTTCACTTTTCCATTATTTAGTTATTATTATTTTCAAATATTATTTATGTTATTCTCTTTTTTTTTTCTCATGTATTTTATGTTTCCAATAAGCAAGGTGGTGGTCTCATAGCGACTGACTAATATTTTTTCATGATTATTTTTTCTTTTTTTCATTATTTTCATTATTTATTTATTATTATTTGCATATCTATTTAAGTTATTCTTATTTCCTTATTTTTCATTTATTTCTTATTTCCAATAAGGAAGGTAGTAGCTCATAGTGAGAGACTAAAATTGTCTTTCACCTGAGATGGAAAAAATAATAATAAAATAAAATAAAAACACTCAAAAACATGCAGCTTGTCAAGAAGCAACCTTTAGCATAAAACAACTTTTGTTGTTGTTGTTGTTGTCGTCGTTTCCTAATTACATATAGAGTATAAATATTTTATTTAATTATTTCGAAAAGTGGACTTAAATGTTTATATTTTTCTAAAATATATTTAATTAATTTGATTTTGAATTTTTGTTGTCGTTGTTTAGATGCTGTGTCCTGTTTACGTGGCTTCACCATCTTCAGCCAGTGAGATCTTTTGCATCATTATTGGGAATTATGGGTAATTTGCTGCGTAGTGCTCGATTTATTCCCCAACAGTTTCCTTATGAAAATCCAGACATTTTAGCCTACCACTTGCCAAGACCTCGACACAAAACACCACCAGAAACACTCAACAAACCTTTAGAGCTCCAGATTACAGTAAAACAAAAAGAAACCCTCTGACGATAGAATAAATACCTAGGAAATAGGAAAGAGATTCGGATTCAAATATTTATTTCAATCCCAAAGCATCGATGATTTCTAATGGATACGGTGATATAATAAGATCTTTTTTAAATAATGAAACCTGTGTTGCGATCATAATTAAAAGAAACACACGTATTAACCACAGTGAAAATTATTTAATTGTAAATATTTCATCCTAAGTATCTTAGGACATCATCAGTACAGTAGTTTAAAACAATAATAGGAATAACATACATTTAGGGCGCATGATTACAATAGAATCTCATTAAACGTGCATAACGTGTTACATAAATAATAATAATTATTATTATTATTTAAAACAATTTTGCATGACAATTTCCCATACGTTAGAAATAGTAAGAACGTCGTTGCGGTACAAATTTGGTCTGTGTAGTAGGGCTTCAGAACTTTCTTTGTATAAACGTTCATGTTTATATAAAGATTTATGTAAAAGTTTAGACTTTTCTCAATGGATCCTATGGTTTGGATTTTCAATTCAGTGTTGAGAGAGGCCAGAGTTTTGCGGTTTAAAGAGACGAATGTGGTATTGATGTTCCGAGATGCGTTTCTTAACAGACCTACCTGTCTGTCCAAAGTAAGACAATTTGCATGAGCATGGAATTTCATAAACGCCAGGCAACATCAAAGGTGAGAGTTTGTCCTTAGGAGACGATAACAAGTTGTAAATTTGGTTGATAGGTTTGTAAGAAGTGGCAAAATTGTATTTCTTCATAATTTTAAAAAGACGTTCGGAAGATGCCTTTGACATGAGGTATGGGAATCCTATGGACTTCTTCCTGTCTGGTTTGATGTGTGGAGAAGTGACTGATGATTTTTTGAGTTGTTTTCAGATTATGTCCATTTAGGATGGCTGTATTTTGATTACTTCTAATTCCTGGTTTAAAGATTCTTCAGAGGAGCAGAATTTGCGATAATCTTATTCCAATCTTTGCAAAATTGAAGGAAGTCATCAAATCTTCAGGTGCCCATAAAATCTATTAAAAAGCAAGTCATTCCTTACTACTCAATCAGTTACTACTCATTCCTTACTACTCAATAAAGCATAATCATTACCAGAGCTGATAAAGGAAATACCACTGTGGTTCTCGATACAAACTCACATGACTGAAAAATGAATTTACTTCTTTGAGATCGTAATACTTACGCCAAATTGGATTATGATCCTACAAAACGTCAACTCAGAAAATTAAATAAGCTACTTAATGAAACTTCCTCCTTAGATGAAGAAACAATCAAAAAAATTAAGACATACCATGCAAGACCTCTTAGAATTTATGGCTTACCTAAGCTACACAAAACTAATGTTCCACTTAGACCTGTCGTAGACTGTATCAGCAGTCCAAATTACAAGCTATCAAGATTCTTATCTAATTCTCCGCCCTCACATAGGCCACTCAGTCTCTTCAATCAAAAATTCTACTGAGTTTCACACAAAAATTAAAGACATTCAACTATCAAAAACTGACTTGTTAATCAGCTTCGACATTGTCTCCCTCTTCACAAACATTCCCCATCAAGAAACAATAGAATTACTAACTCCAAAATTTCCGTCTGAAATAGCTGAATTGTTCAAGTTTATTATTGCATCAGGTTACTTCACCTGAAAAGGTCAAATTTACAAGCAAGAAGAAGGAACAGAAATGGGATCTCCTTTATCACCAAACCTAGCAAACTTGTTTCTAGAACACCTTGAAGAAAAAATATTCACTTTTGAAAATCCAAACCAAAAATTTGGTTAAGATATGTCGACTACGTATTTGCAGTCTGGGATCATCCCAAACATGAATTACAACTGTTTCTAGATAAAATTAACCTTCTTCATCATCGCATCAACGTTAGAATAAGAATCTCCACAGGGTATCCCCTTTTTGGATTTACACATCCAAAGAAAAGAAGACGGTTCCATCGCCACGTCTGTCTTTCGCAAGTCTACATTCTCAGGTCGCTACATTCACAATTCTTCCGCTCATCATCCGTCTCAGAAATCTGGCATTATTAAATCACTAGTTTCCAGAGCACACAAATTCTGTTCCTCTGAAGAATCTTTAAACCAGGAATTAGAAGTAATCAAAAATACAGTCATACTAAATGGATATAATCCGAAAACAACTCAAAAAATCATCAGTCACTTCTCCACACATCAAACCAGACAGGAAGAAGTCCATAGGATTCCCATACCTTACGTCAAAGGCATTTCCGAACGTCTTTCTAAAATTATGAAGAAATACAATTTTGCCACTTCTTACAAACCTATCAACCAAATTTACAACTTGTTACCTTCTCCTAAGGACAAACTCTCACCTTTGATGGTGCCTGGCGTTTATGAAATTCCATGCTCATGAAAATTGTCTTACTTTGGACAGACAGGTAGGTCTGTTCAGAAACGCATCTCGGAACATCAAGACCACATTCGTCTCTTTAAACAGCAAAAATCTGGCCTCTCTCAACAAGGAATTGAAAATCCAAACCATAGGATCCATTGGGAAAAGTCTAAACTTTTACATAGATCTTTATATAAACATGAACGTTTATACAAAGAAAGTTCTGAACCCCTACTACACAGACCAAACTTAAACTGCAACGACGTTCTTACTATTCCAAAAGTATGGGAAATTGTCATACAAAATTGTGTTAAATAATTATTTTTATTTTTTTATTTTTTTATTTTTGTTTGTAACACGTTACGCACGTTTAATGAGATTCTATTGTAATCATGCGCCCTAAATGTATGTTATTCCTATTATTGTTTTAAACTACTGTACTGATGATGTCCTAAGATACTTAGGATGAAATATTTACAATTAAATAATTTGCACTGTGGTTAATACGTGTGTATCTTTTAATTATAATAACATCTATTAAACGAGATTGCGCTTTCCTCTATCGGATAACATCGGTTGGCGATTCCCACGTGCAGTTCAAATAGACAGAAGACGGTGGTTAGGATTAAGAAGTCAGATTTCAAATCATCGTGATGTAAACGAAGAAAGAGGTGCTAATATTAAGGTATAGAGATCGAACCTAATTAGCTTCACAGACACACCGGCTATCTTAACAGCAAGATAGCCTGTGTGTCTGCGTGTGTGTGTGTGTGTGTGTGTGTGTGTGTGTGTGTGTGTGTGTGTGTGAGAGAGAGAGACTTCCTGCCCGATTTGTACTTTAACCTAAATTCCTCTTTCACCTTTTTTTCGTTCCTTAGACTGACCTTATTTATATTTATTGTGCAGAAGTCTGAAATTTTTAAAACCTCTTAACAATATTAATTTTTATGCTCACCATTAAAACAAATAAATTTGACTTTTAATGCAAACTCCTGTTTTAATCTTCTGTCTCTAGCATCAGCTTTATGAGTTTAGTTCACCACCCTTACTTCAGTTCACACTAAGTATGGAAAGTATTTACAGTGGCTTTATTTTGTTTGTCTTTATTTTGTTTATCATATTGTAGGACGCTCCAACGTGAAAATCCGCCATTCTCAACAGAGGTTCTTCTCATTTCTTTTTTTAAAACCTTTTGCAATTACAAATATTTCTAATATATTTATTCTAATATATTCTTAGTTACATTTTCCGTAAGTTCATCATTTTTAAATGTAAATAGGAATCATACGCTAAAGGAAATAAACATATGTGTGTGGTTTTTTTTCTCTACACGTGTTTATTTACATCAAGTACCAGTTCATTAAAAATATCCACATAACAGCGTACGTCTTCAAGTGTGTACCTCATACGTGGTGAATTCAGATACATAAGTCACAGTCCCTAGTTGTACCCTGCGGTATTTACGTATCATATTGAAACGTAACGATGCAGTTCGTAAAATCCAATAAATTGTACGTTTTCCTCTCATATCGATGCACTGTTTCCAGCCAGCTTTAGGGGTTGACTCGATATTTTCTATTTATCATATTGTATCATATTATTGAAGTCATTCAGGTCCCCCCCCCCCCACACACACACATTGACTTTGTGTCGAATTCGGTCGGTACGTTTAACAACTGGAATCTATCATTCCTCCAATTCGCTTTTAAGCATGATATTTAAAATATTTTTAGTATTTTCCCTTTTCTTATTTAGGATAAGCATTCTTTCTGGAGAAGAATTTGATTTCTGTGATGCAGTTAGAAGAACGTGCTGGTATGACCGATCCATTGGAGATTCCCTGAAATTATCCGTGAAAGTTCTTAAACAAAAAATGAGAAATGAAAGAGTGGCCGTTCTCTGGCAGCAACACTTCAAAGTAAGGACAACAACGAATCATTGATGCTGGAAATTGAACCTGGTAAGATACTAAGAGTGAGGTTACAATTATGATATTAGCACATATAAGAAAAATCTATGTTAACTTACTTTCATCGAATTTCGGTTCTTATTATAATATGCTGCTAAACAGCATCTTAAACGAATCTTAAAGCAGCAAGTTAAAAGAATTTAACCGAATTAAAAGTAATTTGTTTGAACAAAATCGCTAAGGGAATTAACAAAAAAAAATTGCTTTACCGTCTACAAAATTTCACGCACACATTTTAACAGATATTCTATTGCCAATTTATTCAATAGAATCAATTATTTATAAAACTATATTTAAGTGCTAAATATAGTTTTATAAATAATTAAAATATTTTAATTTATATTTCAGACAATCCTCCATGGAATATGCTAGTTGGAAGTGATGGAAAGGAACTGAGTATAAGTCCACTAACAGAGTCTAACTTTGATTTCAACTATTTTACAAGTCGAGTAATCCGAGCGGGGGAAGTATTGAAGACAAATCGTTTTGAGGAAGAGATTGTCTTTAAAGTGAACATCATCCCCGAAGGTAAGATAGCAAAAGATATATTACCGATGTAAAATGCATTAACAAAATTATTTATCACTTTTAATTTTGATTTTGTGTGTGTGTGTGTGTGTGTGTGTGTGTGTGTGTGTGTGTGTGTGTGTGTGTGTGTGTGTGTGTGTGTGTGTGTGTGTGTGTGTGTGTGTGTGTGTGTGTGTGTGTGTGTTCTTTCCTTCCCACCACATAGATCTCGGACGAGTCTAGTTTGGAGAAGAAATCACAATTAATATAGAGAATTACATAATGCTTCCTGAAGAAGGGATGTCATTCGAGTGGAGAATGGAAAAAACGAAGTCACTGATCTCCCCAGTAATATGAAAGTATCAGGGAACTAAGAAGAAGATGTCCTTTAATGTTCTATATACACTTCAAAAGGAATCTTTGCTGCTAAGAGGAGATTTCTAATAGAGGAAATGAGTGAGTTCATCTTTGAAATCATCTATACATGATTTTAGAGCAACAAGCACTTACTTTTAGTTTTAATGCCATTACCCTCGATGGTTACTACACATACTCACCAAAATTTCAAAATACATCATCTTATAATAAAAATTATGTTCATAAAAAAAAGGTGTTTTACTAAAATTTTGTATATTTGTAAAAACATTATAAAGAATCGGAATATTTTAAGAAACTTAACATTAAATTATATTTTCTCGGATATTATATTTATTATGAGCCTCCGTAGCTCAGTCGTTATAGATGAAGCTGTTGGGTTGGGAAGACCTGGGTTCGATTCCCGTCAGTGACGTGAGGAACCTGGTCCCTTAATAATTATCTGGTCTCTTTCGATTTCGACTAAAGATGAGTTAGCTCGTTTCCTACGGAGGTAGGGGGTTTTCACCCGGAAACTCGGGTTTTTCGTCCCCCCAAACAAGCAAACCGTCCCCGTAAACACACTTCTACAGACATAGGACATCTCCAGGAATAAGGAATAACCACCCTATTCCTTAGGATTTCGGTTCGAATACCTACACGATAAAATGTGTAGGTCTACGCGTGAGAATAAAGTAGGATAGGTTAGGATTGTATTTATTGAAATATTATAGTTTACAATACATTATGCTTTACTCCACTACGATTATGATGTCAAATTTTTGTGTAGGATAGTGTAGAGATTTCGCATGAAATTTCTAATAGACTTTTAACGCTTTATTATCTTCGGACTCCCCAAAAAAATCATCTGAAAATTATAATCACTATCAGCTTATAAAATAAGTCAAGGTTTAACTGCGCGTGTCATTGTTAAAACTGTAACATGCACAATAAAAAATAAAAAATAAACTGAAAAATTAAACTAGTTAAAACTATAAGTAAATCACTCGTGATATTCGGCCTTTCATAAATAATTTAAAGGAACAACTTATTATACTGAGTACAGAATGACATTATTTTCATTTCATTTTGTTAATACCGTACTACGTTTTTCTTATAAATATTATGTAATATTTTGACATTTATTAGGTAGCCTCCCAGAAATATCCAGTCGCGTCACGAATTCAGAGAATGCAGTCACAAAGCATATTTCAATCGAAATAGCACCGCAAAGAGCAGAAGAATCTGTACCAGGAAGAAGAAATACAATAAAAGCTCGCAGCCTAAACAATCGCAGAAATATCCAAGAACAGAACTTGCTCGCTGACATTTCCATCAAAAGAAGACCAATCTCAAAGCGTTATTTAAAGGAAAATAAATTTCGTAAGAATTTCGAAGAAAGTCTTACGAATCAATTGAAGTTGAAGAAGAAGAGGAAAAAGATTATGAATACACAGACGAAGAAGATGTTGATGTTGACAAAATCAAGACCCAAGAACCGACTGAAGCTTCTTCTACACCAGAAACAACAAAGCCTCGAAATCATATTAATCTTATTAAAGGGATGAATGAAGAGATGGGAAGAAATGAAAAAGAAGAAACTCCAGAAGACCTTAGAAAAGAAACGGACATCGAAGTGCGCGAATCTCAACTTGTTTCCGTATGACCGATCGTGAGGGCAGCAATCACGGAAGTTGCGTGAGACCTCCAAAAAACTCTGGATGCTGTAAATGCAGTCTAGGTTTCCATGGAAACGGATTTTTTTTTTTTTTTTTTGAATTTTTTGCTGGGAAGATCCTAATTTTATACCTTTAAGTCATTATTAGTCTATTGCCGCACAAAATGTTCGATAATAAAATTCGATGCAATTCGTATAATTTATATTCCTGTGAAGTGCTAAAACGATTTACCAAATAATAAATTTGCATGTTTATTATTTGGTAAATAATTTTTTTTTTTAATTTAGAAATTTAAAAAAAAAAAAAAAACATTGTCATGATGGAATTTTTTGTATTCAGAATTTCTATTAAACTATTTTAACTCATCTGAAATTATTTGGAATTGAACTACTTTATTTAACAAAACTAGACAAACTTTATAAAAGTTTGCGATGTCAATCAATGCCTACAGTATACAAAAGACAAGTCTAGGTTTAGTTATTGAGATAATAAACTGAATCACTATGCAAAAATACTGTTAAGATCGGATCATTTGCTTATTTTGTTTATATCTCGTTATTTATTTATTTATTTTTTTGCTAAATTTGTTGTCTGAGCGATTTCTGAGCTAAGTCCAAACGAAATTTGCACTTAGCTCAGAAACATTTAAAAAATCTTTAAAGAAATCCGCCATAAATCATTAAAAAATCTTACAAAAACATTAAAAAAAATCCACCAACGGTAGTTAGGTTTTAGTCCACTTACCATATTTTTAGCTAAACGCCTTCTATTGTGTCCATATCTGGTAACAGATCCTGCCACTGGCGCCCTTCTGGCGCTAGCGTCCTTGGCAACTGTCTCAATGTGGAAACGTTCTGATGCCTTTACATTTTGCGTATGTTTTGTTACAATTACATCAAAGGTTATCTTGACAGTCTATTATTTCTGTAAATGTGTATGTTCTCGGGATATTTTTAGACGAAAGGCGATGTTCCTAATCCTAACTAGTATTTATTTTTATGCGCGCAAGTTTCGGGAGTGGGAGGGTAAATACGGTGAAGCAGATTAGTAAAATTTTATTTTCCCTTTCAAGAAAAAAATGTATATGAAGATTTTAAACGTGAAAATTTTGTTGTACACGGTAAATTTATTGTAACGTACAAAAAATCATGTTGAATTTCAACGAATAATTTTAATATAATAATAAACTGCTAACTCGCAATAAAAATGAAATACTAGCATTGTCATTGGCAGATAGTGCTTTAAAAGGGTAAAACTGCTTTAAAGGAGTACATTTCTTATTGATCATGCTTGAAATGCGTGAACTTTCGCTTGAAAGTTACGGTGGCGAATACCAAGTTCAAAAGGTAAAACTACACATTAGGTAACCAGTTCAGATCTTGCATGTCCTTTAATTATTATGATGCACCGGTTTGTGGTCGATGCGACCGGCTGTAAACAAGTTTTTTTTTTTTTTTTTTTCCGTCTGTGAGTTGACTTAATGGTAGAGAAGGGTTAATAGAGAAAAAAAAAAGTTCAACTTATGTTTGGATAAGTTTTTATGAAGTCTGAAAGGATATTTTCAAATAGAAATGAATCTCATTATTTAATTATAAATTACATTATTTATTTATAAATTAAATAATGCGAAAATAATATTTTTGCATTATTGAATTATAAAGCAAATTTAAATTAAATATTGAAATAAATATTTGGGGAAAAAATAGAACTAAATTATATCAGCAACAAGAAATGTAAAGGGAAAGCAAGCAAAAAATAATCATAGTTCGATTAAAAAATTATTCATAATTCAATTAATTGTTAGTTAAATAAACATATTGTTAAAATGAATTGCAATTTAATAGTTGGATTTTTTTTTTTTTTTATCTAACAGACGCAAATCTTTTATATTCATCGTCTGGTGGAATTTTATTCATTGTTAAGTACGTGAAAAGTTTCATGTAGTACAACTAACAAACAAAAACAGATAAATCTAATAAAATACTATCAGAACAATAGAATACGGTTTTTTATTTATTTTTTATTTATTTTTTTTTATTATTTTTTTTTAGGACGACGTGATAGCCAGCTTCTTGGTTTGGGAAAGATTTGGGTTCAAATCCCGTTTAGAGTCCAAGCAACCTTCGTAAGGCTTTCCAATGAACACGAGTTTACCAGTCTTTTACGAAACAGTCAGGAAAAAAAAATATTGAAATAACAATATTTGGAAATTATCACAGCTACAAGAATGCATTGAATTTTATTTTCGCATCCAACATAATTAAGTATCGTAACCTTCATAAGAATTCAATTATTCATTAACTCTTATGAAATCGTTCTGAATAATAATAAAAAAGTATATTATACTCGTTTGCAATGGTTAGTTTGAAACAATGCGATGAAAACAAATACGCTTGCTTCTTACAGATATTTTTCCTGCTTTTAATATTAAAATCTAATTAGTAGTCAGAAGGCTGCTCTCAGATATGCGACCTTGGTTACTTTCTTTCAATACCTTTTAAAGTTACCCCAAATGATCACTAGATGGCATCGTAATGCATTGATGTTGAACGAACTTCAGCGTTGCTTAAATACTTAAATATCGCTTTATATTTATATATACGTATAATTTATTTATTTATTAAGATCTCAGCCGACTGTCCATAATTTATTCATTAAAATGTCGTAACTTGTCTTATTTCTTGTTTGACGAACTTCAGCCTAAGAATTGCTCGCCTATTACTTAATAAGCAAAGACAACATAAGATTACATTCGATGGGAACGATTAAAAATATGAATACTCAAGGTTAAGTGCAATGCATGCGCCACCTGCCTGCTGGAGTCAATTGTTTAGCTGCAGCAGTGAAAAACGTAGTTTGTGTTCGTGTAAAGCAATTGTGCGATTTCAATAAAAATTAAAATTCTTCCATAAAATTCTTTTTAAATCTTAAATAGTAAGACTTGTGAAGCTGGTATTAAAAAAAAAATTAATTAATTAAATTAAAAAAAAATATAAATAAAAGGTTGCCTGATTGGTCGAGAGTAGTTGCATATGTACTCTCCAACCATCAACAGGAGGTGAGTTCGGATCCAACCGTAGACGTGGATGCTTGTAAACTACTCTGGACAAGCTTGTATAGCTCCTTGAATTGATTGTTTGTTTATTACTTTGTTTATTAAATTAAAAAAAAAAAACGCATCTGCTCCTATTCAGGTTCCGTACGTGAGTCCGTGCTTCAACATTTCCCCTCCGTTCATAATCGGTTAACTTAGTATGGCTTGAAAATAACCCAAGAAAGTAACTACCTCATACATACATACATAGTCTTCAAAGACCTCTATCTTATAGTTTTTGCACAAATAAGTGATAAAATTATAATAATAGAGAGAAAGAAAAAAAAAAGATTTAAATGGATTGAATTGATTATTATACAGCCAAGAAATCTAATTATCCCAAAAGTTTTACATTCTTACTAACACTTGAGAGTATGTCATATCATTTAAGACAACATCGTATTATTAAGACAACATTGTATATTAAGACATTTCATATGTATTACGTGTGATAGAAGTTAACTAATTTAAATCCAACTCCACAGGACTGTGCTGGTTTAATCCCATGGTGTTATTTTATCATAAGTGCCCTGTTGCAATACGCTTCCTTGATGTATTTGGCCATTCGTTTGTTATGTGAATAGACGCGTATATAAATAATGAACCAAAAACATACAGCATTGTTTAAATATTGTGACGAGATTTTAAATAAATAAATCATCGACAAATGCCTTTATAATTGAGGGCTGAAAGGAGGATAATGAGTTTCTGGATTTGGCGTCTATATTTAATTACAAAATAGCGTGCAAGTAATTTTTTAAGCCATTTCAAATGACTATTTAGGTTTTGAAATTAGTATATACACTTCCGCGTATTCGTTCTAATGACATACTTGAGTATTTTCCAAGGACATGTCTTTTTAAAAGGAATGCTAAGAATTTTCTTTCACTAAGTACTTAACCCTCCCCCACCCCATCGGGAGGCACAACCCCCTCCTCCCACGACTCTGAGAGCAATGGCGACGGTACTGTCCGAACATAGATCGAGATCCCTCCTCCCTCGACACTTCTGCGCATGCCAGAAAAAGGCGAATCCATTCCGATAATAGGGTAATTAATCAATCCGTATTGTGGGATGAGCATTTATTATTACACGTAGGAAAATTAACTTCTCTTTTATTATCATTGCAGTTTTTAAAGTGGTAACTATTTTGCTCGTATAATAGTTGGAAAATTTTACGCATACAGTACGTGATTTCGCTTGGAAGTGACGAATTCGTACATTTCCTTATTTCTTTCTCTCCTTCAACATGAATTGACTCTTCTTGGCAATCTGCCAGCCAGGGTTCTCGCATCTGTGGTTGGACAGTAGCTATGCCACCAGTAGGACTTTCCAAGCCAGCTGGTCAAAGGTGAGGGGCCAGACTAAAGCTGGCTGGCAGATTGCCAAGAAGAGTCAATTCATGTTGAAGGAGAGAAAGAAATAAGGAGATGTAAGAATTCGTCACTTCCACGCGAAATCACGTACTTTACACGTAAAATTTTCCAACTATTATACAAGCAAAATAGTTACCACTTTAAAAACTGCAATGATAATAAAAGAGAAGTTAATTTTCCGACGTGTAATAATAAATGCTCATCCCACAATACGGATTGATTACCTCATGGTTGAGCATGAGCCCGAGGTTTGGAATAAAGGATTACGATTTGGAACGTGGAATATCAGAAGCTTATACAGAGCAAGTGCACTGCAAAAGCTAGAGTGATGAACTTAAAAAATATAAAATGGAGGTAGTGGCAATTCAGGAAACTAGATGGATTGATACTGGTGAACATAAATGAGGAGATTATTGGTTATTATATGGTGGAAATATCACAGGAAGGCATGAACTAGGAACAGGATTTATAGTCTAACTTTTTTTCTAACGACAATCTCTCAAAGATCTTGATTAATATTTCACGTTTAACTCGAAAAAAATGTGCAAAAAAATATGAGGGAAAAATAAGTTTAAGACAAGAAAGGGGAAATAAAAATTAAACAAAATTTAATGAAATTGTGAGATAGGCTGCGGGTTCTCCCGGCAGGGGGCATGATTGTTTGTGATTACAAAGTCCTTACAAAGTCTGTGTGGAAAGGGAATCTGCTACCGTACTGCTTCTAGCAGAAAGCTTCACTCCCAAAACTCAATGAGGAAAGGGAATGAGTGACCTAGGGTGTCAAAATGACGTCACACGTGAATAACTAACTGAAAGTTGAGCACAACTCTATTAATAAATCCAAATTGCAATAACTTTACTCTTGGAAACTTGTCTAAGAACAACTAATAGAGAATCGTTCTTTGTAAGAATAAGACAGTGAGACTTCAGTATTTGTTTCATATATCCGTAAGCGTAGTTTTAAAAAACGACGCCTACAGTGGCGGCTTGTACATAAGCACTGCGACACTGCAGCACCCCCGAAGGTAAAAAAAAAAAAAACGAAAAAAAAAACTTTGTTTGTGTTTATAAATAATAACAACGCTTACAACATTATATAAATGCAGTACAACATGTTAAAGGTTGCAGCTTATGTTTCGACATTGATTGAATAGTTAATAATTGGAATTATTCGATTAACGCTTTAGATTATGAAACAAATGCACTAACGCAGTGCATTGATTGTCAGAATTAGTGTCGGAATTATCACGTTCGGTCAGTTACAGCTAGACTCGCCGATATTCGTTTGCGCTTGTCATTGCATAACAAGTGAATCCGTCCGGCACTGCTCGTTTGAGCAGTGCCTCTACAGAACAATTGTATGTTTGCGTGCGTTATTTCTGTGAGATACGAAACTTGGTGTGTGTGTGTGTGTGTTCGTGGTGAGGGTGAAATATTTTTAATAAAGCAATATTTTAATATGTAAATTTATTTATTAATAAATTGGTTACTGATTAGGAAAAAATATATATTTTTTTAATGTTGTTTATGCAGCGCCCCTATTTAAAATTTTCGACCACCGCCACTGGACGCCTAACTCTTACACTGGAGAAAAATTTATTATATTTATTATAAGCAAAACAGATTCGTTGTGCGTATGTGGATCAGATAACCTGGAAATCATGATTGTATCTGTTTGATCTCTAGCAATCAAATATGGCTTTGTAAAGTCATCTGAATATCTCGAATTAGCAGGAGAATGATCTCACACGACACTAGGAAAATGTCTGCCACTTGAATGTGCTGCCCTCTGTTGTTTATTACTTAAGTGATCAATTCTCTCTCTCTCTCTCTGCCTTCCCTTTTAATAGGATTTTTTTATTTGAAATAGGATTTAAATATTAAATGATAATATGAATGGCAATGCCATCTAGTGAGCATTTTCATATTATCAATTTCCGCATGTTTAGAGTTATTCTTTCTATTCTATAAAACATTTTCCAATAAATTCAGGGTAATTGCTGAGTAAGAGGGTGATCGTACAATTTTCTACTTATATTAATACAAAAATATAAATCACTCAAGACGAAGTAGGATACTAGCAACAAATAAATTACAATACAGTTTTCAGATGGGACAAATAAATTTGGGAAGAAATGCTTACGTACAATATGAATAAAATGGTAAAATAATAATAAAAACGCTTGACATTCCATGTTGAATATGATCCAAAATACCTGTCTTCTTCTCACTGTATTAAATAGATTTACGATTGGCAATCTTGTTAATGTTAGCAGTATTTCCAAAAAAATAAAATAAATAAAGTACCCTGCCCTACTTTCGATGTGGTATTCAGAATAGCATTTTTTCCTTTACTCTTGACTAAATAAATTGTATTTACTGAGAGGGAAAACTATTCTTAAAATAAGCAAAGTAACTCAGTTCACTGAAAATCCTTATGTTAGAAACAGTTTATTATTACAGCAAGATAACAATACAGCGTCTTATAATACATTATCATCTTCATCACATTGTTGATATGCAACAATGTGATGAATTGTTGCATCGGCTATACAGGATGCTCTGATAGTACAGTACTATATATGAAAAGTTGACATTATTATCTTATATATACAGTTGTATAAAATAATGGTAAACGTATACAAATATTATATACAAGAGATTATTAAAATTTTTCAGAATTAGCGAATGACTAAATCTGCAACGATCATAGCCTATATAGCTTTCCTATAAAAGATTCATGAGTGGTGATACTCTTTCAAAAATATGCAAAAGATTAGACTATCAATGAAGTGCAATTTATCATAATGAATGCAGTTTCATAAGGATTATCCAAATATCGCATATTGAATTAAAATTATATGACTGATTCATTTGAAATTATTTTGGAGGTTATGCTTTTTATCTAAACGAGCTAAACTGTATGCTTCAAGATAACAAGTAATTTTTATCCTAATTGTAACAACATAAATTAATTTTAAGATAATGGAAGTCTTCGAAAAGAAATATTTTGACTTATACAAAAATTAGTTAGAATATATTATTCTCACTGGAAAAAAAATAATGGAGGTTAATGTGCGCTTCAAAAAATATACATTTAGTTTTGTTCAACTATTCATGAAGAAAGTGGATTGTGACCTTAACTTCAAAGTCAGCTGACTTATGTTAAATTTTATTATGAAGTCGAAGTAAGATAGCTACTTCAGTTATGCTACTTGTACAGTGAATTATAGTTTGCATGCAGATTACTGCCAAAACTATGAATATTATAAATAATATTTATAAATCATAATTATTTTGCTTTAGGTGGATAAAGATTATCTCTATCTGCGCTGCTAAATTCAAAAATATTCCATTTATGATATTGACATATGTAGATATCAACAAGGAAACGTATAAAATACAGTATCGTAAAAATATAGTGTCGTTATAAATGCAAGCACACCCATTATTTACTCGATAACTAACTGTTGATGTTCATATTAGAAAAGAGTGGATATTACAAATATTTCGGTGATCGTTTTGGCATATTTTAATTATGCGTATTTGGGAAACTGTATCTCCATAAAAAGGCAAGGATGACCATAATGATTCCAATCATCAGAAACCAACCCAGATCGGTGGAATGTTTTTTTCTATTCACTGAGCCCTTGTGAAATGGTTCTCGAAATCTTTTTTCCCAGTTTAAAATAGCTTCCCGTGCTCCAGACCACTTATGAGGTCCTTGAAGACGATACTGGTAAGGAAAACATGGCGCAGTAAGACATGTCCAAAATAACTTTGGATCTGTAAAAAACATATGCAATAAATTAGGCTTAGCTCCAATGAGAGTGGCTATAGTGTCCAAATATGGTAACCAATAAGTCATTATACGATGGCGAGAGCTAGGAATAAAAGTCATCCTGATTACTGTGTTCATAATTTTTACATCTTCTTCCATTTTAGTCGTTGGAGGAAGCTGAAGTTTTCCGTTGATCACAAGAGCAGCCCACCTTGACTGCAATTCAAGAGCAGGACACAGAGCACCTAAAGTTTCAATCAAACCAATGACTGCAAGAGTAGGATGAGAAAGTTTTGGAAGAAACACATATTTATACAATTGAACCCCGCTGTCACTGTCAAATACATTTTCATCAAGGAAAGGGAATTTAATATTATATCCTGTAGCCAGAACTACAGCATCCAACATCGTCAAATCTTTATCTCCTTCAAACAAAGCACCCTTTTCGGAAAATTTTAATATTCCCTTCTTTAAAACGATACCTCCACACAGGAGCCGAGCTTGAAAGTTGTCGGTAATAGTTGGATGTTGACTTGGAGGTTTGTGTTTGGGAGTTAAACCATAGAAGTCATGATTTATTGTACCGTAGATCGTTTTTTCGAACTTAGAGCTCAACATATTGTAAGGTAAATAACTACTGATGAAGTTATCCCATCGAGAAAAGAAGTCAAATGCTTTTCCATTAGATAATAGACGTGTAGCTATCCAGGCTCCTCTTCTAGTACTTAAATATACCTGAAGAAAGAGAGAAAAAGCACGTTAGATTTAGCCAAATAGTGAGTAATGCAAATTTAAATTAGCGAGTAGGGGGGGGGAAATAAAAGTGATATTGATAAAAGTGATTGGTTCTCATGATAATTTTTATTATTGAAATATTTTACGGAAGAAGTTGAGTACCATGTATATCTAATGCTTGAAAGATTTTGTGATATACCGTATATATGTGATAGAAATAATAAACACATTTTAATAAAAGTCTAAAATTTATTAAGAAATATATTCAAAAACGTATTTTACAAATGAGAAATATCAGTACTGAATAAGCTGAATCTTCAACCTTTCATAAATATATGTATATAGACGTGTGTGTGTGTGTGTGTGTGTGTGTGTTGTCAGCAAAACATTGGATGGATTGATGCATAAGTTTATTTGCAAAAATGTCAAAAAAAGAATGTGAATAGAATCAAATATATTTTACAGAAAATTCACTAAGTTAATGGATGGATTGTATTGTTAATATTCATGATAATCAATTTTTTTCTGTAACTTCTACATCGGGAAGGTTATAAAAATGATAAATACTATTTATTATTTATTATTTGTATTTTATACACAATCAGAAAATCGCATTCAAGGGACTAAACACGGAACTTTTACAAGCGACTTCACACCTCCAATAAACGGGACAGCGGTCTATCACAGAGCGATGAAATTTAGCTACACCGACCGAAAGACGTTCTATGTCCAATGAAAATAGGGACTGGAAGACTACGCATCCTGTTGGTTAAAGAGCATGCCAACTATGGGGTAATTGGAATTGATGAATTTAATCTAACAGGAATCACAGAGAAGATTTAACTGACGTTTATAAGTTTGTTTAGGATATACCTATAACATAAAACAGTAAGAGTTTATTGCACTTAGCTTTTCTTTCTTTCTTCAGCAGTAAGTGAATTGATCTCCTAGTGTGTCTCTTATTTTTCTTTTATTTTAAATAATGTAATGTAATATAATATACAGGGTGGTTCAAAATTCCACGTACAAATTTCGAGGGGAGGTAGAGAACATCAAAATCAACCATATTCACATAGGAAAGCATGATCACGGAAGGTACTAACAGGGACACAAAGATACAGAAATAACAAGGCAGTAAGTAGTGTATAAAACTTTATTAGGCGTAACTGAACAGTTCAATAGTAGTTGGATACATAATATGGTAAACGAGGTGCATGTCTGCCATCTCAGCGTTCGTAAAACGACGCTTGTTCTTCGTACGACGTCAAAAAGATTGAATGAGGAAGCCCCAATTGCTCACCTGGAGGGCTGGCGAACAGCGCCACCTATCACTTTCGGGTGGCGTTTCCGGTCATGCTTTCCCATGTGAATAGGGTTGATCTTGATGTTCGCTACCTCCCCTCAAAGTTTGTACGTGGAATTTTGAACCACCCTGCATATGACATAAAAGAAGATATTTCCAAATCTTGATATTTATATTGTTTTTATCTCTAAGTTATCCAGAATGAAGAGGTACAAACCTTTTCGCATACGTAGCTAAGTTCTACGGCAGCGTCCACGGCAGAATTTCCAATTCCGATAACTGCAACAGTTTTGCCTTCATATCCCTTACCGTGTTTTACACTGTGAGAATGCGACACTTTTCCTTTGAACTCCTTCATCCCAGGGATCTCTGGAATATGTGGAAACGAATTATGACCAATGCACACCATCACACCATGGAATATACCTTGAGATGTATTATTGTCTTGGGTATTTCTTACCGTCACCACCCACTTTCCAGTGACCTCATAGTCGGAGGACTTCGATACTTTTATAACTTCTTGGTGGTACTTTATGTGACGTAACAAATCGAAATTTTTCGCATACATCTGATAGTATTCCAAGGCCTGTTTGTTGCTCAGGAAGCATGAGAAGTTACCTGGTGGGGGGAAGTCGCTGTACGCGCTGGATTCTTTATTGGTATTCATGACGGTTGACTTCATTACTGAAGGAATATGGTCAATATCTTCATCCCGATATCTCCATACTCCACCAAAATCATTCGTTTTTTCAAAGCAGACCACATCCATCTGTTCTTCTTTGCATGCTTTTATTGCTGCTAGACCACTAACTCCTGCTCCAATCACGGCAATTTTCTTCGTCTCTGCCATTCTAACTACAAATAGAGAGAATCTATGAGCAGTTCAATTTTTGAAAACAATTTGTATTTATTAATTAAAGTAGTTAGCATGATCCTGATTTCGTAAAATTTTAATTGATAAATAGTAAATAAATAGTAAAAGAAAATGCATCTTAAACGTAACTCAGTTGCCCTCCATTATCCCCTCAAAGCGTACATTACAAAGATTGATGCAAGGCAATCACGATGACATTAAGAAACTTAAAGTCGCAAAACGTTATCATGGCTAAATGAATTTTGAGAGCTTATTAATGTAACGTATACTATGTACGTGTTTCGAAAATCACTGCCTCGCTCTTCCCACCGATGCCAAGTGTCGCCCAGACCGACTCATTTGTTGATCAGAAGGTGTTGATCAGATCAAGAATTGTTTTTGGAGCAATTAAAATATGTAAAAGTTGTTTTAAATTAGTGTCCCTCTATAGGCGAATCGTCTTCGGTGTGAGAAAACTGTCTCTTTGAGGGCAAAAATTAGTTTTTCGGGCGAAAAAAAAATATTACGCATCACGCTAGCCACAATGTAACGCTGTTTGACGAAAGATAAAGACCATATAACAAATGAGGAAATACTTAATTTTTAAAATCGCGAATAAATAATAGAATATGCGTTTGTGGCATGCTATACTGTATGTGATTCATAGATGCGTAGGCAATATATACATTGCATTAATTAATACATAGCATTAATTGATGCAACGTATATATTGCATTGATTTCATAATGAGAACATTATGAAAAAAGTGCAGTTAATCGTAATAAAAATAATGCATTGGTGTAGAATTTATGTATCAGACATGCGAAACCAGGAATGAGACAGTCAACACTTTTATTTAAAGAAAAGGGTAAATTTTTTATTGATCTAAATTAACTAAAACCTGTATTGAAACCAATATTTTTCTAACTATTTATATTATGAATTTTATACAATGATGTGAACAAAAATAAACCAAAATCCTTGGAAGTTTTTCAACGTCTTATATGACTGAAAATGGTCTTAGTTCAGTAAACTTAGATGCATCTCAATAAACATTGTATTTATAATTATTCAAAGTGTGGATACCTTTTTGTGTCGCCCCTGTATTTATTTACTTGGTTCTTGCGGTCTTCTGAGATGTCTCTTTCTGTAAAGAGAAAAGGGCGTTTTATTTTCTAGTAGACAGAAAGAATTTAAGATTCCAGATTGGCAGATCTAGGCGCGCGCATAAGTGAAATTTGCCATGTCAAGAAGAGTGATTGGGATGGACTGTTACTAACCATGTAACTGCAAGAGAAGCAAACATTCATAAAATCTTGAAATCTTTTGGAATTAAAACAGAATGAAAGATCGCTTTGATTCTTTTATCGAAATATAATGATTAATATGCACACATGATAACTGGTTTGTTTTTACTGCCAATAGATGGCGTATGTTCAAGAAAATGCACTAAAAGAAGAACAGATTCGATACATGTTTTCTCTACTCTGTTGTGAACCACTACCAATCCGTAGCAGAAAATCCCAATTCATTTTAGACAATTTATTTTTACTTATTTGGAAAAGTGCTGATTGCGATCGTCTGAAAAATGAATTATTCAGTTATTTATTGTTTGTTTTATTAGTCTTTGATAATACGACGGGTCCATTTAAACACATAGCTTTCCATTTATCCGTTTTGATCACGATTATCAAAAACAGCTTCTAAAAATATCTTCCTGGAATGACTTTTCCCATTAAATAAGCTCCCCCCAACACACACAGAAACTGTAAAAAAAAACGGAATTCCGCATTCAGGAGAAGGATACTTGCAACACCCTCCGAGGTATAATGCAGACCGTAGATGCACGATTATGACTATTTGTTTTCTACTTTCCGCTGTAGGGAAATAATTTCATGAAATTAGAACCACGTGACTCTCTCATGATATAATGGGAAATACGTTATCATAAAAAAAAATTAAATAAAATGCCCTTTAAAATACTTAAAGTGTTAGTCGGACTGATCACTTGGTATGAACTGCTCATGAATATTTCAACCGCACTTCTTTCATGTTTCGCTATTCTAAATATAATTTCTCGCAAAAATTAAATGACTCCGCAGATAATACCGCAGAACTTGCTACGGTATTATAGTTAAAAAAATAAATGCTACTTTTGCGAGTGAATTTCTGTCAGGGCACTGCAAGGATTCTCTTCAAATCCGGTGATAACTTTCACCATTCTCTACTTTGAAAGGGAATGTACGCAATGTCCTGAAGGATTGCATGCTAAATGGGACGGAACTTACAAAACAGTACAGAACAATAAGCTAATAGTTATTTCCCATGAATCATTCTTGAAAATTAATTGAAACAGAACTGTATAAAATAATAACTTGCATTATAAATCAGACTAAGATACTATAAACTAAGTGTTATTAATTATTAGTAGTCAGAAATGGGAAATTTTTGATGGTATAGGTTTGAGTGATGCGACTAAAACCATTGAAAATGTGAGAAGCCTTCTCTAACATGGCTATTAACCACCAAATGTTATTCAATTTGATATCATTGGTCTTACAGTGTTCTCAAGCAGGTGTCGCGGATAGCAAATATTTTCTGATTCAGTGTTCAGTTGTGTTCATGCTTGACGATATATCATTTTCAATATAAGATTGTTCCAACTTCTACTTCAAACTGTAGGCTGAAGGACTTAAGTCTATTTCGCCCCGTCCCTTCATTTGATCAGTCGATTTTTTTTTTTTTACTTGTACGACCAATGTCCAATTCAGTGTTCAACGAATTCTGCGATTCTGAATGCATGAGTTGTACGTCTTATTCATCCATAGTCTATACATACCACTATAAAGGTGATAGCCCTAACATAACCTCTCTCCAGGTGTCGTGGGATCTCCCTAACAAGGTGAAGAGTCCATTTTGTAATATTATCGATCCAGGTGATTCTAGGTCGTCTCTGGTAGCAGAAGTCAAACCTCCTAGTGCTATTTAAGATAAAATTATCAGCCACCAGAGGTGTTTTCGACATATTTAGTAATAGTTTTTTGTATTCTCTCAATGGACCGGACTTTCCTTCGTTTTACAGGGTCCAGTAGATTGGTTCGATACTCACTGGTATTATGAAACTAAAGATTTCTAAGTTGTTCTTAATTATTCCATTTCTAACATGATCGAGTGATGTCACTCCAATTACACCACTTCTGAGGAACTGCATTTCTGCGACATATGTCGATATATTATTAAAGATCCTTATTAATATTTATTCAGTTTAGCATACGATCTTACTTCACTATAAATTACTTTTGCAGTAGCCTCTCTATAAATTAATCTCCCGCTGTGGTCCGTATTTTATGAGAAATTGCAATAGAGAAGAAAATCAGGCAAGTCATCAGTTGAACTTAAAAAGCAAAACATTTAATTCAATTCAGACATCTTATACATTATGAATTTACTCTGATTAAGTAATCTGCAATTGCTAAGGAATGAATATTAATGATTCAGATTCTCAATCTCTATCATAGCATGCATGACAAAGAACTTCATTTATAGTTTACAAATTCAACTTGATAGATCAAACTTATTCTTCAATACTAAGGCCATTTGTTAACTGAATTACTAAGTTAGCTCCACGTGCTCTCACACTATTTCATCCACAAAAGAAGGCGCGAGATCCAAAGCGTAAGAAAGCCTAAGAATGCCCTTCTAGGCGCTGAAAGCTGCACGACCTTTTTAAATTGCGCGCCACACGTTCACCCTACGTCATCGAGTTCTCCTCCCCTATATCCATCTCACCCTACGTCACCCAGTACTCAGCGCCACACACAGAATCCTAACGTATTCTTCGGAGTGTATGAGTGTGTGTGTGGGGGGGGGGGGGGGGGGAGGTAACAGCTTCCTTACCAAAAGGGTGCACGTGTAGATTCTAGGCTACTTTTACTTAATCGGATTATCTTTTTCTCCCAGCAATTTATAAGTACTTACACAAAAGCAGTAAGGTTTAAACAATTTAGCAATTTACAATACTTTACATCATAACATAAATAAATGAAAGATTCTCAGTTTAGTAATATTTTGGTAAATTACAAGAATTTAGTTTATCTGATATATCAATAACTGATTCAAAATGCAAGCCCATATTAAGTCTGTAGGAAACGTGAATTAATTCAATTGTTAAGTTTCATTCAGAACTTAACAATTGAAATATTTTGTATGTTTGTTATTTTATGTATCTCAGATATATCTTGAAACACCTTTGTAATGTATTTTGGTCACTAGATAAAATCACTTGATTATCTGCAAACATAAGATTTTTAATTTAAAAAAAAATCGGAGATATAACGTTTACTCTTAACTGAGTTTTCCAATTTCTGATAAGTCCAGGTATAAGTTAAATGCGAATAGTTCTTTACATTTCTCAGAGTTTCTCTCTTTTACATTATCGAATGATTTATCATAATCTATAAAGAGTGGATGGAATTCTTTATTGATCAAGCTATATGTTAAAAATCATTTTTATTGTGTGTTATACAGAGGATTGCATTTGTCATACTTCGATATATTGCTTTTAAATATTTTAAAATATATTTATGCATGCAGATTTCTGATGCGTACCATAATGTATTCACCACTTAAAAATGCCTTTAAGTTATAGATGAATTTCTTTCCTAGTTTAAGACCGCCCCGATGCTTATCGAACGCCTAAAATGGCCTTGAAAAAGTCCTACGTTTGGTTTGTAACAAGATTTATAGATTTATAATCCTTAAATCACCAATGGTTTATAACCTTTCGTAGTGGGATGCGCATAAAAACAAGAAAGAAAAAATATTACTGAAAAAGAATAACAAACTAGAAGTTCGCTGATATGGAAAGAGACATTTAATTTTCACATTTAACTACTTATATTCGAATATCTTTGGAACGTGCACACATCAGGGGTGTCATGATTTCTTTGGCTTTAGTTGTTTGAGAAAGGAGGTCGTTGAGGGTGTTGTCTGGGCAAGGTAACTTTCTGCGACATTTGAAGCATGCCTTGTTAATATGCTGTGTAACTAGGACAGGTCACTGGAGCAGTAATGCTTACAAACTTTTAGAGAATTTTTTTTTATTTAATTGGTTTCGTGTTCAGTAATGTATCTCTAAATTAAAATTAAAAATTAAGGGGATTCATTTAGCTGGAAGGTAGTGCATAAATAACATTTCGTTCTTTTGATTAGCACTGATATGATAAAAAGCCTGTGTAGCTCAGTGGATGTGGCGTTTGCATACCACGGCGCTTGGCCGCACGAAGGAAGACTTGGTTTCGAGTCTAGTCGGCGACTAGAGGAAATTTTTCTAAACCTGTTTTCGACCGGTTCCCGAGTTAGTCGATCTCTGGCACGGGGAAGCGGGTTTTTCCTCCTGGAAACTCGGTTTTTCGTCCCGTAAACTCAAGAAAATCGACCATAGAACACACATTATTTCAGATATTAAATATATTGTGGTAGGGTTAGGGACCACGAGATGGCGGCACATTTCAGCCTTCTCTCTTCACTGTGTACCGCTTAATTAGTGATAGCCTTGGGCCATCTATCTCTGATTGGTACCAGTGGAGATTGAACTGCCCACTCAGTCTCCAAAAGTTAGATAGGGCTAAATGGCCTCGCCTACTCCCCGTATACGGGAATAAAAAGGCGTTAGCTGATTTTTTTTTAATGATAAAACATGGTTCTTTATATTATTTCATGTTGCTTAATTGATGACCGATAATTAGGTGTAGAAGAACAGGAAAAAAAAGTAAAATAATAAAATAACCAATGACGTGTATATTCAAAGGATCGCAGTTTTTCTAAACATGAACGTTTCTGTGTTAGAGGGCTACTAAAGAGAAAGAAAAACAAAATGAAAAGGAAATATTTTAAACAATGAAGGAAAAATGCTGATACAGTGCATCAACATCGTATGGTACTCTATCTTCTCACGATAGACCGGAATGAGGAAGACATGGTTATTGTTAATTTGGATCAGAGACTAAAGAAAACCATTGATTTCCTAAACCTAAAAATTGCCCTAAGCAGTAAAAAGCTTATCTTTCGAATCTGCTACAAATCGGAAAACAGGATAACCACTTGTGGTACAACGCATATCACTTACCCTCCATCGCTAACTGCGGTAATCATAACACGCTTAAAAATACGGCAAGCTACATTTAGATTTGCAAGAATTAAGCTTTTATTTTTTTTTTCGTTGCTTCCACCAGGAAAGGTTATTTGTAAACCTATAGTACATTTTGTACTGTACTGTGGGTGAATTAAGATCAACGTAATCTATGATGTTCTGTGGGTTTCAAATCAGACGATTTGCAAACATAATAGTAGTATTTAGATATTAAGACATGATACTAGACAGAACAAAAGTCGCTGAGCTAATAGTGGACCCCGGTGTCTCATTGATTCTCGTGGTGAACGCAGGTTGTCCCGGAGTGTGCAAGCCAACAGAAAAAAAATTGCACAATGGCTGACCATTGAATTTAACTAGGGAATGAGTGCGGTTTCTCAGACAAAAGAAACCAACGTTCCCCACTCCATATGGACTTCTAAAATAGGCGCACAGTCAAGGTATTCATGTCTATGCTTAATCATCGATGATTAGGACTATATTTTGCATCTGCAAGTCATTGGACCATTCAAGACTGAACAAAAATTAAATTGTATTTTTCATATTAATTTCGTTTCCATCTATGGAGGATTATGCAATAAGCCGAGGACAGAATCACCGAGACGTCATAGTCCAGCAAAACCACGAAGAAGGTAGTAGCGTTACAGTACAGGGGATGCTTTCTGAGAAATCTTTTTGGAGCTCTGATATCTATAGACTACTATGAATACTACAAAGCGCATATTCCTTTCGAATAATCACGCGGATTCCTTCATGATGATGATTGCACAGGTGTGTTCCGATGACATTCGAGAGTGATTCGCCGAACACGATAACACCGAATTTCCTGTGTCATCATGGCCGCCGAATTCGCCTGATTTGAAACCCATAGAACATCAAGCATTACGTTGATCGAGAGATCAGTACTTTAAATCCTCAGTTTCGAACGCTCACATATCTACGGAAAGTAATCTTGACAGCATGATACATCATGAACTCTATAAGACCGCGTAGGAACAGTTCTGGCACCTAGATTGGGCTACAAACTACACCCATCCACCCACACACACACACACACAGGCAATTGAATAAGAAACTTTTATTTAATGCCGTGTTGGACCTCCTTTAGTGCGAATTACAGCACAGATGCGGTTTGGCATAGATTCCACAATGTGTTGGATTGCATCTACGTCTACAACAAACCAGGCATTCACCAGACAGTCCTTTAACTAGCTCAGATTTGACAGAAGAGGAATTTGGTCCAGGATCTGTTTTAACATGTCCCACACATTCTCAATAGACTTCAGATCCGGGCTTTGGAGTGATCAGGAAAGGTTGTGGAAGTCGCTGTCATGCTCGCTGAATCACTGCTGAACAATTCTTCAGCGATGGACCGTAGCATTCTCGTCCATGACACAACCGTCACCTACTGGATAAAAAGTCAACATTGTAGGATTGACTTGATTGGCAAGAATATTCAGATATTACTCGGACGACACCCGACCTTCCAGCAATATCATGGAACCGTTCCATACCAACAGAACATGGCCTACACCATGACAACACCTCTACAACCTTCCGTTGTATTTATAAGATAAGCTGCGTTCATTGCTTCATGATGCTACCGCCAAACTCTTTGCCTACCGTCGATACAGAACAAGTCGTACTGTGACTTCTCGGGTCACATGACTTTTATCAAGGTGTTCCTGACACTACTGTAGACGACCTTTGCGGTTCTTCACAGAAATCAGTGGTTTCCGTATCGGCATGCGACTGCCAATACAGATGCCCTTCAATTCCCTGCCCATAGTGCGGTGAGATGTATCGCGAACAGCCTTCATTACATGCTTTGGTCAACTGCTGCACACACAGGAAGTTTGTCCGTATGTTTATCCGTACAATCCTTCCCAGACCACCGCGATGTCGAAACTGACAGAATGGTCTTAGAACCACAGGTAGCCCTCTTAGAACAAAGCGATGGGGATTATTTTTCCACTGATTAAATACCTCGGATATCTCACATTTTGAGAAACCAGTCAGCTCTGCTGTTTTCGAAATGGTGGCTTCAGCCACCCTTGTACCTACAATAAGTCCTTTATCGAACTCCGAAAGATCGTTTGTTTTTTCCATTGTGATAAACACCACTTATGATTATTGACCAGAAGCATTCTTAAATAGTTGCCTAGAATACGTGGTGACGCACTTGACCCTATTATTGTGCATATACGTTGCGTATATGACCTTTACGTGTATCTGCACAAAGGTTTCTAATTTAGTCGTCGGTATGCGTATTAGGATGGTTGTAATAATATTTTGACTGATGAAAATAGGATTAACTGTGCATATGTATGACATTTATATCACATTGTCATATATATGACATTTATACTGGCTCGTCCGTCGCCCAGTATAAAAAGGGACGCGTCCTGGACTTAGGCAGAGGATCTAGGTCGCAAAATATGTATCTAGTGGAGACTGTAGCTACAATGAGTCCATCTACAGTGCACAATGATAGAAGAATATTAGTAGGAACATAACTGCAGATCTCTACGGGATGATGATAGAACTGATGAAGGAATTGAAACATGTAAAATGGGACGTTGTGGACCTTTCAGAGATAAGAAGCAAAGAAGAAACGCTTGCAATTCAAAGATGGACATCTACTCTACCACTGTGAATGTGACAGAAACTCAACTGGTGACGTAGGATTCCTAATAAATAAAACAATCAAGGATAATGTCCTGTTTGTTAGTAAAATAACATCAAGAATAGCTGAACTAAGTCTCTTCATAAATAAAAGATACCAACTGAAAATTATACAAATATACATCCCAACTATCGACCATCCAGATGAAGAGATTGAAGATTTTTATGAAACATTAGAATCCACATTAAATAATTCTAAAAATTCTACATAATTATAATGGGTGACTTTAATGCCAAGAGTGGAAGCAGAGATGACCATCTGAACTCCATCAGTAAATTTGGATTTGGACAGAGAAACGAAAGAGGAGAAAGACTTATTGAATTCGCAGAAGAAAATAACCTCTTTATTATGCTTTTTCAAGAAGACAATAAACCAAAAATGGACTTGGAGAAGCCTAAATGGACAAACTTCCAATGAAGTAGACTTCAGAAGACAACAGAAGATATATAATAAATAATACCGAAGTGCTTAATAGATTTAATACTGGAAGTGAAAGTAAGGGCAAAAGTATGGATCAACAAAAAATGGGAACGGAATAAGCTCATAAGCAAAGAGTCCAATTTAGTGAATCTACAAAACCTCTACCACAATAAAAGCTTTATAGAATCACTCAAAAATGAACTAAACAATTTAGACACAGCTACTACCCTCGATGATGCTAATGATATATTAATCTATCTTGAATTGTGCACTAGAAATAGGAGGTGTAAAAAGGCACCAAAGAGAGGAAAACTAAGACAGGAAACCTTAGATCTGATGAAGAAAAGAGATATGAAAAGAGATTTGAATGACACCAATAAAATAGAATATCCTGAAATTTGTAAAACTATACGTAAAAGGATGAAACATGAACTTAGATCGTATAATACTAGGAAAATTAAAGAAAAAAACAATAGCAATGTGTAGGTCCTAAGACGAATATTATCAGTTGGAACAAAAGAAATAGATGCTGTAAGAGGAAAAAATGGTGAACTTATAAAAAATAGAGATGAAATCAAAAGAATTCAGGAATTTTATACTGAACTCTATGAAGACAAGGACCGAGACATCCAAGAATCATTTATGGATAACTCGAGTGAGGAAGAACATGATGCCCCTGAGATCTTGCAAGGTGAAATGAAAATGGCATTGCGGGAAATGAAGGGTGGAAAGGCTCCAGGAGAAGATGGAATTATGGTAGACTTCTTAAAACTGAGAGGAAGTCCTGTCATCAAACAGCTGACTAAACTCCTTAATAAATGTCTAACACAGAAAAATTCCAAAAAATTGGAACAATTCACTTCGAATATTAATTTTTAAAAAGAGCAATAAGGAAGAAATAAAAAAAAACTACAGACCTATGAGCCTACTCCTCGCCATATATAAAGTCTTCACAAAGATTATAAGTAATAGAATAAAATCTAAATTAGAGGGACTGCAATTCTGTGAACAAGCTGGATTTAGAAAGAAATACAATACTTTGGACCATATTCACACATTAAGACAGATAATTGAAAAATCAATTGAATACAACAAACCCTTATGCCTGGCCTATATAGAACTACGAAAAAGCATTTGATTCAGTTAAAACATCTACAACACGAAAAGAACTTGACACCCAGGTAATTGAGAAACCATATATTGAAACACTAAAACATAATTACAATAATGCATCTTCTGTAATTAAATTATATAAAAACAGTGAAAAGTTTCCAATACAAAAACGCATCCGGCAAGACACCATATCTCCCAAATTATTTACAGCTGCACCAGAAGAAGTTTTTATAAGCCTTGATTGGGGAAACAAAAGGAATAAACATAAATGGAGAAAGGCTGCATCATCTGAAATTTGTAGATGATATTGTCCTAATAGCAGATAATGTTGAAGATCTGTAAGAAAGGCTAAATCAGTTAAATGAAGCCTCCAGAGTAATTGGATTAAAAATAAATAGAGAAAAACAAAAATAATGATAAATAAATATATAAACTGTAGAACTGTCAAAGTTGAAAACCATGAAAGAGAACAAGTTACTTCATATGTATATTTGGGCCAGTTGTTATCCTTTGAGGATTGCCAAAGAAAATAGATTGAAAGAAGAATTCACCTTGGATGAATGGCTTATGGGAAAATGAGAAACATATTCAGAAGTGGCATCTCTATGAGTCTAAAACGTAAAGCTTTCGACCAGTGCATACTTCCTGTCCTAACATACGGAGGAGAAACATGAACTTTAACAGAATCCCTAAAAAAAAGCTGAGAAAAACACAAAATCGCATGGAGAGGAGTATGCTAAAAATAGCATTAAGAGATAGGAAGACAAATACCTGGATAAGATCTCAAGCAGGTGTCATGGATGTTGTAAAATACATTAAACAGGCTAAGTGGAGATGGGCTGGCCATATTGCCAGATGCAGCGATTGGAAATGGACTAGAAAAACAACAGAGTGGAGATCAATGGATGCAGCAAGACAAAGAGGAAGACCGAGATGAAGGTGGAGGAATGAACTGGAACAAATTGCAGGAGTGAGATGGATGGGAGAGGCAGAAAACCGAGTGGTCTGAAAAATCATGGGGGAAGACCTTTGTCCAGCAGTGGACAGAACCAAAAGGTTAAAGAAGAAGATGCGTATTAGGATGGTTGTAATAATATTTTGACTGATGCAAATAGGATCAATTGTGCATATGTATGACATTTATATCACACACAGATAGCATATCTTTCATCCATTAGCGACCAAAAACAAACAATGATGCCGCTGACCGTAGAGTCATATATAATATAACACCTTTCGAAAATATTCGAAGTATAGAAGAAGGAAACGTTATCGATATCAAAGACAGATAATTGTCCCTTTCAAAATAGAGAGAGAATACAAAAGGATAAATAATTACCATCAACGTTAAAACATTTAAAACTATTTTTAAAATGTACCTTTTGAAACTTCCTCCCTCAGCCACTTACCCATTTTCTAAAATGGACCATCCCAGAACACAAATCTTGACTTCCTGCATTCTAGCCGATAACCTACAAATCGAAAGAAACATTTTCCTTCTTCCAGTCTGCAAGAAGATGATAACTGCCTCATATTTCATCGTGTTGACATAGAAGGCCACTGTTTCGTCTTTAAAATAGTTTTCCTCTTTTATATCCTTTCTATTGCTTAGTTGTATGACAACGCTTCTGCTGTTTAGCCAAGTTATAGATTAATTCCATTTTATATTTTTATTATTATTTTAAGGTTGGATTATATACCGAGTCGTTTGCACTTCATTCTGTTAATTCTAAACTCTGTTCTTGTACTTGTAATTATTAGTTTTTATTCTATTCAGATATCATTCACAGTACTAAATCATTATGTAGACGTAAACGTTTTTCTTCAACGATAATAACTGTCCTAATTGTAATTCTATATGTCTGTCCAGCCGATAGTCCAATAAGATAAAGTTATTGGATTGTTGAACACACCGTGGAGAATCCCACATTCGAAGGTATAGCAGTTAAATGGTTATTAGGATCAGCTGATGATGGTACACAGGACAATCCAATGGTAAAGCGTCAAGAACCTTCCTGATCAGCTAGTAAAAGATACTACCGTCACTTACCAGGTGGTACTTGAAGGGAATGAAATGAGTCCGAGTGGGCGGGGGGGGGGACAATCTAGGCCAAGTAATGGAGTAGAAACTGGGCGTTCTCTCTCTCTCTCTCTCTGTGAGAGGTGTGTCTGTAGCTCTTTCACCTTCACTACATGTCCGCACTCTTTAATGCTTTCTTAACAATAAACAACTATGAAAGACAGAGAGAACTATGAAAGACAGAGAGAAATTCGTTAGTATTGTGGATAAATTTTTTCTTCAAAAAATAAGAAAAACAAACCTTCAATCTAATCCCTTCCAAAAAAAAAAAACATCGCAAAAAATCGACAAACTCATCTCAAAAAAAAGATGAGTTTGTCGATTTTTTGAAATTGGAAAATTCCAATCTCCATACACTACTGTTCTTAACAGAATCTCAACCTTTACTGTCTATCTCAACTTTCTATGTTGTACCATGCCCAATTGCTTCTGCCGCATGTTTGAAATACACACACACACACACACACACACACACACACACACACACACACACACACACACACACACACACACAGTGACTCAAACTTTCCTTGTCCCCATTTCATTCATTTGCTGTGGTTATCGCCCTCCAAATTCTGACAACTACTGACCTTTTCCACTATCTCTCAGGGAAGCTTAATCATTTGCAATCCAAATACCCAAACACCGACTCATTCATTCTTGGTGCCTTCAACGTTCCCAAACTCGAAATGGCTTCAGACCCACCAATGAAATTGGCAGGCCGGCTGAAAATAAATTTTCCTTCAGCAACAATCTTTCACAAACTATCCACTTATCTACCAGACCACCAGATAATCCTGTCCACTTTCTTCCAACACCATTCACCTCTTCTTAATCGGTTTTCTGATAAATACTGTACATATCAGCCATTCTCTTGGTAGTTCAGACCATAACCTTATTAAAATCACCTTTCCAGCAGAACGCCATTCATCTATCACTATCAGTTTTTTGTTCTTTGGACTATAATAATAATGTCAAATAGGATGATGACGTTTACCCATCATTTTTGTTTTTGGGGGATGACTCCAGTTTATCTTCGAAACCAGATACCTTCTCCAATAGAATAACTGAAATATATTCTTACTGCCATGGAGGAATATGATCCCCCACACTCTTCCCAAAAGCCTGAACCACTATCCAAACGTTGGTTTTCAAACAAGTGTGCTAAAGCAGCTCAAAAGAATTCTGCATACTGCAACGGGTTTTAAACCAGAACTCAAGCTTCCCACTCAGCCTAGAGAGCAGCTGAGTGGGTTCTGTTAAAAAAAAAACTATCGGCCAATCAAAATCTGACTTCGAAAAAGTCAAATGAAACAAACTTGCCTCCTGCTCAAATGGAAATCGCGTCTTCTGATCCCTTTCAAAGGCCGTTTCCTGCAATTTCTATCCATCCATGTCTTATTCCATTTTTCTCACATCTAGATGGTTGCATTCTAACATCACCCAAAGGGGTTGACCTCTTTTCACCATTTTCCTCCTCCATACCCTTCCAGCTATGGTCAAAACAAACTTATGCTCATGAACTTGCATCAGGAATGGACGCGTTATTGGTATCCAAGCTATTAGGGATTATCGGATGTCTTTTTGGATAAAAATCTGAATGACTAATCCGCACTCAAGCCATCCATTCCGTTCCTGATGTTAGTTCTCAAACAGTTTTGACTACAGCTGGAAGGATATGTGACAGAAGAATGATGGGACATCCCAACTGCGGGCAAAACTTGTCCTCCCAAAGTAACACCCATCCTGCAATCTCTCATAATCATCGGCGATCTAACATTAAGCAGGAAAAGCAGCCCACATATAGCCAACCAAATTTAGCCACCTTACTCACCTCACCTCACTTCTACCGAAAACAATGGAGAAAGTCATTAAAAGTCAACTTGTTCACCACGTAGAAACCAACTAGTTGATCATTGGCCACCAATATGCATCCGTCACTCTCAGTCTACAGCAGATCTCCTTGCCAACATCACCCACACATGGAACCAAGCTATGAAATGGCCTAGTGAAACTCATATTTCCAAAGCTTTTGACTGAGTATGACACAAACGCCTACTTAAGTTACCATCGTATAGTCTATACCAGTGTTTCTCAACCTGTCCGCGGACCACAGAAGGTCTGCGAAGATGGAACAGGTGGTCCGCAGAGAGACTTAGATTAATTAAATATATATATATATGTATTTTAGTTATCCAAACAAATCAAAATTGAATAAATAAGTCAAAATTATTGAAATCAAATACAGACTTAAAAACAAATCGGGTTCAGAATGTTCAAAGTTCACTTCATCCCTCTTGTTATTCGTCATTCTGCAGCTACAAATTATTGCAGTGCCAGAATGACGAGTAATAAAAGAGGGATGAAGTGAACAACAATATAGTTTTATTGCTTCCGCCTTCCCTTGCTGTTTTGTCAGATCTAAAGTGAACATGTGTTATCCACATTTCAACCAATTGCTTGTTATTTATTGATTTTTATTACTGAAGGTTTTCCTCCTTCAACCAAGGCTCAGTGATACCAAGGCTAAATGATAAGTGAGTTAACCCCGGTATGTATATATTTATATATTTTTCGGAAACGTTTTTAATAATGGAAAAGTGGCTTAGAACTAGGACTTTGAAAAGAAGAGCAAATGAAACAGGTGATGCTAACCCTAATTGTGATGCACGTATTGTAACCGCGAGTAAATCTGATACTATTAAAGTAGAAGAAAGAAGCAGTTCAAAGAAAAAAATACAGTAGGAAATATAACAGTTCATTGGAATTCCGGTTTACTTGGTGTGGAGATGAAAGTGAACAGAAACCTCAATGTGTTTTGTGTTATGAAGTGTTGTCGAACGAGTGCATGAAACCTGCGAAACTCCGACATTTAGAAACTAACATTGATGTGAAAAATAAGCCAATTGAAAAAAAAAAAAAAAATCAGCAACTCTTATCGATATTAAATCATGGGAAAGATATAGTTTCGGCCATGGGTTCCATTAATAGGAAAGCAATGGAAGCATCCTATCTCTTAAGTTTGTGCATAGCAAAAACAGGGAAACCTCAATCTATCGGGGAAAATTTACTACTTCCACATATAAAAGATGTGGTAAAAACTATGTTTGGCAACAAGTTGCTAAAATATGTTGATTTCATTCCTCTTTCAAATGACACTGTCCATCTCAGAATTAATGATATGGCAGGTGACGTAGAATCTCAGTGAATCGAAAGAATTAAGAAGAGCCCTTATTATGCGTTACAAATAGACGAAACTACTGATGTTACAGATGATGAGTAGTTTATATGCTACGTATGATATTATCATGCGCATATACGTAAGATATGCGCATGATAACAACATTCATGATGATATTGTGTTTTGTAGAACTTTGTCATCCCGAACAACTGGAGAAGAAATATTTCACACTCTCAATAATTACATAATACACAAAGGGATCCAGTGGGGAAAATGAATGGGCTTTTGTTCGGAATGCGCTTGTGCCCTTACATGCAGGCATAGTTGGGGGTTCTTTCTATGGTCAAGAAAGTAGCCCCGGATATGAATCGGGTATATTGTTTGTGAAAAAATGTATGACATAGGGAAAGGTTGGCCTCCAAAGTTATATAAGGAATGCCATCCAACGGAATGCCACCAGAATTTAAAACTGTACTCTGCAACGCTGTAAAGCTAGTTAATTAATTTTATTAAGATCGATCGTTAAATAACAGTTTATTTTCAGTACTCTGCGATGAAATGGACTTTTGCTTCATTCTGAAATTCGCAAAAACAGGGAAACTAGTGGAAAGCTAGCGAATAAGTACTAAACAAGATTATTTCAATTAAGGCACGAAATTTTATTGTTTATAAATGAACGTAATTCTAATTTTGCGTCACCTCTTGTTCACGAAGCATAATTATCACCACTATTCTATCTTTCAGACATTTTTTTCGAAATTAAATGAACTAAATTTCTCCTTTCAGGGAAATTCTTTAACTGTTCTTGATGCCTACAACAAAATAAAGGCATTCGAGGGGAGAAAAAAAACTGGTGTTGTGCATTAGTTATGTAAAAGATAGATAATTTGCATCTTTTCCTACATTGGAATCCTTTTTAGTGGAAAATGATCTTTGTTGATTCTGAGTTTTCGGAAAGGGTTGGTGACCATCTCAAAACTCTGAAACAGAATTTTGAAACATTTTCCGTATAAGTTTTGTAAAAAATTTCCCTATCGTTACGGGAATACTCCGGATTTTTGTAATTTTGTCCATGCCCTTATTCACAGATCACCCTATACTTCAATTCCTTTAACAGTTTCGCTGAAAACAGTACATTTAATTCATCTTTTCTTTCGATAAACCTTGAGATGTCTATGTATCACTAGCTAGAAGAACTTCCATAATCAATTCCCTAAGCACTGATTGTCTGGCTATATCTTAGTAGGATGAGAACAACCTTCTCAATCTCAATGTCGCCAAATGCAAAATTGTCTTATTTCACACAAGAAAGACCGTTCTTAATTTTTAATCACTTTTTGACAATGTCCAGATCTTTATTGAAGATTGGATATTTCCTCTTGTGCTAACTGATACCTCTAGCATCTCTTGGCATAAGCACATCTCAACCATGACTTCCTTTGCATCGAAAAATCTGTGTTTTGCATATAAATAACGAACTCATTATTTATATGCAACTTTTGTCAATACTCACCTCCCAAATATCGCTCACTTAGAATACTGTTCACAAATACCGGCCTCGCTGGCCAAGTGGATGGCATATCGTGGATGACTTTGTGTATCTCCTGTAAGCTTTGAGAACTTATAGTTCATGACAATTCGAACAGTGTTATTAGATTAATGCGAAATGTTTGTTTACATATTTTGTAAAAATGATTATGCTAAGCTGCTTTGCCTGATGCTATCTTTCGCTTCCTCCTGCCTAGTTGAACAGATGCATAATACCGGTTTTACGTTGCCATGCGCAGACACTGTCGCTAAAACAGTTTTCCACTACAACTGAAGTAAACATGTAGCTCACTAGTATACAAACATAAGATATTCGTGATCCTGCTGCACTAAAAATAAATCTAGTAAGTTCACTGTTTCTTAATTATGTTAATTTTATTAACGTAGTTCTCAATAATGCATTTCTCATACACAAGCTAAATAGCATCTCTTTCTCTCTCTCATCTTTCCCATTATCTCTTTCTAGTCTTATTTATTTTGCTAGTATCAGATCGAGATGTTAATTTCCTCAGAATCAAGTAATATTTTAGATGTTTGAGCTTGGTAAGAAAATAAAGCCTTAGAGTTTCTAAATATTGATAACTTCATGTCATGCAAATAGTCTTCATTAACTCAAAATTTAATAAGAGTATGAGTTATTTTATTTTTAATATTTTTAATTTTTTTAAAAATTTCACATGTCAATTTTGCATGAAAATTTCACGATACCAATCTTTCGAATATTAGTTATCGCAATAACTAATTATGAGTTAATATGGTTTGCTATTTCTAGATATTTTCATAATGTACACGATAGCGTTCTTGATAGGACAGAATTATTTCTCTATTTGATCATACAATATACAAATCAGGAAACGCACGTAGAGAGTGACAACCCAGGCACATCAGCGCGATTACTTAACTACGTTACTGAATAAACACAGGCAAGAACATACTGCATCCCAAGATAGAATTAATGTCCTTTGTGAACCATTAAAATCCTGAGCGAACACCCGAAATATAAATCCACAACGTGTCACTCATCCACTGAAGTTAATTCCAGTGGTTCTTCAAAAAAAAAAAAAAAAGGGTGTCATGTGATCTTCACATGTGCTATTATTCACACAATACTAGACTGACCATATTTCCTTGAGACAAAAACGGGACATTGGGATGGCTAAAACGGATAAAAATATTCTCTCAACAGGTGCTGTACTTCCTGGAAGACAAAGAATAAACTACAATATTACAAAAGTCTTGAAAGTCTAGACGTTTTTTTGCTCATTTCAGAAAAAATCTGTACCCATCTACCTCATACAGAAATGTTTCCATGTATCCAACTGCCTCACAATTATAGATTTTATGAGGGTCCACTGATCCACAAACGATTATAGGTTATGAATAATAATTTATGATTGACCAATATTAAAGTATATTTAGAGTTTTTATTAAAAACGGGACAAAATTGACATTTTTATTAAAACGACGGACGGCCGGGAAATATAAAAAAAAAAAGGTACTGTCTCGTTCAAAACGGTACGTATGGTCAGCCTACACAATAACATTATTTAGTTTTGAATAATATTAATATCGGTCAATGCATATATACAAATATAGATTCTAGCATGGACTCGGTCACCATGGGAGAAGTAGACTCAACCTCCCGCATTAGGGAGGATGGACCTTCACCCAGCCGTGGGGATTCTACTGGCTGATCATCATCATTTCAATCCCCTAACATTATTATTACCGACTGAGCTACAGAAACACGGAGACTCGACAGATATCCCCTCAAACAGTGTAGAAGTGTTTCTTTTCTTGAGTGAATGCTTCCCAAATGTTTTTTTTTTTTTAATTTTAAATCATATGAACATTGTCAGTTACAGACGATATCCTCCCCGTCTAATGAATCACTTTCGAATAAAGAACTTCGTGAATCACTGTCCAAATCCTTGTAAAACTATAACATATCATATTATTATGATGAGCTCTAAACAGTAATTAATCGGAAACCAATCAATAAGTCGAGTCTATCATTTATAGATGGAATTTAGTCATTAGCCGGGACTATATACGAGTACATTAAATCTAAAATTAAGAATCGTTTATAGTAATAAATTATTGAAATTCCATTTATTTTATAATGAAATACGACATGTTTAGGATAAATGATCAAAATGATTTAAATCCTGCGTTCAATATAGTCATTCAAATTATTCAAATCGAGTAACAGTAACATTGATACTTAACTTCAAAATTCATCCAAAATCATGCACACTGCACTGACCCACTAATATTGGAGTGAGTGAGTGAGAGAGAGAATGAGAAATAGCGAGAGAAAGGCAAATAGCGAGACAGACACACAAGATCTACAAGTCTCTTCCTATAAACATGTATAATATCGAAACCGGTCTTACCACTTAAAGATGTACTTATTATGCATTGGGAGATTATGATCTAAAAACAAATAGTACATTCATGTTAGGAGAATAAAAAAAATATTAAAAACTTATATGAAATCCAATTCGAACAAAATACATTACCAAATCAATCGCTACGAACTACGTGACCTTGTACGACACGCTGTCACCGCGGCAACCAAGTTAAAACTTATAGTGGGATATTCATTATAGGTTTATATAAATAGCGCGTAATAAATACAGGTGTCGCCCTCTAGGAAACTAAAACAATTTTCCGTAAGGAATAAACAATATTTTTTATAATTTTTCATAAACGTCAAAAATGATATCAGTAGAGACTTGACATAATTTTTGACTTTATAATACGACTACACTGATATTTGTAACCTACGAGTATATTGATCCCATTATTCAAGGAAGTGATACTAAATCTGATATCAGAAAATATGGCGATTAATTTCAACAGTTTCCGGTGTTCTCATTAACGAAAAGTGAATACTAACAGCCAATAAGCGTACTTTGAACAGTACATTGCTCTTATATATTAATACAAAGCTTAAAGAATGATGTTATATGGTTTAAACTATTAATACTGGAAAAATTAAGGTGAATCCTGTGAAGATTTATTAATTTTGATTAACGACGACGTTCTTGATATCAAATTGCATAACGATTAGTATTAATATTGTCAAAAGATCTAAAAAGAGCATATTTAAACTATCGAGTTAATGATATCTTGAATTCATAATCAAGGGAGTATGGAGGCGCTACAGTTCAGAGTATGTTAACGAAATGGCGGAAGTAGTGGTAATATTATGGGACTGTTACTTAAAGAGATAAGGAAACGCAAAGTATTATTATTGGGGAATTTTAATATAGAAGGTATTGACTAAGAAGATAGAACAGCTGGTAGTAAAACGTAACAGCTGGTTGTAAAAGGTGATAATAATTATCACCGAATTAGAGGTTGGTAAAATATATAAGTGCCTCAGCTCTTTTGCGTACGAGCTCTTTTGGTGAAAAGATCCGTCTATGAGGAGAGGAACCTTATCAGGTCTTTTCAATATACCATGCTACTGCTTTAGAAGTAGATGGTATAAGTTTCGATGTTGTGTTGTATTGTTCCAGGCTCATTTCTTCAATAAGCACTGTTTATCCACAGATAGTTTCGCTAGTGTATCTTACATACCTGTTTAGTCTATAATGAGAACTATAAGTTCAAAAAGGGTTCTCAGGTCAGTGACACCTTTTACTAAAACAATGGAGGTGAATATACTCACTTCTCTTGTGCCGTTCTGTGTCTTTTAAAACAGAACAATATCAAGGCAGCTCTCGTACAAAAAAGTATGGTAGCTTCATAAGCTTTTAACTATTTTCGGAAATTTTAGCATCAGAGAACGAATATTATTTTCTTATTTTTTTATAAAATA
The DNA here is from genome assembly GCF_054136105.1 of Typopeltis vanoorti. Classification (NCBI taxonomy): domain Eukaryota; kingdom Metazoa; phylum Arthropoda; class Arachnida; order Uropygi; family Thelyphonidae; genus Typopeltis; species Typopeltis vanoorti. The sequence goes on from NC_143565.1 coordinate 79,921,108, forward strand.
CCGATAGATATTTATCATTTCTCTTTTTCTTATAATGAACAGGGCGCTGTGAGATCTTAATGCTAACACACTGATTCAATATTGTTTGTCATTCGAACTTTATAAAAGAGCAGATTCTTGTTGCTGTTGATTTGTTTGTAGTCAGTAAATGTGTTCAGTGTTTAATAATATCACTGTATATTGCACTTAATCACTTGAAATTAGAAAAAACTAGATGAAAATAAACTTTGTCTATATTAGATATATGTTTAATTAAAAGAAACACACATATTAACCACAGTGAAAATTATTTAATTGTAAATATTTCATCCTAAGTATCTTAGGACATCATCAGTGCATTAGTTTAAAACAATAATAGGAATAACATACAGTTAGGGCGCATGATTACAATAGAATCTCATTAAACGTGCGTAACGTGTTACAAAAAAAAAAAAAAAATAAATAAATAAAAATTAATTATTTAACCCAATTTTGTATGACAATTTCCCATACTTTAAGAATAGTAAGAACGTCGTTGCGGTTTAAGTTTGGTCTGTGTAGTAGGGCTTCAGAACTTTCTTTGTATAAACGTTCATGTTTATATAAAGATCTATGTAAAAGTTTAGACTTTTCCCAATGGATCCTATGGTTTGGATTTTCAATTCCGTGTTGAGAGAGGCCAGATTTCTGCGGTTTAAAAAGACGAAGTTTATACAAAGAACGTTCTGAAGCCCTACTACACAGACCAAACTTAAACCGCAACGACGTTCTTACTATTCCTAAAGTATGGGAAATTGTCATACAAAATTGGGTTAAATAATTATTATTATTTATTTAATTTTTTTTTTTTGTAACACGTTACGCACCTTTAATGAGATTCTATACCCTAACTGTATGTTATTCCTATTGTTAGATCCTACTTCATCTTAATCTATACCTTGGATCCGATATATAGTTATTACGATTTTCTTAACTAGTTGATAGGTTGCAAGTTGATTTCTAATTCAAATATAAAGAAAATTTATATTTAAAGACTGCACCACTTTATGTCTGAATTAGTTCAAGAATTGAAGATAAACCAACTCTTAACCACCTTTCCCTTATATGTTTTTATTATATATACTGGCCGAGTATATTTAACATACTTAATTTACCCGCTTTAGTTCGAATATTTTATGAACGGTGCAGTAAAAGAGATTCAGGCAAAATACAACCTTGATTAACAAAAACAAACATTTAATTTTAGAATCACAAATTTTACACTTAAATTCAAATCAGTAATTAAGATATCACAAACATTTTAGCTTCTCTGATAAGTTCAATCATACAGACTCAGACAAAGGTAAATCTGTTATCTCTATATACAGTCTTCTCACAGTTCCTTAAGTTCCAAAATACAATAAAAATTTCAGTAACACCTCTTCACAAACAATCATCTTTAATTTTACACTTCAGCTAATTCTCCGCAATAGTTACTGTTAGTGTAGGGAAATTCTAGGATGAAACTCACACACTTCTCTGTATAGGAATATTAATGGTTGGAACAATCTTACCGATAATCTTCTTTCTTCATCAACTTACAAACAAACACTTTTTATAACTGTAAACATTTCAAACAGTATACACCACTCATTAAAATAAATCTTCTAAGCAATGATCTAAGCAATGAGAGAGAGAGAGAGAGAGAGAGAACTTAAAAATATATGGAAAGTTCACACCTCTCCGAAGAACTTAAACTCAACGTATATAGTTGAATGGTACTCTCCACAGTTCTTTATGGTGCAAGAACTCGAATTATCAAACAGAAAGAAGAACAAAGATTGGTAGACTTTAAATCAAGTATTTGAGAAAAATAAATAAAACGTTGTTGACTGAAATGAAAACCAATCAGGTGATCAGAGAAAAATTACACTGGAATATTTCAATAATAACAAAAATCAAATAAAACCAGTTACAATGGTATGAAGAGGTGTACTGAATACCTACGAAAAGGTTTCTCCAAAATTTCCATTTTGGAGAATTTTAGGAAGAGCAGAAGGAAAGAAGGAAGTCCTAGAAGGAAATGGATAGAAAACATCAACAAATCGGAACTATTACAAAGGTATAAATAACTTGGCTGCTAATAGATTCGACGGCACAGTTATTGTTCATGATAGTTTGAACTGCCTTAGGAGGATGAAGAAGGTGGTGAAGCTGCATGGTTTCTTCAGCTGTGGTTTGGTTAGCGAGAGGGTGACTGCGCAAGGCGATGTGACTGATATTACGCAGCTATGTAACTCGAAAGTAAGCAAGCGGTAAAATAGCCCCAGGCAAAGCCAGTTAGAGTAATAATTTTTACAAATATATATGTATTTAATATATATATATATATTTAACTCGTAGTATTAACTCGGTACTGGGATATGTTCATATTTATATATACTAACTATAACCGAGACTAGAATATCAATTAAATTTATTCAAAACGCAACATGTTTCATCGGATTGTCCGACTTCTTCAGGCGTGGGAACATAGAAAGCAATTAAACACTATATATACAGGTATATATATGTTAAAGATACCAAGCAATTTTAAATCTGGTTTTACTCCATTTCCCAAGTAAGCAAACAGACAAATAAGTCAAGTTTACGCCTGCACGTAATGCAAGTCTAGCTGATCCTGCACGTAGTGCAAGACCAAGGCAACTCATGGTAAAAGTAGATTAAGCTCTGATCACTAATCTTAATATTTACCCTTAATGCAAAGCACATCTCCTGGAGGAGATGTATGATGCTTTGTATTAAAGGCAAGGGGCCACTACCCAGACCGGTTTCGACCTTTATTGAGGTCTCATCAGTGGGAGACAGGCTAGAAATTCCAAGATTTTAGTAATACTGAGCTTATAAGTATTTTACCAGAACAAGTTACCATAAGGTGTTTTAACCTTATTAAATAAAAATCTCAGGAGGAGATATAAATGTAGAAAGTATTTTACCTTGGGTATAATAAATGTTAAAGATACCAAGCTATTTTAAACCTGGTTTTGAGTTGCCTTGGTCTTGCACTACGTGCAGGGTCAGCTAGACTTGTAACACTTGCAGGCGCAAACTTGACTTATTTGTCTGTTTGCTTACTTGGGAAATGGAGTAAAACCAGGTTTAAAATAGCTTGGTATCTTTTGATCTGCATGAGTACCACTGATGGTTTGTGCTTATGCTGCAGGAGTATTTTTCACGATGTCATCGTTTTTAACATACTGATATTATTTATTAAACCATATGCGCGAATATGCATTCTTGTTTTAAAAATTCCGGAAATTCGCCAATAACTAGAATCCAGTAGTACGCTTCTGGTTTTATTAGAACGTTACATGGCATTTTTTGATAATCCTACTCACGGAAAGTTACAATTCTCTCATACTTTTAATACGTAGATTGCGGACTTCTAATGAAATTCATTTGGCCCCTCAAGATGTTTACAAACGTTCCCGCAGTCCTTGTCAAATGATGAGTTATGGAGAAGTCATAAACAGATCTGGATACTATAAATCTGCTATTTCACACTTAATGATTCTTTATTAACCAGGGAACTGTAAGATATTCCTCATTAGAAAGACTAATACGCAATTTTCCTCGGGCATCATTTTATCAATGAGATAGTACTTTTTATTTCGAAAAATTAAATGGTGGGTAATCTTTTGCAATTCGTCCGATAACTTTCATGAACTGATTAACAAAGCTGGTTAGGGAACTGTCATAGCATAACATCTTGAGAGTTTTAAATTTTGTAAACCAGGATTTAGATGTCAATCTTCATTCACTACTCACAGAGTAATCTAGTGACATGGAAGTTTCATTAAAATTCAGATTTTAAGGAGATTTGGCGAGCCGGCTAAAGAAGGCTCTAAATCTATCGAATAAAACGAGGTCAGGTACTGAACTAAAGAAAGGTTTCTTAATTTTTCAACCCCTTAAGCAGTTGAGTTACGAGAGAAGTGTGTTCCACTGGGCGATCTGTTTTATGGGACTAAATATATTCCGGAGAAACATTTCATCTAAATCAAATGCAGTTCAGAAGCCCTTGGAGGTCTTCACTCGTCCAGAATCAGAATGATGCCATTCCAACGGAAGAACATTGCTTCGATCTTTAGGTCACACTACGAGGCAGTTCTAGTGCAGTTGCAGAATTCTATGTTTGGAGTTTACTACAATGTCATAAATCTTCCATATTATCGACTGCGATATCCTGTAAGGTTTTCGATCTAGATTCTAATTTCATGATTGTTCATCTCTGAACAATTTATGTCCCATTGTCGGTGCATTGAACAATATGTCCGATATTTAACTTATTATCAGCCCAACTGTGCAGCTTACAAAAACAAAAACATTTCGATATTATTATAACTCTTTTCGTCAAATCTTTATTGGGAGTTCATATATGTTTGTTTAGTTGGGATTATTGAGATAACACTTCCTTCTAAAATAGCTCATTATATATACATTAAAGGGATCTCTGGTTTAGCTATATTGAAATTCATGTAAACATAAAAATATAGGATGCACATCCCCTTTATTTATTTTTAAGAAATCGCACTGTATTCATATCTCCTTATATCATATTCAATACTTCCGTCTTACGAACAACATCCAGCTGTCCAACACACCCTGAACAGTTACGCCATGAAGATTCTCCAGTCACTATTTAACCCAACACTAAACTAAAAGATTTCTTGACAGCAATTTAATTAACAACGCATAAACAGGAAAGAAAATACGATAAGAAGACTGTGTTCAAAACTTAGAAAGAATTAAAAGATGATCTATGGATCAAAGTTCGCAGATTATAAATAGTAATTACCTAAGAAAGATGGTTTGCATGAGAACTTTGGTCCTCCACACTTCCTGTTTCTCCCTTTTGGTGTTAATGAGGTCTGCGGTTCCGACTACTCATATTACTTCATCAATGCTTATGTTTTGCACACTGATTACACACCTGTTACCTGGACATTGGATCATTTGTTATTTGGAGACAGTTGCAATTTATCTTTCAACTAGAGAATGTTGGATCAGTTGGTTACGAAATATATTTAAAATATCGCTTAGACGTAGCCAGAAATATATTCGGCAAGTTGTTATGAAGCATTGTATATTTTTGTTTCTTATTTATTTTTGTGCATAGTCTCTTTCTCTCTTTCATTTCCACTTTCCTTAATATTCTTTCTGTCAACGTAAATAAACAAGAAAACCTAAAATCATAATTTCATATCAGGCAATCACAGTGAACGCTTCTTTAACAATTAATATCAGTAGGATTGTAAGAAAGATCTTGTTGGATTAAATATAAAATTGCAGACGATGAACATCGTTAGATATCACTCGATCAAGTAAGTTTTCAGTTTAGATATTTCAGGCGATTTAGGCCATTCCAGAATGGGACGAATATTTATAAGGCTGTTTAAATTGAGAGTGCTCGAATCAATCTTGAAATCATCGTATTTTATAACTGGTGGAGAAAACGCACTTTATTATATTTTATTTTAAAATTCCTTTTTAACAGCATTTTTTCCAATAATACAAATTTAATATAATAGAATAAATTGAATATAAGTCTTTAAAGAAACTTTGAAGACTAGATATATGATGAAGAAGAGAAAATGGGAATGTTTAACCCATGCAGTACCACCCACTCACATACACAACCAGATGAATAGGATACGATTTTAGATATAAAATAGGAGTTGCGATGAAAAAATATCTAAACTTTTTTTTATCGAATTAAACAAATACAGTTCTTGTTCTTAGATAAACAAATACAATTTTGGATTTGTTTATCTAAGAACGAAGCACGTGCTCATCAAATGAGGGTGTTGTATGGCGGGATCACCCTTTGATGAGCAAAATGTTTAGAAAGATTATTTAAATTAAGGGGATATTAAATCCTACATTGTTTTAAAACCGACTAAGAAACTCAAAGATCGGAATCAAAGAGTTTCATGCCTAATATAGTAACTATAAACGTATCGGCGACCACTAGCGTAAGCTAAAGCACGTAGGTCAAGTACGTAGTACAAACTAGGGCAACTCGCAGGAAAGGTGGTAAAGTTCTGATCGCTATTCTTGGTATTTTCCATAATGTAAAACACATTTCCTAGGAAATGTATGCTGTTATTACATTATGGTGGAAGGTCACTACCCAGCCCGGTTTCGATCTTTATTGAGATCTCATCAGTGAGTAGCTAGACCAAAATAATATAATACTAAGGGTATAGCGAAAAGAACTTCTATAATCTACTACAGTATATGAGTTGTCTAGTGACCGAGATATGGTTTGTCATCGCCTTTCCTATAAAGCTTTTGGAGAGGGGCGAAAATGAAAGTCATAATTGCTCCACATTAGTAAATTAAAGTAATTCTATATTTACATTCAAAGTCACTCAAAATATCGTTGATGATTAATCACGTGCACAGGACGTATTATGAATCTCTTTTTGCTAAGGCATATCTTTTCGCCGAATGCATAGGATACAATACTGCACTTTTATCACTGTACTCACATGTGGGCAATTTTAAACCTATTTATAATTTTAGAAATAAATATAATAAATAGTAATAAATATATTTTCATTAATATTTTTAAAAAAATGCGAATATTATTTTTAACTTGAATTATTTTATCTTTTTTTTTCGTGAAAACAAAGAGCATGTACTGACAGTTTGATTGTTTGTTATTTTTGGCATAACAGCCAATGAAAAAAAAGCTATGAGGAAAGCCCGTATATTCTGTTAATTGGGTGTATTATTCTTTATCACCTCCATATGAAATCAGCTAAAGAGATGGATTGGCCACTTCATCAAAAGTGCTTCGTCAATACCTACTGAACTACAAAGGCTTTGTATGGTGCAGCCACTGATTTTAAGTGGACAGCAGACAACTGCAACTTATCAGACTTATCTTAGCAACTCATCAAACTTATATGGTTGATATCGAGTGACAAATCACAATACATTAATTACATGAAATGTTTTGGAATGCTTCTAGTAAAACATTAATTCACGTGAATTATCCCATCTTTTAAGTCTAGTGACCGAGATATGGTTTGTCATCGCCTTTCCGTCTTTCGATTATGGTCTGTTGTCGTATTTCGAGGAAAGAATACAGAAACACATCGGGTTACAGTGTATCCTAAACAATTCTGTGTCGTCTAAGCCTAAATTCGCTTCACAGTATCAGCATGATAATAGTGCATCTTCTCATTCTGAGAGAACAAATCCTCGAAAGGAAACTGACAGTTATTTTTTGGTGACAACGGGCCTGATCAGGTCCGCTGTCAGGGCTGTTCAGCCGTTAGACGTGTTCATATGCTGTACTGATATTATGCGATATATTTTCGTTCTCGCATATTGGACGTCTGTAATGGATAATTCTTTATTACGATATGTTTTATTACGATATATCCCTATCGTAATGTCATTTATACCTGTCTAACATTTCTTACTGTCTCCTCACTTCATAGTTATTCTATTGTACACCAATATACGAAATTATATTGGTGTACAGTTTCATACAGTATACCAAGTTATGTCCTGCTTCATCAGGAAACTATTTGAGTCACACCACACTGTCTGTGTTTAATTAATTTTGTCGATCAGTATACTGTCCGCGCGGTTAGCCTAGTGGCTGTGCGATTCGCAACCATATGCCTGCGGAAGGAATGTCAGAGGTTCGATACCCGTCGGTGACTTGAGGAGTTAAAGAATCTTCCTCAGCCATAACCAAGTTAGCCTGTCTTGGGCGTGGACAGTAGTGTTTTTCTCCCGAGTTTATCCTGGGGTTTTTCATCAGCAAAGCAGGCAAACCGCATTGAGAACTCACCACCACAGCGAACATAGGATACACCGGAGCATAGGGCTGACCACTTTATCTTGTGAGCGGTTTGAGGTCCGATGATTAATAAACCCTCGAAAACGCAAGGTAAAACAGGCAAAAAGAAGATGAGAGAGATGATCAGTATATTAAAATGTTTATGAAAATAAAAGGTTTTTGAAACACAGAAGTCTGTATACTTTTACAAAAGCGTGTGTTTGTGTATATGTGTGTGTGCATGCTTAAACAGTGATTCATTTATCTATCATTAACATTATTTATATATTTACTATTTATATATATATATTTATTATTTATATATATAATTATTATTTAACATATTAAAAGAAAGACAAATACCAAATAATATCCTAAAAGCTATCACAAGTATATATGAAAATAATCAAATACAAATAAGATTAAATCATGAGCTATCATATACGAGAGAGATAAATCAAGGGGGACCGAGAGGGATGTCCCCTTTCAGAAACTCTTTTTAATATTTACCTAAATGAAATAATAATAAAATCGAATAAAAGTTTCCATCAAGGTATTAAACTTTCTCCTACAGTTAACTTAAACAATCTCCTCTTTGCAGACGACCAAATAATAATTACAAATTCTGAAGATAACTTACAGAAAGCTATTTTCGATCTAAATGAGATGGCCAAAGATTATGGTATGATAATATCAACAGAAAAATCAAAATCCACGGCATTTAAAGGACAAGATCCAGCAAGAACTAAGATAGTAATAGATAACAAGATCTTAGAACAGGTGAATTCATTTAACTGCCTAGGATGTACGATCACATATGAAAAAGATATAAACATAAAAATTGCAAAATATTTAAAAATAACAGGTGTAATTAACTCTATATTTAAACCAAATCTAGTTCAAAAACCAACGACACTAAAAGTATACAATACATTAGCGCTACCAGTCTTAATGTATGGAAGCGAAATCTGGGCAATAAAACAAAAAGACAAAGATTAACAACAGCAGAAATGAAGTTTTTGAGAAAAACTGCAAAGTATACCCTATTTGATCACAAAAGATACGAAGAAATTATGAAAGAATTAAACCAAGAATCAGTAATAGAAAAACTTAAAACATATAAACATAAATGAATGGAACACGTTCAAAGAATGAAAACAGAAAGATTACCAAAATAAGTCTTAAAGTACAAGCCATTAGGAAAAAGAAAACCTGGACGTCCTCTTAAACGATTCGACGATGACGTCTAAGGTCGGAACAGACCACGCTAGGCCTAAATCCTTGATATGCATGATGATGATCATTAACGTTAACTTATCATTGCAAATGCTTGGCGCCCGATCTCACCTTCGTTATGATTTTGTATTCTTTTTAATTTGCATTTGAGGTTTTCTCTCTTCCCCCCCCCCCCGATTCTTTGTAACATACACCATCTGCGAATTAATCTATTCGCGAATATTAATACAAAGGAAATTAAGATTTCCAAGAAACAATTGTCGGACACATGTTATGTGCATCCAACAACGCTAGATCACACCAGCGCCCCCAACAGAATTAGAATGAACACAAACTGGATTTCCTTATTTCCTTGACTCACAGTATTGCTTCATAGTATTAGATGATGATTAAATGCTGACACTGAACAGATTACTTGAGGTATCTCAATTAAATTAGAGATTATCGCTATCATCCTCATGGCCTTATTTCTACTCAATTATTTCTATTCATACGGCGTTCCCGCCGTATGAATAGAAATAATTGAGTAGTTTCAGGTTTTTGAGTAGTTTTCTATTCAGTTGACGTGAACGAATGAATTAAATGGAGACAAAATGGCTATGAGAGAGGACTTGAAGGAATTACTAGAAGTAGCAAAAGAAAAGATTGAGAGAGTTAGGACAATGAGTCTGTTACCACGATCTGACAGAGAAGAGATGGGAAGGTGGGGGTCATAATTGCAAATTGCATTTGGATGTAGTGAAAAAATGCAATATTATATCTTATGCATTTGGCGACATGATACACTATAGAGAGATTCATACCACGATGTGTACATATGTGATGAAATTTAAAGACTGGGTGACTTTGAAGCTGAAATAGTCTTTGTCATTGCAAAGAAGTGGGTTAGTTCACTGAAGTAACATTGAAAAAGTTTTCCAAATCATCCTTTTTGCATTTCATTCATCAAAGGATGATCCCAACATACAACAGTATCCGATGTTGTACGTTAGAATCATTCTTTGATAAGCAAAACGTGTAAAAATAAATGTGGCAGTTCATGGAAGAGATGTCGCGCTGCTGTTGAAAATTTGAACAGTACTTTAGAATCTCGATTATACGATGCTTAAACATTTTTACATCCGTGATTTGACACTTAGCATTTTTCTTCTTTTTCTGGGAAATATAATTTATGACTTCATTACGATTTAAAAGAAACAAAATCGTACAAATTCCGTCGAATGCTTTACGAACTGTTCGGTTCAAAACTAGAACTATTGCTAATGTTTTCAACATTGATGGAAACACTGGACTCGCTTTATCAAGTTATAAAATGCATACTCAAGCACGTTGTGTTTTCTAGATGAGCAAAAATCCAAGAAAGACGGCTGCACTAAGTTCATATCATATGCATGTGGGTGGGTGGATGGTTGATGTTGGATAAGTTGTAATATTCACATCTTCTTTCCTTCATCCTGGCTTCTCCTGCATGCACATACAAATTTTCTCAATTATTAAACTCTCAGCTTAATATACTAATGTAATATAGGTTAGCAACCACTTGCGGGTGGGATTTACATAAAAAAATATATAATATAAAATCATGATTATTCTCACTATAGAATAATCATGATTTTATATTATATAAAATATACGAGGTGAATACAAAGTAGCCTTATTTTTTAGACAATACATATGGATCTTTATAACAATAGTTTTCATTAATCAATTTATTTTGTTCGTTTTGTTTAAAACTGAAGTCAAATTACTGACTTAAAAATTATTACTTGTGCTTTAAAAATGCACACAATCCTATCTACCTTGCATATGCATAGCACCGGTATGACTGACTCATACGCATGGAAAAATTGAGAATGCGCTTAAGTCTTAGAGGAAGTTGCACGTGACTCTGTAATGTTAGATGTTATATGAGTAAATTCAAATTATAGATATATTTTTCTCCCAAGAACGTTGCGAGAACAATCTTGCGATTTTATTTAATGTTCATTTAACCCCTTAACATACAAAGACGTCTGTGACACGTCTTTTGTTTATTGCACCAAAATTGATTTTGAATTTTGGTTTCACATATAAATACAACCGAATATAGACGCTAGACAATCTTGTGCCTATTTCCTTTCAGCCGAGAAAAGTTGCCAACGGCGTGTATTGGCTATTGCGTTTGCACAAATTCGTCATTATTTTTCAAATAATGACGAATTTGATCCAGCAAATCACCCTCGCCCAAACAATTGGCAGAAAAACGACTGCTTTCTGATTTTTAATTGGTACGTTAAGAGGTTAAAATAACATAATTGTACATCTCTGGTTTTAACTGTAGTTTGAGGGACCTCTTTTGCTAGCATTTTTCAAAGTAGATTGATTTCTGTGGGTTTTCAGAGATTTCTTAACTGTGTACTCTGGTTTTTCTTCCTGAAAACAGTCTGATAACAGAATTAAAAAATATATATACGATTTATAGATTTTATACTCTAAAGCCGAAATAGAATTGCAATATCGAGAGAGAGAGAGAGAGAGAGAGAGAGAGAGAGAGAGGATGAACAAAAAAAAAAAAAAACTAGAAACACAAACAAAAATTATGTTTTGTGGGGCAGAAGAACATGAATATCCCTCTGCCTCCCCACTCCAAAAAAAAAAAAAAAAAACCATGAGAAAGACAAATATTAATTATGTTTTGTGAGGAAGAGGGAAGAATATCAAAAACCAATAACCGAAGCGATATCAAAATGAAAGTTTCAGATATGGTCACACCATAACGAAGTAAAAGAGATACATGGATATCAAGGATATAAAAAGAAAGTGCAACTAGAACTAGCAGTAGGATATTTTTGACTACAGCTGGGTGATACTTCAGTGATATTATCCAATCGCTCATCCAACATTCTCTAGTTCGCAGATAAATTGAGTGTCACCAAGTAACTAATGATCAAATGCCACGACAACAGATGGGCAATCGCTGCGCAAAAACATAAGAATTGATGAAGTAATATGAGCAATCTGAACTGCAACCCCCATTAACACCAAAAGGAACAAACAGGAAGTGTGGAGGACCAAAGTTCTCATGCAAACCATCTTTCTTAGGTAATTACTATTTATAATCGGCGAACTTTGATCCATAGATCATCTTTTCATTCCTTCTAAGTTTTTTTCTAGTTGTTTCTTCTTAATTAAACTGCTGTCAAAAATAGTTTACATACTTTAGAGTTGGGTTGACTAGTGGCTGGAGAATCTTCGTGGTGTAACTGTTCAGGGTGTGTTGTATAGTTGGGCGGCCTTCGTAAGGCGGAAGCATCGAATATGATATATGGGGCATAAATACCCTGTGGGTGTCTTAAAAATAAATCAAGGAGACGCGCAAACTTTATCGTTATGATTACATGGCTTTAAACAAAGAAATGAACTTACATATGTCAAATCTGAGATCTCCTTAATGCTTGTGTGTACACTAAAATGATGAACAAATATTAACGTAAGAGTTATGTTAGCAAAGCAGATTATTCTACACTAATTTATAAAAAAAAAACTGTCAATAGAGGTTGAAAGTATTTTTTTTTAAACCATTGCAAAACATTGACGTATTTGATGCATAGGAAGAATAGTACAGTGGTTGCGGTGATACACAAAAAGCAGAAATTTAAAACGGGCATAATTTGGTTAAAAATATAAATTCAAATGTTGAAATTTCACAAAGAGATGTTACGGAATGGATGATGATGATGATGATGATGATGATGATGAACTCGAGGGGAAAAAAAGTAAAACATGAAGAGGCAGCTGACAGTTTTAATTTGTGCATAGAATGGGCTGAGCAGAATGATACGCCATTCCACAAAATTTTGTTGCTAATGCAGCTCCGAGAAGAAGCATTCGAAAACAGTTTAGCTTCCAAGAAGTAAAAGAAAATCAGTGACTTTTTTTACAGAGAAATTAAAAAAAAACTTTTGTGTGTTATTTTGTGAAACTTTGTTTTGTGTGTTGTGTACAAGAAAGTGATATTTTTACTCAAATTAAGTTATATACTGAACTATGCAATTCTATTAAATCAAAATCCTCAACAATAAAGATATATACAAACTAAACTTTTTACTAAAATAAACTTATATTACTTTTTAAGTTTTACATTACAGTACACAGAAAAAAAATTATTCATATGCGCGAACATATTTAGTATCAAGTCAATTTAATATACATGTATAAGACAAATATCCTTATCCTTAACTTATGGTTGCAAAAGTCAAGGATTATTATCAGAATTAAAATTATCTACCAACTTTACGTACGGATGACTCTATACAAGTACATACAGAATATGCTTCTGTTCAATTTATTTATTTTATTTATTTTTTTTTTTAAAATTTCAAATGTTGTCGAGAAGGATAGTTATTAACATACGAGAGAAGTGAGATTTTGTCACTTGTCTGGTACGTTAATAATATCACATTCTCTCGTATTCTAACATTCATTCTCTCGTATGTTGATAGAATGAAAAAGCATAATTTCCCATAATAAAATAAATAAATAGTATGACAACCAATAGAAATGCGTTTAGTCATGCAATGACTTTATAAATTTATAATGAGCTCAGTAATATTACACGGAAACTGATTCTTTTCCGTGTTTAGTTAGGTCCCAGTGATAAGGCTCCTCCTCTGCTTTTAATAAATTGTCACTATCAGTCTCTTTATCCTTGGACTTGTGTCCTTTGGAAGGACATGGTGGTTTATCATATTAATGAAGGTTACATGACCCCAATCTATAAAATATTTCTCAACAGGAACCTTAAAATGCGATATCAGTTGACGTGATATCCTGTTAAAACAGATGTCTTTAAGCAACACACAGATTGGAAATTATTTTTATCTGTCTATTGTTAACAGGATATTTTATAAGTAAATGATTATAAAAAAATTAGTTTTTATTTTCTTAGAAATCATTTTCTTAATAAAAGTAGGAATGCTACTTAGTTTAAGTTCCTGGTTGAGATGATACACGTGATTCTCCTAAAATGTTAACAGGACGGAAGAAACAGCTAAGCTATTTTGTTGATGGAGCAGATCCTTTGTAATGACTAAGCTAAAAAGTTAAATTTAATAAGATTTTAATCGAAGGATAATTATTAACATACCGGAATAAAAAGTGTTGAAGGTAAAGATGGTGAAAATTTGACAAATGACGTGATTAGAGTGGAGACGGTGTGTAGTTAAAAAGGGGTGGACACAAAATAGCGACTGAATGCAGAAAATGCATTACGATAAACCAGGCCTAAAACCAATGAAGAAAAGTTAACATCGAAGAGATGAATTGTGTAAATTTTGGATTTTGAAAGAATTGAGAACAAGAATAAAAAGCCTGTTATATGTATAGTAAGCCAGTAACAAACATGACGAGTTGGCCGTTTTGTTACGTTAAAATGTCATCAGATGAGAAAAGTAGAAAAACAAACTGTGAATTAGCCACCAGGAGAGAATATTCAAGGTGTGCGGTGAACATCCACAGAATAGCAATATCACAGATATTATATTTTTGCATTTATTCTCGTTAATTTCCCAAGTGATTATTTTTTTTTCGATTTCTGTGTGAGCATTATATAGTTGTATTTAAAAATTGTATCAAAATTCAAATAATCCGTGTGTCACTCTAGTATTTGCCAATGATAACTTAATCTCGTCACGAAACGTAAATCCTTTGTGCTTCTCATATAAACGGCGCGCGTGAAGCATAGCTATTGTTCATTTAACCTTTATGCTTTCCATATATAAAAATATATTAATTGATAAATTAAAGTATTCAAAGTTATCCTACAACTAATTGCATTGGACCAATTAAGTTCACTGCTGATGCGCTCTTAAAACTTTCATACATCGTTAAAAACGCGATCATACGGTTAAATCGAAGTGAATTTTGTAGCTCGAGTAGCATAAGCCACCCGACAGCACACCCACCCTAAATAGGCACGCGCCCCACTGTTAGCCACAGTTTTTTATGCAACGTGTTAGGGGGAGTTTGGTTGATTCGAGAGTATTCGGAAATTGGACTGGTTTAAGAGCAGGAGAGTAATTTATTTTGATTAATTGCCATGAAGGAGATAGTAAATAGGGTCTTTTTGTGTTTATGGCACATTGGGTGGTTGTTATTTCTAGCGCTTCAGAACAACGTAATTTGGATTCATTTTCCTGAAAATCGATTATTGTAACCTTTTTGATTTCATGTTCAGATTGTATTGCATGCAAGGATATTTCATTAGTAGGATTTTTGTTGTTTCTGACAATATTTTGTTTGTGTTTTTTCTTTGTGGTGGAAAGTAGACAGGTTTTTGAATATTAAAATCTCGATAGTGTTCAATTAAGCAAGACTTAATAGAATGAATGGTGGAACCAATATAAGAAGTGTAGCATCCTGACTGGCTGTTAACTACATTATGTAAACTTGTAAACTTCATTAATGCAAGCAGCATATCGATCTGAGTTATTGTGGTTCTATCTTTTAGTAAATTTTGCGGTTTGTTGCTAGAAGTGAAGACGATTCTGTAATTTGAATATTCGTTTTATGGCTTTGTAGATGTTTTGGACAGATGGGAATTTTAGAGTGTATGGCAGAAAACACGTGATTTTGGGCTGAGTAAATAGCGTAGTCTGTGAGTTACTTGGGATACTGTCGAGAATTGAAGATATCCTTCAAACGAGTAATTTCTTAGTGTAAAAAAGTATCTGAAGACGAATATTTGTAGTCGTTAATGAATTGTGTTATTATGACAGATTTTTTGATACTGAAGGGGATAGGAGGTGAAATGCAAAAATTTCCAAAGTTTGTTTGTTTATAGTATATTTTGGTCCTAAAATGCCGGTCGAATCTAATGATGACAAATGATGATCAAATTCAAAACGTTTTATGGTTTTATTTTATTTGGTATCCATCAGTATTTTATATCATAAATTTTTAATATTTAAACAATGGTTTTAGTGGAAGCGCAACTAATTTGGATAAAGGAGCTATTGTGGTATGTTTGTATGAAATCATGGGACCTATAGCGTAGCGCGGTTTGTGTATCTTAACTTGTCCGAAAATAGTGGGGGGAACGGGTTTATACCAGGAGTAATCTTTTTAAAAAGTGAATTTATCTAATTGTGTTCGTCTTTGAGTTAACGTAAACATTTTTTAATTTTTTATAATGTTAGGAGTGGATTCTAAGTTAGAAGTGTTTGGATCATTGACGATGTCTAAAATTTTATTATGGTAATATGTTTTGTTTATTATTACAGTGAAAGCTTTACTACTAATAATAATGTCGAGATGATTTTTTTAATTTTTTATAGCAGGTGAAAGTTGTGGTGGAAGATTTGTGTATAAATTACTTTACTATTGACGATATTGTTTAGAGCCTCTATAGCTGTCGGTATAGACGAAGATCGGAAAGATCTGGGTTCGATTCCCGTCCAAGACCTGAGGAATCTTTATCTGGTTTCTTTCGACTAAAGGTGAGTTAGAAGGTCTTATACGGATGTAGGGTTTTTTTTTTTCACCCGGAAACTCGGGTTTTTCGTTCCCCAGAACAAGCAAACCAAGCCGTGAACACACACACGCATCTACAGAGCATAGGACACACTGGACACGCTTTATCCTCGATACGGTAGCTCTTAAGTGTAGAAAAGTCATCGACACCGCAAGGTAAAAGAGCACTGAAGGAATAATAATAAGAAGATGATACTGATCATCTCTTTGAAAAACATTTTTTGAATCATTTTGTAGTTAACTTTGGGCTTCAAGCACGTATTCTTTTCTAGGGAAAGTTCTCGGACGGATATCATATTACAGCTTTATTTAATACTCTTATATTTCTTCCGGAGAAAGGGTATGGTTATATTATGGCGCATAGCTCTGTTATTAAAATTTAACTTTGTACTCTAGGATATTTACAGAATGACGATGTCATACTCGACAAATAAAAATATATTAATTCATAACTGGAGCATGATCATGAAAAATACGGAACGACGATATCTCCATGTATACGAAGGTGGTCTGAAAAGTTATCGGCCTAACAATGAAAAAACGAATTTATAATTTCAAAATTGTTTTTATTTATCAACATAAACTCCCTTAAGACATACATTTATTCCAGCGCCATTATCCCGTCCCTGTAGTGGTTCTAAGTAAGATCTGCAAAATACCCCTCTGCACCTGCAATCACTTATTGATTCAAAGAAAAACGTTGACCAGCAAGGAAGAGTTTTAGTTTTGGGAAGAGACAGAAGTCAGAGGGAGCCAAATCTGGGTAATAGGGTGGATGTTCCAACAATTCATAGTGAAGATCCCTTAATTTTCCCATTGCCAAAACACCTTTGTGGGCAGGTGCATGCTCCTGGCGAAAGATAATTTTTTTAATCTGCAAACCGAGTCTTTTCACACAATTTTTTTCGACTAGTCTGGTTAAAAGATCTGAATAATGTTCCCCGGTTATTGTTTTACCCTTTTCAAGATAATTAATAAACAAAATGCCTTTAGCATCCCAAAACACCGATGCTATGACCTTTCCTGCTGATGGAACCGATTTTATCTTCTTTCGAGCTGAACACCCAGCTTCTGTCCACTGTTTGGATTCTGATGTTATTACTATGGATGTGGAGAATCCACATCCATAGTAATAACGTTGCAATATCGTTAGTAGTAGTAGGGGTGACGGTTTGAACAAGATCAAGATCAAGATAAGATAAGGAATCGTGACGTGATTGGTTGATGACGTCATTGTGTGCATGGCTTCATGGGTGTGGAATGTTTGGAATTTCCCTGTGGGCAAGTGTGTCACTGGCTTCAGTTGTTGTGTTTTGGTTCGCGTATGGGATTATGGGTGATGGTAGAGATAAGGATTCGTGTTGTGATTGGTGGTGCAATTCTGACAAGATGAAGATCAAGATAAGATAACGAATGGTGACGTGTGTGTGTGTGGTTTTCAGATGTAGATAAGTGACGTCATTTGTTATTTGTAAATAAATGTCGTCATTTGTTATTTGTAAATAAGTGACGTTGTTGTTTTGAATGGAAAGGATGATATTAGTGGATAAGAAATCGTGTCGTGATTGGTGGGACACTTTAAACCAGATCAAGATCAAGATAAGATAAGGAATCGTGACGCGAATGTTTGTTGTTAGTTGTAAATAAGTGACGTTGTTGTTTTGAATGGAAAGGATGATATTAGTGGATAAGAAATCGTGTCCTGATTGGTGGGACACTTTAAACCAGATCAAGATCAAGATAACATTAGGATTCGTGACGTGAATGTTTGTTGTTATTGAGCTTGGAATGATAATTTAATTTAACTATATTCTATGTCACACAAACATACAGTTTTTTTTTTCTTCTATAGATGGTTGTACTAATTTTCCAATACATTTTGGATATTTCTTTCCTGTTAAAGTGTGAGAATTCTTAGAGAAAGTCGTGATGGCTCTCGTGTTTCGAGTTTTTCTGAATTATTAATTATATACAGGGTGTTCGGGATAAATTTGACAGTTTCGTAAGGAAAAAGAAAATCTTCTTTGTATCTATTAAATTTAATGAATTGACAAAAAAACATTACAGGCAGAGTTAATTACAATACTATCAACAAGATTTACTCAAAATAACCACCATTAGCATCGATCACAGCTTCAATTCTGCTTCGGAACCTCGAACAAGCTGATGCTACAGTCTCCCTGGGAAGGGCCGCAAAAACTGTTTTAATTTTATCCATTAACTGGGCTTTTGTATTACTGGAAGTGCGATTGGTGTCTTTTTCAACTGCGCCGCATACAAAATAATCCATGGGGTTAAGGTCTGGGGAGTTTGGAGGCCAAACATTTGGACTGGTGAAGTCGTAGAAATTTTCAGACAACCATTTTTGACTTTTCCCAGAGGTGTGGCAAGGGGCCGAATCCTGCTGCCATACATACGGCCTACCATTGCCTACCCTTGTTATCCAGGGCTTGACTACAGTTAGCAACTCCACGAACAAAGCCCGAATTCCAATGCCAGGGTTCTTCAACACCTGTTCCTGCAGATTTGCGAGGAATTCTGCTGTACGAACGCAATCAGATCGTCTGCTAGGGATCTTTCTTCTTGCTACATCCTCGTAGTCACCATTGCAAGTCTCTAGTGCATGCCTGATTGTTTTTACTGTATTCAGGGAGCATTGGGAAGCAGTCGTAATATCCTTATTTTGATGGCGGGCACGAATCATCATGATACAAGTTATTCTCTTCCATGATTCAGGTGGGTTCCAGCTATCCATCCTTTCTGACATCTTGTATATGAATGAAGAAGGGTCCAAACTTTTAAATGAAGAGAAGTGTGTGTTAATACATGTAACTTACGGAAAAATATAATTAATTATAAATATGTCAAATTTATCCCGAACACCCTGTACTTAAAAAACCTGTCCTTAAACACACATACACACACATATACATATTAGATATAAAAAATCGCTAATGTATCCATGTTGATACTCTAATATATACCCTATGATTATTCTTATGGAAAAAAAAAAAAACCTATTCAGTATTAGAATTACGCTTACCAAACAACATGCGATCAGTTATGTTTAAGTTAAAAAAGTACTTACAGCTTTCCAGATGACTCTTCGAAATTCGAATATTCCAAAATAGTTCAATTTTATATCCACAACACAACACAAACACAAAAACCACAAAGAATGAAATTTCTGTAAATACTGTAACCTGAACTAGTTACTTCGTCCTTTAGATTACGGAGTGTAGATGGTGAGGTTTCGTCATTGCAAAATCCCCCAGCGAGCGCTTTTCTTCAAAGGGGATGACATGAGTCACATCCGTAAAGTGGGGTATTGTTCAAAATGCACGATTTCCTCAAGTTTGGATATTTCTCAAATACTTACATATGACTAAGGGATTAGTATCCACATGTTTGAATGAAAATTATTCATTCTTCGTTACCATCGGCATTCATTGGTGTAGTAAATTAATGCTTACATTTAATGTTAATTTAGATTGCTGTTAGAGTATGGAATTCAGACAAGTGAAATTATTTATTTATTTTTTTCAAATTGATTGGTTATTTTCTGTATTTTACTTTTAAAAGTCATATTCTAACAGAATAACTGAGTAGAATTAATAAATATATAAAGTATATGTGAATTTATTTTCCAACACTGAATATTTCTCATTAAGTCTTTTACAGAAGGTTTTCTGAATATTCCAATTGTTGATTAACATGTATTCACAGAACACAAACACAAATCTGAAAAGAACATTTCACTTTTTCATTATAGCTTACTGTGGCTAACATATATTCACACCACAAAACACACAAAACATAGGAGTTGATAGATATTTCTGTAAATAACCAGAAAATCTAGTGGACTACTTAATTTACTTTAGTATCCATTTGGTTCTCTGTATTAATTCTTTCCCACGGGTGTCCATCCTCGGTAGGAAGCTCTATGCGCTGTTTTGTTTAGGGTAAGTGTTATTTCCAGTTTCGAATTCCGATTGCTGTTAGAGTATGGAATTCAGACAAGTGAAATTATTATTATTTTTTTTCAAATTGATTGGTTATTTTCTGTATTTTACTTTTAAAAGTCATATTCTAACAGAATAACTGAGTAGAATTAATAAATATATAAAGTATATGTGAATTTATTTTCCAACACTGAATATTTCTCACTAAGTTTTTCTTAAAGTTCCCCAAGCTTAGTGGGAAAGTCTATGCACCGTTTTGTTTAGGGTAAGTGTTATTTCCGCTGTCGAATTCCGATTGCTGTTAGAGTATGGAATTCAGACAAGTGAAATTTTTATTTATTTATTTTTTTTTTCAAATTGATTGGTTATTTTCTGTATTTTACTTTTACAAGTCATATTCTAACAGAATAACTGAGCAGAATTAATAAATATATAAAGTATATGAGAATTTATTTTCCAACACTGTATATTTCTCATTAAGCCTTATCCGGTCGCCTTTTGTTGTACGTAGGTGAGAAAGCGTGTGTTTTGTTTCGAACGTTTGGTTTCCGCTGGGAAATTACCAATATAACTATTAATTTTACCTTCGATTCCTTGTGCTCTTAACCTATTTCTGTAAGTAGAATTTATTTATGAATTATTTTCCCACACTGTTAGTTTTCATTCATTAATCTTGTTTGTAGATAACGAACAAATAAGACTTTTCATTCAATGAATCAAAAAAAAAAAAATTCTCTGGTTACTTTGTGGCATGAAATTTCACAAGGAAAAAAAAAAAAAAAAAAATATTATCTTCCTTCTTAAATTTGTATAACACATCTACGACACCCAATTTGTTCATTTAATTTACATATTTTATTGAACGAAATATTATTTACAAATTTTATTTACTGAATCTAACAATACAGAAAATAAATAAATTTGAAAATACATCAAAGGTTCTTCCATGGTTGTGG
The DNA here is from genome assembly GCF_054136105.1 of Typopeltis vanoorti. NCBI lineage: Eukaryota > Metazoa > Arthropoda > Arachnida > Uropygi > Thelyphonidae > Typopeltis > Typopeltis vanoorti. The sequence continues at coordinate 79,942,590 of NC_143565.1, forward strand.
AATTGCCATCGTATGGTTTTGACAATGTGATTCTCATCTGAAAGTTAATTTTCATTTGGTGTTTGTTTGTTGGGAATTTATTACTGTAGTAGTAAAATTAAGGGTTGCATATTTATATTTTCGAATCCAATACGTATACTTCAGAGAATTATTAAAAGCACAGAATCTTTCGTTATGTTTCCAAAAGCATTTAAAACTACACGTTATGTTTTCACGTTTCGGGCATCCAATTTCATTTAAATCAAGAACAGGCCTCCCTATTAGCTTCGTTAATGTTTTTGATTTTTCTCTTCCTTTGGCAAGTAATATATGATATTTGCATGTTGATTCTATCATCCAAGCTCTTAGTTTGTCCAAAGCTAGTGAACCAATTTCCCACTTCAGCTGATGGTTATATTTTATAAACCAAGAATTCTGTTTTTTAACTCTTTCAGGTAATTCTTTCCAACTACAAGGTGATTTTGTCACTGCATATCTTACACTAATTCCATCAGAAATACAAATTTCTTTAGGAAATAAATTTGAACTCCTGTTTTTAACAAAAATTGTACATCAATTATCCCAATGATAACTGAAAATTCGTATTTTTCGCCCACTGTCGATTTTTCATAATCGTTTTCCTTCATTCTTCTTCTTCGATTACTTCATATGGCACCACAAATAAATAGTTATTTATTATTATTTCACTGATTATTAGCTCTGATCGTATACTTTATGGTAACATTCGTTTACAAAATTCTAAACAATTAGAACTTTTCACAAAGAAACTTTCAAAGAATTTGTGGCTCACCCATTATTTTTGCATTACCAAACACAAATCACAAAACAGCAGCTGCAGTAGTCCAAAGTCACTCGACTCTCTGGTATTTTCTTATAGTACTGTTTACACTTACCATCCCCTACCCTGACCGTTCCTTCAAAAAAAAAAAATGTAAAAAACTGGTTTTTTATGATAACTTTTTAGGAAAAAATGCGTTTTTTATGAAAACTTTTTTGGAAAAAAATAAAAAAACGCGTTTTTTAATTTTTTTTTCCCAAAAAGTTATCAGTATCAATTGGAGGTGACATCACTAAAAGATATCCGCAAATGATGAGCTCGCTCATCTCCACTAGGCTGAGCAGACATCTTCTGGAGGAGAGGGGATGGTGAGAGACTAGGGTGATGGGGTTAGGTGGGGGAGCATTGCAGGGAAGACATCTGTCACCCTCTGTGATATCACAGTATGAGAGACATATGTTCCCCAGAAATATCCAAACACATAACGACATTGTTGTCATGTTTTGTTTGGCTATGGAATTGTGGGTGATGTTTTAGAGATAAGATATCTTGGAATTTTCCCAGGGTGACACACATCCGTCATTGTCGTCATGGTTTATCCAACAACATGTAGAAACATGTCCGTGAATCATCTGCACAAAAGTTTCATTTTGGAAGGAACGGTCAGGGTTAAGGTCAGGTAAACAGTACTATAAGGAAAAATAAACGAGTCAAGTGTCTTTGCAGTTACGACAATTCGTTCATCCTGTGAAGTTATTGTATTGTGTTGTGGTGATTGGTATCCAGGAAAGTAAAGTAAAGTAAAATAATGGGTGAGCCACAAAAGTCATTGAAATTTTCTTTCTTCAGGAAAATAGCACGAGACAAAACTCTTCACCTAGCTCTAAAAGGATGGAAACCGATTATTATTTTAGAAGACACGTACATTGTGATGTATTTATCCTGGACCACATGGGAAAAATTACGCAGGAAGTGGTCTGATATACTCGGCTACTTGCAAAGAAGAGTTGACTACGAAATGGACCTCGGTGATTGTTATATTCTGAAATGCCAAGATGGGGAACTAATACTTGATGATACAGGAGCTGATGAAAGTAAGGTTTTTTCTATTAGTTGTGAAGAAGCTGAGAGATTTTCAACAAAAATGTACAACATTGATAATCATTTACTATTTTTGGAAACTGAATTACCATCTGTCCGTTTAATGGGAAAAATTATCGCTCAACATTTAAATTCATCAATGGTAAAATTAGACTTTCAAGATTTTATCCAATTCGATAAAGATTCTTTATTTTGGGACATTTACGAACATTTTACAAAAACTGTTTGTGTATATTTGCTGACAAAAGAATACACAGAATGTTTAGCGAGGCATGGTGTCATTTCCAGACTGACACAATATCAAACGTATGGAAGTGTGGTTACCATGGTATCTGATTTAAAAATTCTTTTGCGTGACCAGCTATTTTGATGTAATGTAACCAAGAAACAGTGAGTAACAAAAATTTTATTCAATGAACTCTATGGAAAATGTTAAGAGTGTAAACTAAATATTGTGAAATATTTTTAGGTAATTACATGTTTCGAATTTTTCTCAGTGAATATACTTGTAAATAGTATTTCAGCAAAATAAAATGTGCATTTGTAAACTTAAATGAACAAAGATGTGTGTTTTTGTTGTTGTGTTTTTCCACAGTGAATTTTTACTCAGTTATTCTGATTAGATCTTGATATTTAAATCCACAACTTTATATCTTAATGCAATTCTGTTTAATTATTTTTAAAAAATCACAACTGTGAAATTAATGCCAGGACAGGAAAAAAAAAAAAGGTGTTGAAAACGAAAATCCATGTATTGATTATTTTAGAAATTGTCTAATGCTACCTATAGACATTATTTGAGTTATCTGAAAACAAATCGTTCACATAATCGAAAATCCGAACTGTTAGAATTTGGTTATTTTTACAGAGAGTGAGAGAGAGAGAGAGAGAAGCAGCTAATTAAACCAACAAAATGTGAGTTTAACACTTCTTTAAAGTTTGGCATACAGAAAATGTTTGTACTCTACAGATAACACATATACAAATTTTACCTTTCCCTACACAAAGTAAGATAAAAACACACCAACAGCATGTGAAAACATGTCGTTGAGTCATCTGTGCAAAAGGTTCATTTTTGAAGGAACGGTCAGGGTAGGGGATGGTAAGTGTAAACAGTACTATAAGAAAATACCAGAGAGTCGAGTGACTTTGGACTACTGCAGCTGCTGTTTTGTGATTTGTGTTTGGTAATGCAAAAATAATGGGTGAGCCACAAATTCTTTGAAAGTTTCTTTGTGAAAAGTTCTAATTGTTTAGAATTTTGTAAACGAATGTTACCATAAAGTATACGATCAGAACTAATAATCAGTGAAATAATAATAAATAACTATTTATTTGTGGTGCCATATGAAGTAATTGAAGAAGAAGAATGAAGGAAAACGATTATGAAAAATCGACAGTGGGTGAAAAATACGAATTTTCAGTTATCATTGGGATAATTGATGTACAATTTTTGTTGAACAGGAGTTCAAATTTATTTCCTAAAGAAATTTGTATTTCTGATGGAATTAGTGTAAGATATGCAGTGACAAAATCACCATGTAGTTGGAAAGAATTACCTGAAAGAGTTAAAAAACAGAATTCTTGGTTAATAAAATATAACCATCAGCTGAAGTGGGAAATTGGTTCACTAGCTTTGGACAAACTAAGAGCTTGGATGATAGAATCAACATGCAAATATCATATATTACTTGCCAAAGGAAGAGAAAAATCAAAAACATTAACGAAGCTAATAGGGAGGCCTGTTCTTGATTTAAATGAAATTGGATGCCCGAAACGTGAAAACATAACGTGTAGTTTTAAATGCTTTTGGAAACATAACGAAAGATTCTGTGCTTTTAATAATTCTCTGAAGTATACGTATTGGATTCGAAAATATAAATATGCAACCCTTAATTTTACTACTACAGTAATAAATTCCCAACAAACAAACACCAAATGAAAATTAACTTTCAGATGAGAATCACATTGTCAAAACCATACGATGGCAATTCCACAACCATGGAAGAACCTTTGATGTATTTTCAAATTTATTTATTTTCTGTATTGTTAGATTCAGTAAATAAAATTTGTAAATAATATTTCGTTCAATAAAATATGTAAATTAAATGAACAAATTGGGTGTCGTAGATGTGTTATACAAATTTAAGAAGGAAGATAACATATTTTTTTTTTTTTTTTTCCTTGTGAAATTTCATGCCACAAAGTAACCAGAGAATTTTTTTTTTGATTCATTGAATGAAAAGTCTTATTTGTTCGTTATCTACAAACAAGATTAATGAATGAAAACTAACAGTGTGGGAAAATAATTCATAAATAAATTCTACTTACAGAAATAGGTTAAGAGCACAAGGAATCGAAGGTAAAATTAATAGTTATATTGGTAATTTCCCAGCGGAAACCAAACGTTCGAAACAAAGCACACGCTTTCTCACCTACGTACAACACAAAAGGTGACCGGATAAGGCTTAATGAGAAATATACAGTGTTGGAAAATAAATTCTCATATACTTTATATATTTATTAATTCTGCTCAGTTATTCTGTTAGAATATGACCTGTAAAAGTAAAATACAGAAAATAACTAATCAATTTGAAAAAAAAAAAATAATAAATAAAAATTTCACTTGTCTGAATTCCATACTCTAACAGCAATCGGAATTCGAAACTGGAAATAACACTTACCCTAAACAAAACAGCGCATAGAGCTTCCTACCGAGGATGGACACCCGTGGGAAAGAATTAATACAGAGAACCAAACGGATACTAAAGTAAATTAAGTAGTCCACTAGATTTTCTGGTTATTTACAGAAATATCTATCAACTCCTATGTTTTGTGGTGTGAATATATGTTAGCCACAGTAAGCTATAATGAAAAAGTGAAATGTTCTTTTCAGATTTGTGTTTGTGTTCTGTGAATACATGTTAATCAACAATTGGAATATTCAGAAAACCTTCTGTAAAAGACTTAATGAGAAATATTCAGTGTTGGAAAATAAATTCACATATACTTTATATATTTATTAATTCTACTCAGTTATTCTGTTAGAATATGACTTTTAAAAGTAAAATACAGAAAATAACCAATCAATTTGAAAAAAAATAAATAAATAATTTCACTCGTCTGAATTCCATACTCTAACAGCAATCTAAATTAACATTAAATGTAAGCATTAATTTACTACACCAATGAATGCCGATGGTAACGAAGAATGAATAATTTTCATTCAAACATGTGGATACTAATCCCTTAGTCATATGTAAGTATTTGAGAAATATCCAAACTTGAGGAAATGGTGCATTTTGAACAATACCCCACTTTACGGATGTGACTCATGTCATCCCCTTTGAAGAAAAGCGCTCGCTGGGGGATCTTGCAATGACGAAACCTCACCATCTACACTCCATAATCTAAAGGACGAAGTAACTAGTTCAGGTTACAGTATTTACAGAAATTTCATTCTTTGTGGTTTTTGTGTTTGTGTAGTGTTGTCGATATAAAATTGAACTATTTTGGAATATTCGAATTTCGAAGAGTCATCTGGAAAGCTGTAAGTACTTTTTTAACTTAAACATGACTGATCGCATGTTGTTTGGTAAGCGTAATTCTAATACTGAATAGTTTTTTTTTTTTTTCCATAAGAATAATCATAGGGTATATATTAGAGTATCAACATGGATACATTAGCGATTTTTTATATCTAATATGTATATGTGTGTGTATGTGTGTTTAAGGACAGGTTTTTTAAGTATATAATTAATTATTCAGAAAAACTCGAAACACGAGAGCCATCACGACTTTCTCTAAGAATTCCCACACTTTAACAGGAAAGAAATACCCAAAATGTATTGGAAAATTAGTACAACCATCTATAGAAGAAAAAAAAAACTGTATGTTTGTGTGACATAGAATATAGTTAAATTAAATTATCATTCCAAACTCAATAACAACAAACATTCATGTCACGAATCCTAATGTTATCTTGATCTGGTTTAAAGTGTCCCACCAATCACGACACGATTTCTTATCCACTAATATCATCCTTTCCATTCAAAACAACAACGTCACTTATTTACCACTAACATCAAACATTTGCGTCACGATTCCTTATCTTATCTTGATCTTGATCTGGTTTAAAGTGTCCCACCAATCACGACACGATTTCTTATCCACTAATATCATCCTTTCCATTCAAAACAACAACGTCACTTATTTACAAATAACAAATGACGTCACTTATCTACATCTGAAAACAACACACACACACGTCATCATTCCTTATCTTATCTTGATCTTCATCTTGTCAGAATTGCACCACCAATCACAACACGAATCCTTATCTCTACCATCACCCATAATCCCATACGCGAACCAAAACACAATAACTGAAGCCAGTGACACGCTTGCCCACAGGGAAATTCCAAACATTCCACACCCATGAAGCCATGCACACAATGACGTCATCAACCAATCACGTCACGATTCCTTATCTTATCTTGATCTTGATCTTGTTCAAACCGTCACCCCTACTACTATCGTTCACTATGACTGGTGAACGATATTGCAACGATGTTCTTCAACATCATGTTCGATTATTCCTTGATGCTGTAGGCGGAGAATTCTTTTTTATGGATACCGATCCGATTATATTAATCAAATCGAGTGGCCAGCACGATCCACAGATCTCAACCCCATAGAACACGTTTTGGACAACAGGGAGACGCACTGCTGCTCGAAATACCCCTCCATGAAAAATTAAGTCTTATCCTTGCTCTGAAGGAGGAGTGAGCTAGTTTGCCTCATGAACTCCTGAATCGCTTGGTGCTAAGCACGGTACGACGTTGTGAGAGTTGCATAGCACTTTGGTGGTGCACATATTCCATACTGAAATGTTTCTACGCACAGTTTTCTGTGTGCATTGTTCATTACGTCCTTAGGAAATTTGTCAATTTTTGCAAAAACGTATTGCCATTTAATTTGTACGAAATTTATGACACATTTTTGTGGAATATAATGTATTAGTGTGCTAACAATAAATATATGTCCACCTTTGCCTGTAGTCATGAAAATGTTTCATATATAAGTACAAATGTAATTCGTCGTTATCATTTGGACACTAGTATATTTCTGATAAGGTATAGAAACATAGTCGATTTATGTTCTGTTTGCCACGAGGAGCGCGTTCAAGGCAAAACACTCGACATAAATTTATGTTGGAATTTCTGTTAAGTGAGAAGTCAGCAAACCTGAATGATCTACTGATACGAAGGACGTTTGTACGTTGCTCGTGTCATAAACATTATCCGAAAGCTGAAGCAATATGTTCTCTCTCTCTCTCTCTGCAATTAATTGCATTATTTGAGAGTTAGGTAAGATATATTCCTTTTGCATTTTAGCTACCTTCCGCAGGATCTAAATCATTCAACTTTGTGAGAGACTACTTTTACCAGCGCATCCTTTCATTGAACATCAAAGAAAAAAAAATAAAAAAGATATGAGCTTAGTGTTATAGCTAGGAGTTTTTTCCTGAAAATTACACGGTTTTAAGTATAAAAGCCAAAAAAAATTAGAAATCCATGTTAATAATATATGACTTAGTCATGTTAAGATTTAATTCAATAAACTGTAAGCAGCAATGTCGGTTCTAATTTACTTTTCCTGTATGAATGCGTTTGGGCATCCCTCGATCCTCATATATTTAAACCTTGATTCTAATGAAACTATATGCTGTCAAAACTTGGCGTTTCCTTAAACATCATAAGTGGTGAGTCGTCGACCGTAAAACCGTATGCACTTCAATATTCTCCTGGAAATACACACGAAAATGCGAAAGTTTCGTAAATAGAAAAATGATATTCTTAGACTCTTCCTACTAGATATTTCATAATCTGATTCAAGTGTCTGATAAATCGTAAAGATATTTTTTCGATAGTAAATAAAAGCACAAGTGCTAACACGACGATCCTAAGAAAAGCACTTCTCACAGTATTAAGATTATTATTACCTGAAGACGGTAACGATACTTTACCGTCTTCATACATAATGTACTCAGACACCAGAATAACTTTGGATCTGATAAAGACAACTAGATAAGAATGGGTTTAACTCAAATCGGTGAAGCTATTATGTGCAGGTATGTATTCCAGTCTTTTTCGGTGTGTGTGTGCGTGCGTGCGTGCATGTGTGTGTGTGTGTGTGTGTGTGTGTGTGTGTGTGTGTGTGAGTGGGATTGACAGATTAGGAGGAAGCACATATTTGTAAAAGTCTACAAAATTATCTTTAACACCTAAGATGTCTTTCAGATACGGAAATTGAATAGCTTTGCTTGTAGCCGGACCACATTAACTGCATTATCATCATCATCATTCCCTTCAAAAAGAATGCCATTAGTCACAAATCTTACATTTGTACCGGTGTCAAACGTGCATGGTACGGAAAGCGGTATACTAACGATAGTGTTAGATTCAAGAGTGTAACTATACAGCGTTGTACACTCTCGACTACAACAATTAAATCCATTACTGAACAAAGAGAAACTGGTAACATTTCTAAAATTCTTTGTGAAGGAGAAATACAATTTTGCCTTTTATTCTTGCATTTATTTACACATTGAAGGAAGCCTGCTGATGCGACAGTGCTCAGTAGTGGCTGTCACAGCTTGAAATATCAGTGCGAACGTGAAATTACAAGGTCGCATGGTGCGATAACTGTAGGCTTCAGTTTTGTAAACAGGATATCTTGAAAGTTCACGCAACATGATAGCTTATTAGATCAGCGGGTATTATGAATGAATACCTGTTGACACATCCTTAAATAGGCATAGTCACAGGGTATGAAAAACGTATCTGATTAACTGTTCGTATTATGTAAGAGAAAGTGAAACAGGGTGTGTGTGTGGGGGGGGGGATAATAATCCAGTCTGTATGTAAGGAATGTGTTGAACAGATATTTCTAATGAAAGGCATTATCAATACTCTGGCTCCTTCACTCAGGTTGCTCACTTAAGTTCCACGGACTGCAGCAGTAGTATTGAATTAACATCGTATAATTACATACATTTTCGCTCATTTAAATTTACACAAATTTATGTCAACCTCGTTTTCCTTATTTCTAATTAACTACACCTTATAATCATTTACTCATCAGGGAATTTGATGCATTTCTTCCTCTTATATAACATCACCTGGGGTTACAAATATGACCACATTGCCACCAATCGGTGAGAGTGATCATAGGGTCTTGACTTGGGAGGTGGCTAAAGGTGTAGAATTTTCAATTAAGACAGGATACATGTGGAATTCTCGGGCTGGAAAGTATGACAAGCTTAGGAGTTTGATTGGTTCAGTGCCATGGCATGTACAACTGCAAGGACTAGAAGTCGATAGTGCATGGGAGGTAGTTAAGAAGTGTTTGCATGAAGCAATGCCTGACTGTATACCTAGAGTCGGAATAATAAATCAACTAGGGGTTAAATGGATGAATAACACCATTAAGCTTGAGCTGCAAAAAAGAAACAACTATGGAGGGAATTTAAGGAGAAAGGTGACCGGCAGGCACACGAACGGTATAAAGCGTAGGCCAGATGGGTAATGAATGTGGTAAGAAAAGCAAAAAAGGATTACGAAAGAACATTGGCCATACAGGCTAAAGAGAATCCTAAACAGTTTTTTAGATATGTAGCAAGTAAAAGGAAAAATGTACATGGCAGATTGATTTTAAAGAATGCCGATGGTAGGGAGGTAACTGAATCAGTTGAGATAGCTGAGTTACTGAGTGAGCACTTTGCAAGAATATATCATCCAGGTGGTGACATTGCAGAAATGAATGTACCAGTAGATTATACGGGAATTGTGGTGAATGAAGTGGAGGTGAGTAGTCTATTGCATAACCTCAATGTCAATACATCTGTGGGATTGGATGGTATACCAGCTCGTGTTGTACGAGAAACAGCTAAAGAATTGTCAGTACCCTTGACTATTTTGTTTAATTTGAGTCTCGGGTCTGAGTTAGTCCCGAGGGGGTGGAAAGAGGGGAAAATAGTTCCACTGCATAAAGGTGGTTCCAAGACTGCTGTTGTAAATTACCTACCGATTAGCATATCAGGAATCATTGTCAAGGTCTTAGAGAAATTAGTCAAGAAAAGAATACAGGATTGGATAGATGAAAATGGGATATTGTATGGGGAACAACATGGTTTTGTAAAGGGTAGATCATGCCTCAGTAACTTGCTCACGTTTTATAACACAGTGACGGCTGAACTGGATAGGGGTAATGGGTTTACAGTAATACTACTGGACCTTGCCGAGGCTTTTGATAGGATACCACATAGAACCGTAATCAGTAAACTGGAGCAGATGGGGATAGATATAGGGTTGGTGAGATGGATAGGAGGGTGGTTGAAGGAGAGATACCAGAGAGTGGTTTATTCAGGAGTGGAGTCTAAAAGACGGCTTGTGACTAGTGGTTTGCCTCAGGGCTCTGTTCTTGGACCACTGCTTTTCAATTTGTTCATCAATGATATAGCAAAGGATTTGAGAGGAAGTGTTCACTTGTTTGCTGATGATGCAAAGTTGGGTAGAGCAATTATGAGTGCACAGATGTCAAAATTTTACAGGATGATTTGGATAGTGGAGGACTGGGCTAGGAAAAATGGATGTCAATTTAATGTGCCAAAGTGTAAGGTTATGCACTTTGGGGTGAAAAGAATAGCAGCAGTATATCGCATTGGTGGAACCGTACTCCAGGAGATTGATGAGACCAGGGATTTGGGAGTGTTGGTGGATAGGGAATTGAAGTTTAGGGGGGCACATTGCAAAAGTGACTAAAACAGCTCATCAAATCACTTGGCTTCTGAAAAATACTTTAACATGCAGAGACAAACAAGTTGTTGTTCCTCTGTATCGAGCCTTGATAAGACCCCATCTGGACTACTGTGCCCAGTTATGGGCACCAGGGTTTCTTCGTGATGGGGAGGAAGTGGAGAGGATCCAGAGACGAGTGACCAAGATGATAGCAGGTCTGTGGAATGAACCTTATGAGAATAGGTTGAAGATTTGTGGGTTGCAGAAATTGGCTGATAGGCGAAGGAGGGGTGATATGATTGAGACATTCAAATTACTGAAGGGTTTCTATAAGATTGATCCAGAAAATATTTTTGAAAATATGACTGGTGGTGGGAGGACTAGGGGCCATGAATGGAAGCTGGGCAAGAGCGTGGCTGACAAGGGTGTTAGAGCTAGGTTTTTTACTTGGAGAGTAGTGAATGAGTGGAATAAGCTTCCAAAGTCTGTTGTGGGTGCTACAACCGTGAATGAGTTCAAGGCAAGGTATGATAGATACTGTGTGAAAGACGAATAGTTGTTCTTGACATGATGTTAGGGCCTCCCTCGATGAGTCTGTCGACTCCTTGGAGTTGCCCGGAACAATAATAATAATAATAATAATAAAACTGTATAAACGATTATTAAATAGTGTAAATATAGAATGCAATTTTAGCTATTTATGTTTTATTCGCTTCTTGGTTACAAAATGTTATTAAACTTTTATTCATTGATCACCAGAATATTAATTGCTTCATGGCAATTAATATTCTGGGTCTTCAACAACGCTTTGACACACAGCACAGTTCAAATATTATGACCACTCCGATATTTCACAATCTTCCATTCCACCGCCTCATGGCAACAGTATCAAGGGCAATCCAAAATACATCCTACGAGATATGTGTGCCGCTGTTCAATCGAAGTTGCTTATCCATATGGACAAGAGATGTGGTCTGTTGAGTGGCTCCGAAAAAGCATGCTTGTAGGGTACCGGTGGCATATATACTGATAGTGTATACTTTAATCGCAGAGTTCTGTAATCAAGATGCTAAGAGGATTTTGGAGAAAAGCAATTGCTGGGCCAATGGACAACGGCCACGCCACATCGATGCTGATCAACTCTTCTGTTTTCAAAAGGTGAGATTTCCGGATGTTTAATCAGGGAAAAATAACCTGTATTACTTGTATAAGAGGCGTAACTGTGGTCCTGAGACAGTCTGTCAGGAACGAGATCATCATCATCAGAGAACGCTTGTACCGACAAACAGAACTTCCTGTGCAGCAATTGACCAAGCACTTAATCCGGGTTGTTCCCGATACACATCTCACCAAACTGTGAGCAGGGAATCGAAAAGATCGGTATTGGCAGTCGCATGCCTATAAGTCCAACACGATATTAAATAAAGGTTTCAAATTCAATGGCCGGTACTATGAATTCATTGTACACATATCACAACGCACATATCGATTTACGACTGCCCAGGTATACCTCTTTATTATGGCTTTCTTCCTAGACGGTAGAGGTATTCGAACACGACAGAGATTTCTTAGTGTCATCAGGTCCACCAGATTTGAATAACGTAGGAAGCACTCATGGAATTAAGTAAACTTAGATCTGGAAGTTTTAATACTTCACACTGACACTCTCAGATCTATGGTAAACAATATTCATGATGTGGTACAGCATACCTTCCTCAATGTTCAAAGGTCAACATTCAATCGTTTGAGTCAGGTTAGCTGTACTTCTAGGGAAGACGGATATTAGAATGGCGATCATAGTCTTCGATTGGACATTTAGTCATTTTTATTGTGTTAATGAATATAAGTACTTTTCTAATTAATGATTGACCAATCGCTTGACCTCGATTTTTTGGACTTGAATTATATATATATATATGTGTGTGTGTGTGTGTGTGTGTGTGTGTGTGTGTGTGTGTGTGTGTGTGTGTGTGTGTGTGTGTGTGTGTGTGTGTATACACAACACACCCTCTGTCCAAAAAGAAACCGACCTTTTCGAAAATAGAAGAAACTAGTAGCATCATCTGTTGTATCTTTTTGCTGTCGAAAGCGGCAACCTTCATTAGTGTTGTGTCAACTGTTAATGACATTTGTTTCATTAGAAGCCGAGTTATAGTGCAAAGAGTGACAGGGTCTTTTGACGAACGGTCGGTCGTCACGATATTCATGCCGCACGCGACGAATTCTCGTAATCAATCGCTTCAAAACTACAAGATAAAACTCACCATTGAACGTTTGGCCAGTCAGAATGAATTCTTTATGGATAATCCATAAAGAATTCAATTTAGCCATCAGAATGAAATCTTTATGGATAATTTGTTTCTGCGATCCCTGTTGCCCCCTCTTCTGGCAGTCTCCACTCAACACTGACGTTTTGTTTCGGGCTCATACGCAAAACAACACGTTTCTTCACCAGTAACGATGATTTCAAGGAAGTCTGAGTCCTTTTAATCAGTTCCTTGCAGTATTCAATTCGATACATTTTTTGGTCGTCGGTCAACTTGTGGGGAACAAATCGCGAATTCAATTTACGAAGGCCGAAACTCTCTGTCAAAATGTTGTGCATAGTTGATTTTGGAATCCTCAATTCATCTTCAATCAATCTCACGGACGATTTCGAGTTTTCTTTGATGAAATCACGCACTTTTTGGATTTTAACTCCGATCAGTCAAGTTTTTGGACGGCTCGGCTTTTCGTCGTCCTCAAGTGTCACACGACCACTTTAAAATATCTTAAACCATTCGTCAACTTGAGTACGGGATAAGCATTTGATGCGTTTCGCTAAAACGTTTACCAAGTTTAACACAAAAGTCAATCGCAGCTCTCTGTTTGAAACTCATTTTCCGACCGTTCGTAAAACACGCTGTCACTCTTGGCACTATAACTCGGCTTCTAATGAGACAAATGTCATAAACAGTTAACACAACACTAATGCAGGGTGCTCCCTTTCCTCTTTTTATGCGGTGGATACGTTCCTCAGTAAACCACATATACAAATTCACACAAAAAAGGCCTAACTTACGTTGAAAAATCAGGAATACGTTCCATAATTTTCTAAAACCGCATCAAACCGAAGCAATGAATTAAAATAAACTAAAATCGCATAAAAAAGTTTATGAAAATTCAGGAATATAAGAATGCCCTACTTTGTTTTAAAGTTTTATTCATTTAATTTTATTGAAAAGTAACATTTTTTTAACAATTTGTCATCAGAATTATCATCGCTATTAGACAATATTCGGATACGTTTGCAAACTGGTGCAAAATCACTTTCATCACCAGAAGAGATAGTCAGCGCATCATATCTGTATGGTAAAGGCAATGGGTCTTCACAAACAGAATTAGCTTCACCCTCGTTCTGTGCTTATTTTTTTCTTCTGACAATGTAATCAGTGATTAAACTTTGCGATGATGATTTCACTAATTTTTTATACAGCTCGCGATATTCAGACGCAGTTCTTGAGCTCACGTTGGAATTTAAAGACTCGTTCAGAATTTGTGTCATTAACAAGAAAATGATTTTCCAATTTATTGCACAGTTCAAGACCTTCTCAAATTATATTGGTAGTGAGGGGGACAGGTTTTTCTTCCGCTTCTCTATCAATTTCTGGATCTTCGAATATATCTAAAGTTAATGGATATCCAATAATATCATCGTCACTTAAGGCATTGTCCACAAGCAATTGTCTGCATCGTTCTGGCTAAATGTATCAAAACCTTCTCCACTAATTTCATGTGCCAAAGTAATGATTTCATCTGATAATGTAGATGTTTGAATTATTGCACTGTTTGCAACACATCCAGGCCAAGCTGCTTTAAATGCCAGCAAGCATTTAAAGTTTGTGGTCTTATTCTAGCGATAGCAGATGCAACATGATTTAAGCAGTCCAAAATAGAAAATTTTTTCAAAATGTCAGTTACTGTTAATGATTCATTTTCTAGTTTTATCCAATATAAATTGAAAAGCGTGCTTGACAAAATTTTCTTTAAAAGTAGCAATTATTCATTGATCTAATGGCTGAATAATGCTTGTTGTATTGGGTGCAAAAAACACTACCTGCATATTTGGATGTTCTAAATGCGGATGACTTGGTACATTGTCAACAATAATAAAACTTTAAAATCGAGAGTTTTGTGCTTCATGTATGTTTCCACTTCTAGTACAAAGCAATTATTGAACCATTCAGTAAATACAGCAGTTGTTACCCAAGCCTTTGTATTAGCCATCCAATGTATCGGCATTTGTTTTAGATCTTTGCCTTTTAGAGCACGTGGGCTTAGAAATCGATTTACTAGGAGGGGTTTCAACATTCGATCTCCTGATGCATTGCTACAAAGTAACAACGTTACTCGATCTCTGCTTGCTTTAAACCCACTTGCTTTTTTCTCAGACTTTGCGATGTAAGTTCGACTAGGCATTTTCTTTTAAAACAATCCTGTTTCATCAGCGTTAAACACTTGATCGGGACAACATCCACCATCTTCAATAATTTTGGCTAGCTTCTCTTAAAAATTTTGGCTGCTTCTTCATCTGCTGCTGCAACCTCGCCTGTAATCTTCATGGTATGAAGTGCATTCCTTTTTAAAAACCCGGTTTACCATCCTTTGCTAGCCAAAATTCTTTATCAGCCTGGGAAGTGGAAGAAGACGGCTCCAACTGCTTCATCTGTTCATAAAAACCGAATTAAATAACCACTTATAGGAATTCCCCTTTCAGTTAATTCTTCAATCCAAATTACGAGCGCTCGTTCCGTGTTTTCTAATAAAGCATCTCTTGAGTACGATGATAATTTGGCTCTTAGTTTTGTGACAGAAATGACAGATTTTCTTATTGCGACTTCATTCTTTAAATTGCTCTTATAGTAGATTCGCCTAAATTAAAATGTTTACCAATCACCGAGATTCCTTTCCTTTCGCTAAGCTATTTAAAATTGCAATTTTCATTTCCAAAGAAATTGCTTTTCTTTGGTGCTTTTTTTTCTCCATTGGGCCAAATTTAATTAATTATTAATTAATAATTAATGATCAATTATTAATTATTAATAAAAAATCAACTAAATTAATAATTAATTATTAATGAATACATTACAAAATAATCAAGGTGTTCCATGAAATTTCAGGGTTTTTGAAGTGTTTCCGTCGTAGGTAACGTTTGGGAAATGCTGGATTACCCTATTATCCGAATTGATTCTCCTTCTGTTGACATGCGCAGAAGTGTCGAAAGGTCTCGTATCTGTGGGCGTGCACCGCATAACTTCAAATCCGCATAAAAAAGATACGCATAAAATGAGACCCGAGTGTATATATATATATATAATATTTTTTTTTAATTTTGTAATCCGTTTCTCACTCATGAAAGGCTGGAAAACTTATTTTTTGTGATTTTGAACTATGATGGAAATTAAACCACATCATAAACATCTAGAAAATGTAGTAAACGTTCTATATTAGCAAGAGTTTGAAGTAAATACTGCATGTAAACTGTGAAAATCATATTTGTTTGACTTCTAAAAAATTATCACGACGAGTCATTTGTATCGATTCACAGAGTTTTTATTTAAGTTATTTTATAAGCATTTATTGGAAATTTATTTTTTCAATGTCTTTACAATCTTAGCCGACTTAAAATTTTAAGATTTTTTTTTACATCAAGAAATTCGTCTTTTTCATCCTACGGTGAAGTATTTATGCATGAAACCAATCACTTTATTCTGATTAAAGTTAAGAAATCCAATAATGGTAATTACTGGGCTATAAAGGCCTTTAAATAATAGAGAATATTATTATTACTATTATTACAATTGCAATGATGTTTCATTTAATTCATTAGATCTCATTAACACTTGCGTATGTGTGACTTCATGCAAGTGCACATACAGACATTTATATAATAAAATGTCTGTACCAAATGGGGTCGACTAAGATACCACAAGTGAAAGGACTTGTGGTATCTGGAAGCCATGGTGGTTTATCATACTGTGTTACTTATGAAGCTTATGTGACTCCAATCTATAAAATATTTCCCAACAACAAACATTAATGCAAAGCATCTAATATGACAATTAGATTAGGCATTTTAAATCGGAATTTAAATTTATTTGTCATCATAGGCAAATGATTATACAAAATATTAATATAGGACTTCTTTAGACATCATTATTTTTCTAACAAAAAAAAAAAAAAAAACAACATTAGTTAGCTTGGGATTTTTACTACTTGAAATGAACAAAAAAAAACAGTTATTTTTATGTATTAAAAATCACAGATGCGTTTAAAAAATTTGCAGATTATACATGAATAGCGTTTTATTAGAATTCAACTTTATACGCTAGGCTATTTGGAGCGTGGCTTTGATTGTTATATTCGACCCAAAAATTCATAATTGGAACACTATCATAAAGAAGAATATGCAGTGTCATGAACC
Source organism: Typopeltis vanoorti (assembly GCF_054136105.1). Classification (NCBI taxonomy): domain Eukaryota; kingdom Metazoa; phylum Arthropoda; class Arachnida; order Uropygi; family Thelyphonidae; genus Typopeltis; species Typopeltis vanoorti. The sequence continues at coordinate 79,959,733 of NC_143565.1, forward strand.
TCTATCATTTGTTCTTTGCTTTAACTATTGATTGTGACAGTGACTAGTTTATGCGATTCGACTTATTACATATTAGGATTTATTTGAACAAACTCAAAGCTTCTATTGCTTTAAAAATTACTACTATTATTTGTTCGTATAACTGGTCCATGCTTCTTATTGTAGCTCCTGAAATTCCGCTATGCAGGATTAATTTGATTATTTCATATAAGTGGCCAGTAGCTCAATTAGCTTTACAACTGGTCGACTTGATTTAGTAGTGGATAATGTTTCGCTCTTCGATGACTAGTTGGTGGTTAGAATTCCTTTTTGGAAATAGATCTTTGGAATGCTTTCCAACAGTATAAAGATTTAATTGCCAGGTCCACCATACCGCTTACAGGATTACTGAAATGGCTTGAAAACAGTTCTCCATCTCTATCTTGGATTTACAGTGATAAGCAAGTAGATGTCACTTTGGTCATCCATCATCTTCGCTCATACTTATTTTTTAAATATTTTTCTAATGAAAAGATGATAATAAAAATTAGCGTTTCCTTATTTCATTCATATCGAGAAACACCACAAACGGGTTAATCGTCAACCTTGACAATGTAAATATTTGAAACTTATCTTGGAAGTAACTACGAGCAACTGAAGGTTTACGAAAAAGATAAAGGAATCTCAGAGCTTTTCGAACGAGATATTTTATAATCTGATTCAAGCGTCTTATAAGAGATAAAGGTATTTCGCCTTTCTTTCGATAGTAAACATAACCCATAACTGCTAACATGACAATCACGAGAAAACGACTTCTTGTAGAGTGTTTAGATGAGGGACCAGATTGTAACGGCGCAAATAATCTCTCTTTCCACTTCAGGATCGTCTCGCGAGCTCCATACCATTTGTGTGGTCCTTGAAGACGGTATTGATACGGCATACAAGGTGCTGTCAAGCATATCCAGAATAGCTTTGGATCTGTTAAAGCCAACCAGAACAGATTGGGTTTAACTCCAATCAACGATGCTATCATATCCATGTAGGGAAGCCAGTCACTGTTATACGTGTAACGATGAGTTTGGATGAATCTTTTCTTGTGTGATTCTTTCAATCGTTGCACATTTTCCCACATTTTTTCCGAAGATGGAAGATGAAGTTTTCGATTGATAAGAAGGGCTGCCCAACGACATTGCATTTCAAAAATAGGAACGAACGGACCGATAGCCAAAGGTAAACCTATAATCGCAAGAGTGGGATGTGGCAGGTTAGGAGGAAACACATATTTGTAAAGGTCTACATAATTATCTTTAACACTTAAGATATCTTCTAGAAATGGGAATTTAATAGAATAGCCTGTAGCCAGGACCACATCATCCACCAAAGTGACATCCTCGTTCTCTTCAAACAGAATGCCGTTAGTCACAAATCTTACGATATCCTTCTTTAAAACAATGGCTCCACAGAGGAGTCTGGATGGCAGAACTTCATTAATGGTGGGATGCTCATTAATAGCACCATGGGCTGGTGTTAAATTTAACGTATCATGAAGTCCAGAGGCATTGACTGTTCTTTCTATCTTGGATGAACGAACACTCAAAGGCAGAAGATCGTTGAAGAAACCACCCCAGCGAGATTGAGGACCGAAAAGTTTGGCGCTTGGTGGGAATCGTCTCATTAGCCAACATCCTCTTCTGGTACTTAAATATACCTAGAATATGAAGAAAAAGAATACATTTTTGTAAGTTACAGGAATGAAAATGAAAAAGCAGATCCATCATTGTAGCTGTATTACACCGAAAAGATATCGCAATATACACAATTCAGCAAAATATTCGGTAAATAGGCCCTTGGATAACATACAGGATTAAACGTAATGGTACTATCAAGCCAGGAAATTTCCTGGTCCACTGACTAATAATCCTGCTATTGCTGCTTAATGTATATTTGGTTTTGTCTGGAGAGAATTCGACTATTAGCAGTGAGCAAGCGGACATTGATAAGGCCACGCTACAGATGGAATTTGGGCACTCATTGTGATGACTGTTATGTCCATCAAGTTCAACCGTTCAGGATTCACGCTCCTGATGTATAATTTACTAATATTGTTCCAACCTTGAAGATAAATTATATAACAAGGGATAGCAACACTGCAGTTAGAAATCTCCATAAACAAAAAATCTAATAATGCAACAAAAATTGCAAAACATAAGAAAAAATATATATACACAAAAGCATTCCCCCCAAACAACAAACTTCCATGCAAAAACCTCACTTCAGCCTACACGTCACAACATTCTGGACCTCAATATAAACGTTGATGACCTAAACCATCAATTACAAGCATCAAAACCCGATTTGTTATTTCTTACCGTGGTCACATCTGGCACAGAGCGCCACGAAACCTTCAATGGTATTTCAAAAGGCCATTATTTCCGTACTAATCTGGAGACCCACGAATCAATTAGTGATCCCCCCTTTATGGATTCTGCCAATCTCATTCCAGGAGATCTCCTGGATGGTGGATATTTTTTCCCTTCAGATTTCTTTATAAATGCCAGTGTACCACAGGCGATGTCTTGTCCAAATCCTGTTCGTAATTATCTGATGATAGAACTTCATTCGTCGTCTTCTATTGAGAATCCTTGTATTATTCAAAAGTTTCAAGATTCAAGATATTCTGGGAAAAGCTAATAACAATAGCTTTTCCCAGAAATGTATTATTTCTAAATTAAAAAAAAAAGTTAACCATTCCAATTAGTTTAATATAACTAAGCACATAATACATGGGATACCACTTACACTAAACTAACTTATTTCCATAAACCTCTCTAGATCCTTTGCAAATTGTGTGATGAAGTCACGACAATACTTTTCGAAATATATATATATACTGTATATATATATATATATATATATATATATATATATATATATATATATATATATTGATTTTTATTGATTATTGATTTTATTTTATCAATTAAAAATAAACTAATTATTTATTCAATAAAACTTGGAAAATCACTGTTGTAGTTTAAGCCTAACGACATTTTCCCATTAAGCTTAGAGCTGAATATTAGGCTTAATTTGTGTTCCTTATAAATTATTAAACGTTAAGCCTAATTATTGTTAACATTTAACTGTTTGTGTTTGTTGTTTTAAACATCACCCACTGTTTACAAAGAAAATATACTAACCTTTTCACACACGTAACTCAGTTCAACAGCCACATCGGCCCCGGAATTACCAAATCCAATGACGGCTATAGTTTTGCCTTCGAAGCCTCTGCTATGCTTCACTCTGTGGGAGTGTACCACCTTTCCTTGGAACTCCTCTACACCAGGGAAATGGGGAACGTGAGGAAACGTATGACGACCTGTGCACACCATAACACCATCGAACGTGTCGTGCGCAGTACTGTTGTCTTTCGTATTTCGAACCGTCACTATCCACTTTCCAGTGATCTCGTAGTCGCCGCTCTTTGAGATTTTAACCACTTCCTTTTCGTATCTTACGAAACGCAATAGATCAAAGTGTTCTCCGTACATTTCGTAGTACCGTAATGCTTGTTTGATAGGCATGTAGTAGGCGAAATCCGTTGGTGGAGGGAAGTCGCTGAACGAACTCCTCTCTTTGGGAGAGTTCATAATAGTTGACTTCATGACAGAAGCAACCCCTTCAACATCATTGTCTCGATATCGCCATACTCCACCCCAGTTATCAGTCTTTTCAAAGCAAACCACATCCATTTGTTCTTCTTTGCAGGCCTTTATTGCTGCCAGACCAGAAACGCCTGCCCCAATCACAGCCACTTTCTTCATTTCGGACATTGTTCCTGGAATGAGAAAGAAAGTGTGTAATGAGAATAATTTCAGGTATAAAAGTCTTATAATGTTTCATAATCTCTCTCTCTCTCTCTCTCTCTCTCTCTCTCTCTCTCTCTCTCTCTCGATCTAATTGCCATACACAGACGATTATAATAACCAATCATTTAGCTGTTCTTTTTAAATCTTAAAAGTTTCATTTATTTTAAAACGAGATTAAAGATCTAAGATATTTCATTTCCACATTTTAAATATTGAAGCTGTTTTTGAAATATTCATAGCTTTACTTCCAAAACCTAGATGCAAACATTTAAAATTGAATCGTAATTTTACAACAAATCTACATTTAAAATACGAGCTGAAAATCTTGTTTCGTTAATCATATCAAATTTCAAAGCCAAAAATTGTTTATTCCCATGTCGTAATGAGAGAGAAAATTCTTCATAAACCTCTGAAGTAAATGACTGCCTCTTATATTCTTATATAGAATAGAAGGAAACTGTAGCTACTTGAAATTTTGTCACTAGAATACGAAATCTGTACCATAGTGACTTAGCTGCTGCCCTCTATCACATCTGAGTACTTAAGAGGACTATAAACCAGACTGACAACCACTAAAACATGCCCGATGACAGTTTTAGTATTTTAATATAATCAAGATCACCTGACGCTTGGTCATTTGTACTAATATCTACAATCTAAAATTTCTTAAACTGTTTTTAAATACGCCTGACGTTTTTGGACAAATAAAAGTATTTAATTCAACATCATTTGTTCATTTGGTGAGTTTAATTTATGGAATTTATGGGTTTTTTTTTTTTTAGAAAATCATTAAAATATCCAAATTTTCACTTACTTTAGAAAATCTGATTTATGGAATACATAAAATCCAATTTTAAGATTGTCCCTTATGGAAGCACTTACAGTCACCGTTTTGAAATTGGTTTGAGAAAAAAAAAACGTTTTGGTTTCTATGACACTTAATTATCAACAGAGGGGCGGATAATGTGGTCACTTACAATCAGGTGTTACCATGGCAACAAATCGATTGCTAATATCAAAGCTTAATATTTTATCTGAGTAAAATTTAATGACAACTGACATAATACAATTTTATGCAGTAGTTTGGGTCACTTGGCTTAGGCATCATTCAGAGTTGATAAGTAGATCGATTCCTTTTGAATATAAGTCTTAGTTGGAGAATATTTTCTGGCTTTGATTTATGTTATGGCCATTTATACTCCCAAGTAGCTTCGTCATGGATTTTGCATTACATCGAAACTTGATATGCCTTTACACATACACACACACACAACATAGTTCAATTATTATGATCACTCCGGTATTTAAAAATCTGCCATTTCATCTCACAAGGCGGCACTCGTGTTACAAGAAATTCGGTGTACACAATACTCGATGGAGGGTAACATACTGTTCCTTTGAAGTTTGCTGATCGACATGGACAAGGAATTAGTCTAGGATACCGGGAGTGGCATATCCAGCGAACTCCCAACATAATTGGTAGTTAGGATTGTTGTAGTTACAGCTTTCCAATAATGGAAGGATAATGGACATAACAGTATTTGAATTGCCAGGCTAGTGGTAGACACCCAAGCATATTCGATGCTCTGGGTGTACGTAAGTTGAGTCGCATTGTATACACCTATAGACGAAAAACTGTGTAAAAAGCTGATTATGGAATTTAACCACACGACGAATTTGAGCAACAGAATCTTCCCTGTAAAGATATTCATGCTCACGCGTAATCATCGACGAATATCTTTACGATTCGTAACCGAGAAACGTTATTATAGAACCGCTTGAGGACTACATAAAGGAAGGAATAACCGCAGTGTCATTTAGCAGAAAAAGGCAGGAGGCTTAATCAATCACACATGTCTAACAGCAGAAAATGATATTTATTTTACAAATATTTCGTGTTATGTATCGTAAGCTATTTTCAATGATAGCGTAGAACAGCAGTAAGGAATTTGAACAATAGAACAGTAAAGCGCATGTTCCAAATTTGAATCCATCCGTATATGAAATTACGTGTTTCTAAAGTTAAAAACTATTGGGAAGAAAATGATAAATAATTAAATTATTTTAAGCAATCTATTTAACACAATTGAATATAAGAATTTCGTGAACTTTAGAGATAGCGAGGCAGTGATCGATGTATTTGCTTCAGCACTTTCTTTGAACAGTTGTTCGTATCTGTTCATGGATCTGTGTAATAGTAGTTTTATATTTTCCCATTGGATCCTGATGTTTGCTTTTCCATTCCCATACTGTGCCAGATCAGATTTGTGCTGGTTGATGAGCTGGATGTGGTCTTGATGTTCAGAAATACGTTTATTGACTGATCTTCCCTTTTGACCGTAATATGATAACACGATACCGTGTTCATGCAATCCATCCGGTTCCCTAAAAATGGAGTTCTCTTTTATTTGATGTCATGTGTGATAAAATAGAAATTCTAGAGACTTTACTCACAAAAAGGAAAAAAAAACTTTTTTTTTGGCGAGAATTTCTTAGTATTTCTAAGAAAATTAGAAATAGAGTATATTTCGGCTGATACCTGAATAACTGATGTTGCAAGTAATCTGTTTAAAATATGGGATATGAGGACGCGAAATTTTTAAAACTACGTTGTCATTAAAATTTCGGCGTTATATAAACTTCGTAACACAATTTGAACGGACATAAAGCAGGAAGCTTGCAGCCTGTCCAAATGAGAGTCATGCTTTTTTTTTTCTCTTGCCAAGGCAATTGGCCGTAACTTTTGCCCTATCATACCCAGATGACTCAATTGCAACATCACCGATAGAAAAAGCTAACCTCCTGGCTTCACACTTTTCCTCCAATGCACACAAACTGACAATGGCAAATGCCATGCTCTCCACTCATTCCAACTTCGGAACATACAATGCCCCCCCCCCCTGTGTCCTTTTGCCAAAGAGAGATCATAAACCTGTTGCCTAAATTAGACACAAAAAGTCTCCTGGCCCTGACAGCATTCCTCCAGTTGTCCTGAAGGTCTGTTCACCAGAACTGACTCCTATCCTATGCCATCTGTACACACTCTTACTCCACTAGTATATATATATATATCAGTGGAAACTGGCCTATATTCAACCCATCCCTAAAATGGATGACAAATCACTGCCATCTAACTACCGCCCTATCTAAAGTGATGGAGAAAACCATCAACTCTCAACTCTTAATCTACCTTGAAGGTACCCGGCACCAGTACTCATTCCGTCGAAGTCGATCGACAGAGGATCTACTCTCATACATCACCCATTGCTGGACAAATGCCATAGAGAAATTCGGCGAATCCCAAATAGTTGCACTTGATATCTCTAAAGTCTTTGACCGAGTCTGGCACAAAGGCTTACTAAGCAAACTCCCATCATTTGGACTGTCTCAGGACTTATGAAGATGGATTGCCAGCTTCCTGTCTGGACGCACACTATGTGTGATGGTAGACGGCTCCCTATCCTCTCATCATCTAACTAATTCTCGGGTACCACAAGGTTCAGTAATCTCACCGACCCCTCTACCTTCTATATATCAATGACCTACTTCAGTTGACCTCTAACCCAATACACAGTTTTGCAGATGATAGCACATTACACTCCTCCTCCCTTTCATTTGACAAACCCTACTCTACACAATCACTTTAATCCACAGAACATCAATCATCACTGCCCTTAATTCCGACTTCCAAGCCATCTTCCAATGGAGCTCAGATAATCTCGTCAACTTCAACGCTAGTAAAACCAAGTTCTGTCTTATTTCTCACAAAAAAGAACCATTTTCCCCAGCATTGTTTTTGATAACACACAAATTTCCAGACAAGATGAGATTTCTCTTTTCGGAATTACCCTGACATCAAGCCTCTCCTGGCATAAACACATCACAACCATTGCATCCTCAGCTTCCAAAAAACTAGGTTTTCTCTTTCGCTCAAGACGCTACTTCACCTCTAAACAGCTGTTAACCTTATACAAATCACAAATCTGCCGGGCTATCGAATACTGCTCTCACATTTGGAGTGGGGCTCCTAAAAGTCCCTCAAAATGCTTGACTGAATACAGAGGAGAGCAATTAGACTAATAAATGACCCATCTCTCACCAACTCACTCCCCTCACTTTCACATAGATGCGTGGTCTCTGCAATTTGTATATTCTATACATATTTCCATGGGAAATGTTCATCTGCTCCTCCTTCATCCCTGCTACTGCAGTACTGTTGAACAGTCTTCCCCTTGACGTATTTCCCAAGGAATACAACATACAGGCTTTTAAATCAAATGTAAACAAGTTTCTCCTTTCTCAACCCATATACGATACTGACGTACTATAGGTTGACCAGCCAACCTCTCGAATATGGGCTCAATAACAACAACAACAACAACAACAAAAAATGTAATGACATCGATATTATCAAGCGTCTCAGAGGTTATTGAGATTTGATTAATAAAAAAAAAAATTAAATAATTACATGATTTACTGCTGTTCGTTGTCTTCTTTTATTTGTATTTTTCTTCCTTTCCTCCTATGAGTTTTTATAATTGAATCATACGTTTGTTGTTGTTGTTATTTCTATTTCTATGTAAATGGGGGTTCCATCTCAGTTTTATAATAAAAAAAAACCTTAAAAAATGTCATTGATTGGGTGAAAATGGTATTTTTTGTGCCATATGTGAAATAAGCTGTTATTTACGTTTAATTCCAGTTTAATACGAGTACCATTTTCTTAAACTTTGCACGATACTACCAGAAATGCTATTAACCAATGCTGACCTAGGAAATTATAATAACATAAGTTAACAGAATAAATTATAGCGACCAAATTCGCTTCCAAATCTTTGGAAGTGAATAATTAAAACTGTCTTAAAGGCAGTTAAAATAGAATGTCATTATTTAAAAGTTGACAAATAAGACCAGTGAAGAACTTTGTTATAACGCTCCATACTGTGTCGTGTTATGATTGGTTAGCTGCAGTGTGAGGAGAGACGAGTAATTTAAAGTGTCAAATAATGGCAACGTTTCCAATTTCATACTGTTTCGTATCACATTCCAAAATACTGGATGGTGAGGTCATACAATACATTCCCAATAATTTATAACATTACAATGAATAGGATGTGAAACACCGAATATTTTTGTACCTTAGAATGGATTCGGCGAGTTGAAGTGATGCCGTGAACTTGTATGACAGTTTTAATGTTGTTGTTTTCCTAAAGTATAAACGCCAATGACATTCATGAATATCCCACAGTGTCATGAAGGACATCCAATACTTTGGCAGCATTTCATTTTAACTGTCTAACAGTAGAGTGCTACTCAAAACACAACAGTATTTTATATCCTTTTAATAACTTTTACCATTTTACTTGATATACATTTTCGAAAATTTATTTTCATTGGTTTTATATAAGACATTTTCTTTGTTTTCGAAACGGATTTATTGCTCAAAGGTGTAAATTGTTACTAAATATAAAAACATAGTGATTTAGCACATCTGCCCGAATTTCTTAATTAAATTAGGAAAAAAAACAGAGAATTTTAATATTCATTAATAATATAACACGTTATTCAAAATAATATTTAAATCATACGCTTTTATGTTTGTTTATGTGTTTTTTTTTTTGTTTGTTTGTTTCGTGTTGTGAAGCAAATGTTCGACGATTCTTAAATTATTGTCGCAGTTATTTCTTTTGCCTATAGGCGGAGCTAGTTGTAATCTTCTTGTATCAGTCAAACACTGGTTTATAATGGCTTTTGTTAGTGTTGCGGTGTGCGATGGAAACAGCAAACAAAACACAAAACTTTCAAGAGGTCCTTGGGAACATTAAAGCCCTGTATACACCATGCATTATTATTATTATTATTATTATTATTATTATTATTATTATTATTATTATTAAAACCGGAATAATTTTTAATTCAGTGCATTCGATCTGTAACCGCCATTGCTAATGTGTGACTTCATGCAAAAATCGATGCACAAAGTGCTGTGATACACATAATTTGTATAAAAGGTTACAAAATGAAATCATGTTAAAGTTAAGATTTGGTTTTCAATCTCTCTTGGGAGAGAATATCTAGAGCAATGTATCTCTAAATTTATAATGAACCCAGTATATTACACGCATGTCGACTATTTTTGTATCTATTTCGGAATCTCCCCCTCCCCCCAACAGAAATGTTGAACTGTGTCTTGGTTCATATAAAATGTTATTACCATATAAAGGTCATTATCATCATATTTCAGAACATGACCCATTCAAATTCTGTTTTCAAAAGAAGGGTGTTAAAAAAAAAATACCCCCATCGACATATCTTGTAGTTCCAGCACAGAGAGAAGCCAGTGAACTGGAATGATCGGATGATACCGAGGAAGTCTGATGGTTGCTGGTTTGTAAACACTGCATGCAAGCTAAATCTCTCTCTCTCTCTCTCTCTCTCTCTTGCATTTTTTTCGTTTTGAAGATAAATGTTTTTTAATATTAACCCCTTTCTCCATACCCAAAAGGCATATTCGAATAGAGATCTATTTCTGTCCCTACATCTTTGAATTAAACATTAAATAAGGCATCACAGAGAAAAAATAATTTTTATATACTTTTATTTATTTTTCCTGAAAATTGCACAGTTTTTAAGTTACAGTAAAAAATAAAAATAAAAGATTAAATATACATTAGACTTGACTTAGTTATTTTTGTATTTATTTGAAGAAACACTAAAAAGCTATTTTGATTCTAATGACTGGTATTCTACCAATATTAGTGGTAGATTTAGTTCGTTTCGTTTCACATTGGCTGCGTAAATACCAATATCCATGACTAACTTCACTACAAAGTTCACTAATTCAGAGAAGTGAACTTATCGTGATAGTTTAACAATACAAACATTCTATAAGTTACTTATTGACGTCTTATTTATTACTTATGAAATGTTTCTGAAGAGACTTGGATACACAATAATTATTAAACATATCATAAAAAGATAACCATTAAGCAACTTAAAATCTTTTACACTTGGTTTAAGAATGGATAACTCTACCGCTATTCGAATAATAAGTTGGGTTCAAGTCCTTTTGACATGAATCTTTTTTGAATTCTTTTCAGATGGAGATGATTTTCTTCACCCTATGTGAAACCACCATGCTGCTTATTGGAGACTGAAAGAGCTAGAAACAAAAAAGGTTGGGGGGAGGGAGGGATGGTGGATTGCGATGCTACAATCCGGTTACTGGATTGTCGGATTATCTAATCATGATAAATAACTAGAAATAATTTTCGCATTCCACAATCAGTGTAAACTTAAGCTTTGATTAGAATGGAACGATGAATATCTATGAACATTTGAAGTTTTCCGAAATAAAAATACGAAACTCTTAGAGCAACTCCTAACAAACAGTTCATAATCACATTCAAATACCTGTTGCAACTAAATGTCATTTTGTGTTTGTTTCGATAGAAAGTATAACCCACAACTGCTAACATGGCGATCGTAAGAAAACGTCTTCTCGTAGAGTTTTTTTTCAGCGACGGGCGAGAATGAAGTGGCGCAAATAATCTCTCTTTCCACTTCAGAATCGCATCACGAGCGCCTTTCGATTTGTGAGGTCCTTGAAGACGGTACTGATATGGCATGCAAGGTGCTGTCAAGCATGTCCAGAATAACTTCGGATCTGTTAAAGCCAACCAGAACAGATTGGGTTTAACTCCAATCAACGAAGCTATCATATCCATGTACGGAATCCAGTCACTGTTATACGTGTAACGATGAGTTTGGATGAATCTTTTCTTGTGTGATTCTTTCAATCGTTTCACATCTTTCCACATCTTTTCTGAAGATGGAAGCTGAAGTTTTCCATTGATGAGAAGGGCTGCCCAACGACATTGCATTTCAAAAATAGGAACGAACGGACCGATAGTCAATGGTAAACCTATAATCGCAAGAGTGGGATGTGGCAGATTAGGAGGAAACACATATTTGTAAAGTTCTACATAATTATCTTTAACACTTAAGATATCTTCTAGAAATGGGAATTTAATAGAATAGCCTGTAGCCAGGACCACATCATCCACAAAAGTGGCATCCTTGTCCTCTTCAAAGAGAATGCCGTTAGTCACAAATCTTACGATGTCCTTCTTTAAAACAATGGATCCACAAAGGAGTCTGGATGGCAGAACATCATTAATGGTGGGATGCTCATTAATTGCACCATGGGCTGGTGTTAAATTTAATGTATCATGAAGTCCAGAGGCATTGACTGTTCTTTCTATCTTTGATGAACGAACACTCAAAGGTAGAAGATTGTTGAAGTAAAATCCCATGCGAGATTGAAGACCGAATAATTTTGTGCTTGGTAGGAATCGTGTCATTAGCCAACATCCTCTTCTAGTACTTAAATACACCTGAAATGTGAACAAGAATAGAATTATATAAGTCAGATTCAAAAATAAAAAGAAATTTATAAATTAAGCATGAAACGCAGCTCCAACATTGCATAAATTGTATTATGAAGAATAGTTACACATACATAAAGTATGTTCTATTAATTGTACTAATAATTTTACTAACCTTTAGCAAGAGCATTAAAGCCATATGAAGAGAAACTAATAACATTTGCAAAGTTGTTTTGATAAAGGAAACTAAATGGTGCAAAGCGCAAAGTGACTGACAACATGAAAAACCAAAGCAACTTAAAATCACAAGCGTCCGATATTCTTGTGATTTTAAGTTGACTGATAATTTTGAGCTTGTGATAATGCTTGCAACGAGGTGAGCATGCATTATGAATGAATGAATTCGTAATACATCCTTGTAATGTCTTCGTGGAGAGGTCGGCCATACAGTGCCAGCGGGCGCCATGGCGCCCGCAGTGAATTTTTAGTGCGGAAAGAGGACTTTATCCAGTCCTTTCCTAAAACAAGGAAGTTAAAAGTCAACCATGAAACTATCGTACCATTACCCTCACCTCATTCCATTCTTCAGAATTCTTTATCGATGGTGAAGCACTCCATGTTTTCCCCTCCTATACATCAAACATCAAAGATATTCAATAATCTCTCTCTCTCTCTCTCTCTCAAGTTAAGTTCTATTTATCTTTTGTTGACATACGTGTATATTTTGTTGATGACAGCACATTTTATTCCTTCGTTTACATTCGAGAAATATTGGAGAGTACACAAAATATTCAAGTCTCGAGATTCTTCCATAAATAATATCTTAAACACTGGTAGCTCCTCATCCTGAAGCGGGGTAAAGTTCGTCTAATGAATTTAGTATTAGTATAAAATCCGATGCAAGTAATCATATCAAATACAACATGGACTTCATAACAAATTCCTCAAGAGAAAAATAAAGCTACTGTTGATATTACACATTAATAATAAATATGCATAATAAAGTAACAAAATGTTCGCTAAACAATTCTGATAAAAAGTAATGTAATTAGACAAAAATACAAAGATTCTTGCCAAATTTGTCTGGTTGTTGACTGTTCTTTAACTAATATAATATATTCTTAAGTTTAAATTGATGAATCCTTTATTACTTTAAAATATGGCCACTAGCTGGCGATCCCTGTAAGATATATAATGAACCTCCATAATTTAATTTGTTCGTTTCTTTAACAGACTTCCTCTCATATTCATTCTAACTTAACCAATCTTCGATTCTGTAGGTCTGAAAAACCTACAAAATCTTCTTCTTTCGTTCCATCTACTTCTCTTCTTTGGAACAGTCTTCTTGATAACTTTTCCCCAATGAATTAAACTCAGATCTTCAACTAGCATATTCACTGATTCCTTTTTGTTTGTTTGATCTCTTACTTGCATATGGCATTGTTGCGACCTCTAGTGGTTTATCGTGATATTAAAAGATAAAAATGGACACTAGATCTGATAACCGGTCACATGTTAGCTGTTCCAATGTTCAGCCAACTGGGTAAACGGATACATTCTCTCTATCAAGAGGCATATATAACTCATGTAGATGATGGTTTATGGTAAGCCATTGCTTATTAAATGGCAATTATTGAAAAATAGACTTGAACTACTAGAGTTGTAATAATGAAAGCGTTAAATAATGAGAATGATTTCAAGTTTTCTACGCACTGATTCCAAGTAGGTGAACACAAAGTTGCCCGTTTCTAGTAAAAAAAATAATAAATAAAAGGTTTTGGCCACTATAAGCAGAGTACAAAATAAACTTGCAAAAATACCCGTAATGGTTTAAGCCTATGTTGTTTTCCCTTTAGGCTTAGCAGACATTAGGCCTAAATTATAATCATTAGGATGTTCAATGTTAAGTATGATCGGACTTTTCACGAAACAGTTACGAGTCGTTTGCCACTTCTATCGTAAAGAAATCTGCTAAATGGAAACTGACGTAAACAAAAAATGTTGCTGGACATAAATGATTATGTCGTTAGAATTGAAAATGTTAAGTATATCTTTTAAGATGAGTGCATTGTTTTAAATATTCGTCATTTTATGCTGAAAATATACGAACCTGATCACACACATAACTCAGATCAACAGCCAAATCGGCTCCAGAATTTCCAATTCCTACAACTGCTACAGTTTTACCTTCAAAGCCTTTGCAGTGTTTTACGCTATGGGAATGTACCACCTTTCCTTGGAACTCCTCTACACCAGGGAAATTAGGAATGTGAGGATACGTATGTCGTCCCGTGCAGACCATAACTCCATCGAAAGTGTCTTCTGTAGTGGTGTTATCTTTTATGTTCCGCACCGTCACCATCCACTTCCCAGTAATCTCGTAGTCGTCAGCCTTCACTATTTTCATCACCTCTTCTTCATATTTGATGTAACGTAAGAGATCGAAGTGTTCTGCGTACATTTGGTAGTACTGAAAGGCCTGTTTGATGCCCATGTAGCAGGCATAGTTGGTAGGTGAGGGGAAGTCGCTGAACGAACTGTTCTCTTTGGGAGAGTTCATGATAGTTGACTTCATCACAGAAGCAACCCCTTGGACGTCATCTTCTCGATATCTCCACAGTCCTCCGAAATTGTCGGTCTTTTCGAAGCACACCACATCCATTTGTTCTTCTCTGCAGGCCTTTATAGCCGTTAGACCAGACACTCCTGCTCCGATCACAGCTACTTTCTTTGTAACGGACATGTTTCCTGCAAGTAAAAATAAAAATGCGTAATGAGAATAATTACAAATATAAAATCCTGTTCTAAAAATCTCTCTCTTGTCGTCTGTTTCTCAAAATTAATCTTTGAGAAACAGAAAGTTCTATTTTTTTTTTAATTTAATGAAATTAAAATTAAAATAAATCTCTTTTAAAGTGTATTCTACTTGACAGCCTACTTTGATTTTCATTTCATGTACTTATTGGAATATTCTTACAACGATTTATTTTGCAAGAGAAACAATATAAAAGATCCATATAATATTCGTCTATTTTTGTGTTATCCATAATTATACTTGACAGCAGAAGCGATGGTCCTACCTCATAATTTATTTTCTTTTTTTTTTTTTTTTCTCATCAGCAAACACGTTAGCTCATTTCATACGGTGGTACTAGTGTTTATTATCCCAAAAAAATTCGGCTGCATCGATAAGGGCATAGTGTTAGAGAGAACCGGTATCGAAGCAAACAGCTCACAACACATTCTCTGCGCCAGAGGCTAAAGACAAAAATGTACTATCTTGATAGTGTATCAGAAGGGAACAATGAGACCGCAGACCTCGAGTGTAGGATCCTATACTCTAATGCTCTAAAACCTAATCTAGAGCAGCTAATTTCTTTTGTATATAACTGCTCTTGCTGGATCGAAAGGACCAAACAAACGAATAGGGTCTTCTTTATCTGTATACATTAGGCAATATTTATAATATGGTAACGTAACAATGGATCTAATATACACTTTAGAAAACAGCTATCAACTAAATGAAATATTATCATTTAAATTCTTCATTTGGTATCGTTTGCTAATAATAAAAATTGTTACAAACTAAAATTCATTTTGATAAATAATTCTAATACAGAGTCCAGCCAGAATTATATTTCAGCGTATAATAGAATTATTCATTGTATAATGTTGCGTATAATTCATTTAATACATTGATTTCGTGATTTAAATTGATGACTGCAGAAAATAATTAAAATATTGAGGTATTCACTTACTTTCAAAAATCTGATATTCGGAAAGCAAATTCCGTAGCGAATTTTAAGATTTTATCTTTTTCTGTCCTTAGAGTCCCAGTTTAGAAATGGGTTTCAACAAGCACTCAGTTTCATGTAACTATCAGTTATCTGAAGATAGGCGCATAATAACCAATCACATATCACCATGACAACAACACGTTGAAATTATCACAGCTTTTCGAGCTGGGTTAAATTTAATGCTACAGGATATAATAACGTATATTGTACTGATCGGGTCAACTTCGAGAGGGGAACTTAATGTTTATTGTTGATAAGGAGATCATTCTCAATATTATCATCTCGACATGATTTCATTTTCAAACTCAGAGGACTTCGGAATATTTCTCAATGAGGAAAGATACAACAATAAAAATTAAAGGAACGAGTTCAGACTGACATGTTTATCTTAATGGATTTTGAAATCAAAATCCATTAAGATAAACATGTCAATAGAATAACTAAAGTGGTAATATCGAATACCATTTTTAGATGTTCACATTTTTTTCTTCTTAGTTATTTTTGTTTGCTTACTTTTATTCACATAATTTAATTTACTCAATTTTATTATTTTATTCTTATTTTTATTCCTTTTCACTGTGAATTTTTATAATTATCACTTGCATACTTTTGTTGTATTATTATTGTTGTTTTTCTATTGTATTTCTATAGCTATCACTTGTAATACTTCTTCAGTGAATAAACATCTTCAGAGTCTTTAAAAAACGATTTAATTGGTGAAAATGTTGATTTTTGTGGTATCTGTAAACTAATCTTTTGATTCTCATTAAAACTATGTTGCTTTTAATACCTACCATTTTAGAGCATAGTCTAAACTAATTCAAAAACGCTATGGTCACTCATAATTAATCTCTTTTCTAGTGCCTTTTGTTTCCTCCACTGATAGATATACTCTCTCCCTTAACTTGCTAGTTTGTTTCTAATCGTAATTACTGTCCGATGCCAAACATTCTGTAAATCAACCCTCCATCTTATTCTTTGTCAGGTTTCTCCTTCTCGTAGTATCCACGACAAGCAAATCTTTCGCCTCTTAATGTGCCAATAAGACTGACTCACTTACATGCTTTGCAACACTTCAAAATATCTTTTACTCCAGTCGTCTCTCTAATTCTAGTATTTCTTATTCTATCCCTTTTTTTTGCTATAAATAAATAAATAAATTCCGTGCGATGATACAGCGTTCCCCCCTTTTTACGGGCGTTCATGGTACCATCTAGTCCCCCCCAAAATTTTATCCGAGCTCCGGAACCGGCATAGCTGACGAATCAGACCTATGGCTGGGTCAGTATTCCTAACTATAATCCGTGTGTGTGTTCACTGGACCGGTTTGCCTGCTTGCGGGATGAAAAACCCAAGACCGGCTAACTTGGCTATGGCTGAGGAAGATCCTTAAGCTCCTTACGTCGTTGACGGGAATCGAACCTAGGAGACTCCTTCCCCAGGCATATGGTTGCGAAGCGCAAAGCCACTAGGTTAACCTCGCGGACTTTTTTGCTATGTGAAACATTCTTCTCTCCAAGGATCTTTGGGCCACACGCAATCTATCTTCCTGTTTCTAGTTGTTGTCCGCGTCTCCCTTCCACAGGTAAATCTGGAATAATGCATATATAATGCATATATTAAAGAACTTTTCTAGGTATAGAGGTAAACCTCTTAACAGATAATCTTTATTCAGCCAAAATGTTTATTTTCTACTATCTATTCTCCTATTTATTTCCTGATTTTCTTAATGCCAACTAATTATCCAAGGAAAATATAGTCATCCACGATTGTATTAGGATTATCTGTTAATTGAATTCAATTTTATTTCAATTTACGATTAATTTTGTTTTAGTTATGTTGATTTTAAAAACCTTTTTCTGTGTCAATGTCATTATGCATTAAGAGAACAATGCCATTTGCAAAATATTACTTTACATTATTATTAGTTTTTATTAATATTTTGATATATTTTATATCCAGACTGATATAAAATATATCAAAAACTTATATTAATATAAAATATATTGAAAGCTTTAAAAAATCCCGAAACACTAAATATGCAGGAAGATGAAGATGATATTCGTTTACTTTTTATGCTACTTAGTTAATAGTGTGGATATGATATATATATAAGATAATCTTGCTTTTCTGAAACCTGCTTGTCAATATCGCTGTATAGTCCAAAACTCCTCTGATCCTATTTAATATAATGGATATAAACCTTTTATACAATTGTGATGGCAAACAAACTGTTTGGCCTAGAATTATTTGTTATAATCTCTGCCGTCCTTTTTATATATAAGATAATCACTAATTTATGGAACTTTTAAATAGTCTCCTGGACTTTTAAATATTATTTTCCGATTTCACGACTTTCTTCTTCTTTGATTGATCTGTATCTACTGCAACTGTAATTTTTAATTATATTTAAAGCCGTTTATATAATAAAATATATATAACTCACTTCTATAATTTTATTACAACAATGATTTATTTTTATATAAATTCAATGCGAGAAGTTGCAGAACCTTAGACCGTGTGTGTGTGTGTGTGTTTATGTGTAGTTAGTGTGTTAATTATTAATATATGTTTAAATTCAGAGTAATCTTATACATCCAATGTTTATGATTACGTATCTTATAATTAAAAGTGTTTGTCTGAAAAAATTGCAATATAACGTAATTATTAAAAAGTCGGCAAATTGGATACACGAAGAACTTCATGATATCTTTCTCTGCTGTGCTGTCTTATGACAGATTGGTTGGCTGCAGTGTGAGACGTTGATAGAAATTTAAACTGCAGATAATGCACCTTGCCATGAGTAAAAAACTTCGTCTATTCCTACGCAAAATCAAAGGATTTTTGCATTTATATATATATATATATATATATATATATATATATATATATATATATATATATATATATATATATATATATATATATATATATATAACGCTAACGCCTTTACATCCCTTACAGGGAGTAGGTGAGGCCGTTTTAGCCTTATCTAACTTTTTTTTCGAGACTGTCAATCTTTACTGGAAACCAAGTTAGAAAGAGATAGCTCAAGAACATCACTAACAATATCCGGCATCATGTGAAGAGAAACGCCTCACAAGTGCCGCCATCTCGTGGTCCCTAATCCTAACACTATATATGTATTTTTTTTCTGCGATAGTGTGGGTTGTAATGATCGATTTCCTTGAGTTTACGGCACGTAAAACCTGCTTTCCCGTGCCAGAGATCGACTAACTCGGGAAGCGGTCGAAGAAAGGCTTAGAAAATGTTCCTCTGGTCGTCGACTAGACTTGAATTTAGCCGTCTTCGTTCGGGCGATCAAGGCTACGAAGGATCTGTGTGTGTGTGTGTGTGTGTGTGTGTCGCGATTTGTACTGCTACGGAACCACCACCATCTATTATTATCTTTCTCATATAAGATAAGCAGAAACTCTACCCGAACAAACAAACAAGTTTATCGAAAACGAACGTACTCAGCAATTTGTAAACTGAATTTTTGTTGTGATAAAAAATATAATAAAAATATTTTAATAGTATACCAGTTGGGGGGGGGGGGACTGGTAAGTTCTGATAAACACCTAGAACAAAAATGAAATTAAAGAAACTGAAATCACAAGAAAGAACATACTAGTAGCAAAGAAAGTACTTATGTCCTTATATTTTTATATCTTCTTATGTTCTTTTATGTGGTTTTATCAGCTGCTTTAATATCATTTTTGTTCTAGGTGTTTATCAGAACAGTTCACCCCCCCCCCACTCCGGTATAGATATATACGCTGTATACTAACATACTTTGGTATTGGTATCGAATTGTTATTACTAGCACTATTACTATATTATATGTTGAAAAAAATCTGTTTTAATCTATATTAAAAAAGTATTGAAATATAAATGCAAATGACAAAATACAGAAAACGTTATGAATATTTATATAAAATTATTCTATTATTTTTATTATTAGTATTACTGAATTGTGTGTTGGATTACTGTATTGTAATAGACTATGAATACTATAAATAATACTTAGCTAGTTTAAAAAATGTATATTTATATTTATAAAAAAATAATTAATGTACTCTGAGTTGTGTACTGAATCTTTGTATGTACAGAAAATGTAATGATATGTTTCATTGCATTTATATGTAAATACTCCGTTGATAAAAAAAAAAAAAAAAAATCTTGTCTTTGTCAAAATGGCATTATTTTGACAATGAAAAATTTATTATTATCATTATTCAGCCTAATAGATATCGACAAGTGTTTGTGCTGCGAATATAACTCAAGTTGGTTAAATGATCTCTGCTTTTTTTAAAGTGCATCAAATCGGTAGGAAAATTAAGTGTACATATTTTTCTTTAACGATATATTCGAATAACCAGCATTTTATAAAACAGTTGTTTTCGTGATACACGTGTTGTAACACTCGCTTTGTGCCCAAGATAGTTGGACACAAAGTAAGTGTTACACTGTTTGCGAAGTTAACGAGACTGTTTACACCATACGGATCAAAAAGCCAATTTCAATTCCGGTTTATCAGTCGCAAAGAAAATGCCTTGAAACTGGTGTAGTGAGGCCATTGTGTCCAGATGGGGGGAAGGTCCTCATTGCTCACTAGTAAAGACAATTGAACGTTGCATTTATCAGGGCAGTCTATCATTCAATGTAAGTGAATTTCCAGTGTAAGTGCATAATACACATAAATGAATTCGAACATAAAAAGTACAGTGATGATATGTGCTGGGTTACATTTTCATTTATTTAAAATTTTAATACATTTTTGTTTATACTACGAAACACACCACAATACTGTACATGAGATTGCAACTAATCAAAAATACATTGTAAAACGATATTATTCTTGGATTATTATTTCCAGGATACACGTGTAAAACATATAATTATAAGAACTGCACAGATATTCTTAAGAGATATATAAGTAAGATTTTGGAAAATTTTGGTCCCTTTTGCTGTACCGGCAATCCAATGCGAGGTGGTGTGGTAGAGTCAAGGCGTATTGGCTGCAGCAGTTGCGGAACAACAAATTTGCGCAACATCTCTCGATACCTAACATCAGAGTCGGTAAAAGTGACTGGTCCTGACGGGCGAAGTTTTTCGAAGTACGGACTGATAATAAACGATGCAGTGAAACCACACTACCCTGTGACTTCCGATGAGTGTAAAGGGATCTGATGGAACACATGAGGGTTATTCGTAGTCGAAATGCGGCAATTGTGTGAGTTAACACTACCGTTTCAGATACACATGTGCCTCATCACTCGACAAGATCTTCCACAGCCATTCGAGCTAAGAACATCAGAGGAAACTGCAGTCGAGTTTTCGCATCATCATGAAGCAAAGCTTCAGTATGGGAGATGTTGTATGGGAAAAACCTCAGCATTTTTCACACAGTGGAGTATGACATGTCCAATTGACTTGATATTGCCTTAGCACTTCTGGACCCTTGGGCGTTAATCATTCCGTGGTCCACGACGGCAGTTGCAACTTCTTCAACTTGTTGAGGAATAATCCGTTTGCGCTCTCGTTCTGGCCTCACTGCTGTTCACTATTTTCAAATCGTAAAACCATTTTTGAAAGATTTGTTATTGTATTGGACCTTTTTTCCTATCCGTCAAACATCGGAATTCTCGAAGCGAAAATTAGTGTTACCCTGCTGTTGATAGTGAAACTTGACTAGCAATGTACGTTCCGGTAAGGCTCGTTTCCATTTTGATTATATCCACCACCACCTGGTCAGTAAAAACAGTGAGTGAGATTATGCAAATATCATGAGCTACAGCACCAAATATCCTCTGGTGGCACAATTGTATACTGTGTACTATTTATATTTCCTGTAATTAAAAACCCAAACCCCATGATCTAGAGTGTACTTACACCACATGTGGTTGAATTTCGTCCAATACATTTTTCGCTACAGAGCTCTCAACAATTCCTCTTTAATTTATATATATATATATATATATATATATATATATATATATATATATATATATATATATATATATATATATATATATATATATATTAAGGAAATAGAAATTTCGGCATATATTCCTTAATGTGACTCAAATTCTGAAGAGAACATAAAGATATCTTTGGATTTCTTGAATAGTAGTTATATGCAACGAGGGCCAGCACGATGGTAATTAAAACACGACGTTTCCTAGAGCGCTTTTTCGGCGGAACAGAATTCAGAGGTTCGTATGATCTCTGTTTCCACTTGAGGATCGTGTCCCGAGCCCCTTCCCATTTGTGAGGACCTTGAATACGGTATTGGTACGGCATGCAGGGTGCAGACAGACAAGTCCAAAACAACTTCGGATCCGTTAAAGCCAACCAAAAGAGATTGGGTTTAGCTCCGATCATCGACGCTATCGAATCGATATACGGAAGCCAATCAGTATCGTAAGTGTGACGATGACTTTTGTAGAATCTTTTTCTATTCACCGCATTCATCTTCTTTATGTCCGCCCACATTTTCTCTGAAGAAGGAAGATGAAGTTTTCTATTTATAAGAAGGGAAGCCCATCGAGATTGCATTTCATATACGGGGAACACAGGACCTATTGTAAGGGCAACACCTACAATCGCAAGAGTGGGATGAGGTAAATTAGGAGGAAATACATATTTGTAGAGGTCAACGTAATTGTCCTTAACACTTAAGATGTCTTCAAGAAATGGAAATTTAATATCGTAACCAGTAGCCAGTACTACAGCATCCACAGTAGTGATGTCATCGTCTCCTTCAAAAAGAACGCCGTTGTTCACAAATTTTAATGAATCTTTCTTTAAAATAACCGTTCCGCTCAGAAGTCTGGACGGTAGAACTTCATTTAGGGTAGGATGTTGCGAGATAGCTCTGTGAGAAGGCTTTAAACCGAAGGCATTGTGGTTTACGCTGGCATTGATGGACTTTTCTAGCTTGGAAGACACAACGCCGACAGGTTGAAGATTATTCAGGAAAACTCCCCAGCGGGAATGAGGTCCAAATGGTTGATCACTTGGTGGAGAACGTGTCAATAACCAGCAACCTCTTTTTGTACTTAAGTATACCTGAAATATTTAAAAAATATATATATATATAAATTTCTGGTCGATTTATATATTATTCTATAATGATAAGATACACGATACGTTGTATACTTAGCGTTTATTAAATAAAACAGTGAAGGGTGGAAATGGGTTAATTTGTAATGAATGTATCGCTTTAAAATTTATTGTTATTGAATTATATTTTATTTATAAAACAATTACAATATTCTTTCGGCGTAGATGGCCATTAATTACTTTCTCTGCTTTGCAAGTACTACACCGTGAATTAGAAGGTTATGGGTATTCTCTCAACTGAAATTTTATTCACGCAAGTATACAATCTGAAACAAATTTCTGGATACCAAATTACAAATAAAAAAACAATTATCGATACTTAGTGCGAAATTAAAAAAAAAAATCTTAGTTATTGAATCTGTTCATAGCCCGCACTAGAAGTAGGATGAACAAGCACACTAGAAAAACATGATTAGATTTTCTGTTTGAATTTTAAATATACTCACTTGATCGCATACGTAACTGAGTTCAACAGCCACATCTCCACCAGAATTACCAAATCCAATGACGACCACAGTTTTGCCTTCGAAGCCCCTGCTATGTTTCACACTGTTAGCATGAATCACCTTCCCTTGGAACTCCTCTAAGCCAGGGATGTTAGGAAAATGAGGATAAGAATTTCGACCAGAACACACCATAACACCATCGAACGTATCTTCAATTATGCTCTTATCTTTCTTATTCCGTGCTATCACCACCCACTTCCCAGTAACATCGTAGTCGGGTGCTTTCGATATTTTCACTACTTCCACTTCGTATCTTACGTAACGCAAGAGAGCGAAGCGCTCAGCGTACATTTCGAGATACTGCAATGCCTTTCTATTAGTCAAGAAATTTGCGAATTCTGTAGGTGGTGGAAAGTCACTGTAAGAGCTTTTTTCTTTGCTTGTGTTCATGACAGTTGTCTTCATTACAGAAGCAACCCCTTCGACGTCATCTTCTCGATATCTCCACAGTCCCCCGAAACTGTCAGTCTTCTCAAAGCACACCACATCCATTTCTTCTTCTCTGCAGGCTTTTATTGCTGCCAGACCAGAAACCCCTGCTCCGATCACAGCTACTTTCTTTGTTCCGGACATTTTCCCTGTAAGTTAAAAAAAAAAGACACACGATCAGAAGAATTTAAGATACGACACCACAGTTTTACGATATGATATCACAACATAGCAACTGATACCATTCTGCAATAAATATCACGTGTTAAACAACTCGTGTTTTACACAACTTTTTTTCATATTAATGTCTTGATTTTCGCTTTTATCTGTTGGGTTTATAATATTTTGACTTCCGTCTTTTTTTAATATATTTTTATTTTCATTTTTTTATTAATAAAATTATTTCATTACTTTGTTCATTAATCGTTCATTTCCTATGTTGTATTTATTTGCTTTATTTTTAATTTTGTTTCTATTTTTATTTCACATGAGTATATTAATATTATTTGAAATACTAATACTAATATTATAAATTCTTACTGTTGATATTTTATTATTTTCTTTCCAGCCATTGGAATGTCTTCATACTTTATGAGCTTTTAGAGATTTCTGTTTTTATTTCTGCTTGTGTTTTGTATCCATCATTAACTTTTATTTCCAAATATTTAAATTTTATTACCTCTTCTAATATACTTCCAGATTTAATTTCGAATTACATCTTATTGATTATTTTGCATTATTATTTTGCAGTGTTCGTTTCTTCAATTAATATTTACATCCTAAATATTAATAAGTCTACTTTATTCTTCTCTCTCTCTCTCTCTCTCTCTCTCTCTCTCTCTCTCTCACCTGACGTGAACTACTAATTAATAATTAAATAATTTTATTAAAACAATGAATAAGCAGTAAAAATGAAAATATAATACAACATATGCAGTGAGTACTTAGAACAATACAAGTAATAATAATTGATTACTAAAAAGTAATACTACATATCTTATAATAAAGGGCTGTCCAAATCGCTGCCCGCGGGCCGCATGCGGCCCGCCTGTGGATTTTGATATTCACGAGCAAAAAAATAAAATAACAATTAGAATCGAATGCGTATTATATATTATAATTCTATCACTAATCGATAATCTCGATGTTGGTAATTTTATTTGGTGTTTTTAAATCACTGTATACCCACGTGTTTTTCAAATATTAGATGTGTCAAAGAAGCGTTCTCACACTTTTTTTGTTCCAACGCGCATGCTCCAGGCGCTCACGGGGAACGTGAGCGCGCCAATAGTGCGCAATTAGTGTTGTTCCTTTGTTCAGCTTTCGAGGTTGTGTCGCTGCTGCTCACCAAATTACTAGATACGCATTGTGACAATACCTTCGGAATTTTTTTTTCCTAATGCGGCCCTCGGATTACCTAAGGCTGGATAGCCCTGTTACAATATATACACTGGTGTCCAAAAGCTAAGGACGAACTACATTTTACATTTTTACCTGTATATAAAAAAAGTTTCATGACTACAGCCAAATGTGGACAGACATTTATGACCAGCATACTAATAAATTATATTCTACAAAAAATGTTTTATAAATTTCGCATAAATTAAACTGGAATTCATTTTTGGGAAAAGTTACAAATTTCCTATGGAAGTAGTTAAGGGAATTAATGTACAGTGCTTTTACTACCCCGAAGTGTGATGCAGTTCTCACAACGCCGTACCATGCTTAGCACCAAGTGATTCAAGAGTTCTTGAAGCAAACGGACTCACTCCTCCTTCAAAGCGGGCTAAGCCGGCCTGGTTGGCAGAGTGGTTAGCGTATCCACTCTACAAAAGGTTGCGAGTTCGAATCCCGCCGTGGGCATGGATGTTTGTTTGTGAAAATACTAGTGGTGGGTGGTAATGGTCGGCGGTAGATTGCGGTGGTGTAGACGATGAAAGTAGTTGCGGCTGGCGGATTGGTGGAGACGGAGAGTTGTAGAGTAGGTGCCCTCCCTTGATGAGTCTTTGGACTCCCTGGAGGTGTTATGTAATAATAATTAAAATTACAATTAAACATGAAAGGTTTGAAATGTCTTTCTATATTATTTTATTTAGAAATAGCCACATTATTATTGCATAATAAACAAATACATTTGCCATTATGATTGATAAAGCAAGGCGCTCGCATCTGATCTGACAGATACATGCTAATTGTTAACATGAATATTCTTTTTGTATTCATTTTTTATTTTTATTTTATGGTATTTTATATTCATTCATATGTGACAAAAATACGTTGTAAAAGAGAGGTAAATAAAATAATGTTAAAATTTGAAATCGCATTTTTCTTAAAAACAACTAATCATAGAATTTCTAAGCCTGAAATGAGAGAAAAAATGCCTGTGTCATGAGCCCTTAGTAATTTTCAAATTTTATATTGCGCTCTTCGTATTAAAAAGGTTGCTGACCTCTGCAAGTGTGCTTTACATTTATGGAAAATACCAAGGAAAAATAACTGGAGCTTGCGCCACCTTTACTACGAGTTGCCCATAAGGCACTACCTATGCTTGCATCTGCCGAAACTTTTAGTTTCTATATATTCGGCACGAAACTCTTGTAGTTTCTGTATTCGGCTATGAAATAATGTTGGATTCAATATTTCACTTAATTTGTACCAAATTATTATGTTGTATTATATTTGCAGTGTTTTTTCTTTATGTTTTCTTGCATTTTAGCACACACTAGTATAGTTCTCCCACCATTTCTAGATCCCTTCTTGGCTTGGTGCCAAGAATAGTCGATTCATGCTGAAGGGGAGAAAGAAATGAAGGATGCACGAATTGATCGCCAATATGCGAAATCACGTGCTTTCTTGTCTGTCGCTGTACTAGTACTAGCTTGATTTTTGTTGTTCTATTTTTTGCATTATTTTTTTATTATTAATTTGTATGATGGATCCAGTACAGTCAGCAAGTTCTATTGTTACACGTTTCAGTAGATCTTGCAAAAGAATATTGAATAATGTGCTGACATTCTGCGAAAAAGAATCGTCAGAAGCCCGTCTTCTGGTTTCCCTTTCTCGAGTCATAAAACGTGCAAGTGCAATTGCGGGAGTATCGGGGTCGACTGTTAAAAGAATTCGTAGGGAATCAAAAGGTGAAGGTAAGCCAAAATTTAAATCTCCTAAAAAAAGCGCCAGAGAAAGAAAACCATCGAAACCGTAGCTTTGAACGATTTTGATGTAGACGTTATAAGAAGAACTATTCACGATTTTTACGTGGTCGAGAAAAGAGTGCCGACTGTTCCGAAATTGATTCCTGTGCTTAAAGAAAAAATTAATTTTCCTTGGAAAAGAGAAACTTTAAGGAAAATACTTCATGAAATCGGATTTTGTTTTAAAAAGTCCCAGAATAAAAGGAAACTTATCATGGAGCGAAGTGACATTGTTTTATGTAGAACGCAGTATTTGAGAGCAATAAGACGTTTCTGGGAGGAGAAAAGACCGATTGTGTATCTAGATGAAACTTGGATTGATAGTAATTTAACTTATGGAAAATGTTGGCAGTCTAAAGAAGAATGTGGAGTGCTACAAACCGGAAATGCCTCGCGGCGCATAATAATTTTGTGTACGGGTGGAGAAATGGGTTTTTTAGCGAATTCAAACTTACTATACAAAGCCAATTCAACTATTGGAGTTACCATGGGCAAATGAATTCTACGATCTTCGAAAAGTGGGCAGAAGAAAAATTGATTCCAAACCTTCCTAAAAATGCTGTTGTTATAATTGATAACGCTTCATATCACTCTATTCGATTAAACAAAGTTCAAATTGGTCTAATAAGAAGCAAGTTCTTATGGATTGGCTCTCTGCAAATAACATTTCTCATTCCCCAGATATGCGAAAAATTGAATTGCTTAATTTGGTCAAAAGAAACTCGCCCACAACTAAACTATTTAAATTCGACACGATGCTCAAAGAGCATGGATTTCTAGCTTTGAGGCTACCACCATATCATTGCGATATTAATGCTATTGAGTATGTTTGGGCAGAAGTGAAAAGTTTCATTCGCCATTGCAACGAAACTGGGGATATTTACATCTCGAAACTTTTTAAGCTTTCAGAACAGGCGATTGAAAGTATTACATTTCAAAAGTGGGGAAAATATTGCTCTTATGTCACCTCATTGGAAAATATATATTGGGATAGAGAGGGAATTATCGAAGAATTGTGCGAACCTTTGGTGATCAGTTTAAGTGAAAGTGATGGCGATTCGGACACCGATTCAGATGACTCTGAAGATTAAAAGAATTTGACAATGGTATTTTTTCCAACATTTTTTTTGCATGCTATTGAGAATCACAACAGGTCATAAATAATTAATCAGTTTAGGACATTAAAGTGTCTCAGTTCTCTCAACTGTAAGTTTAGAATATCTAAGTTCATTTGAAATAATTTCTGTTTTTCTGTATAATTATTTTTATTTTATAGAAAACTTTCTTAAAAATAAACTTAGTTACATTTTTGTTTTATGCTATACCTTTTTTTAATTTTATTAACACTCTACGTACATTTTCCCAACTGTTATACAAGCAAAATAGTTACACTTTAAAAACAGCAACGTTCGTAAAAGAAAAGCTAAATTTTCCGACCTGTAATAATAAACAAACTCAGTTTATTTATTATTACATCCCAGAAGACAGACTGATTACCCTATTATCGGAATGGATTCTCCTTTTTCTGACATGCGCAGAAGTGTCGAGGAACCTCTAATCGGTGGGCGAACTGTAATGAATGTATCTCTCAGATACACTGAGATCTACGCTTCAAAATTCTTAGTGCGCCCTCAGACAAATTATTGTCTGAGGGCGCACTAAACATTCATCGTGAGCACTGCGTTGCCGACCCCTGATCTAGATGATGTCTTTGAGACATTACAAGACATCCAATTTTCGAATTCCAATATGCATATTGGAATTCGAAAATTTCAATATGTACCTGCTTTCTACTCGAAATCATCAGTTATACAAATTGTCACAAACTCATTCATCTGAATTTGTATTTGTAATCTTTAAAAGTAGCGTTCGTCCTAGGTTTTATACACCAGTGTGTGTGTATATATATATATATGTATATGTAGAAAGTTTTTTACCTTGGGCATATACTATGGTAACGGTATGTTAAAGATACCAAGCAATTTTATAAGCTAGGTTTTAATCCTTTTTCCCAAGTGAAGCAAACAGACAAATAAGTCAAGTTTGCGCCCGCACGTAGTACAAGTCTGAGGCAACTCGTGGTAAAGGTGGAGTGAGAGACGATCACTTTCCTTAGTATTTTCCCGTAATGCAAAGTACATCCTCTTGCAGAGATGTACGATGCTATGCATTAAGGCAAGGGCCACTACCCAGCATAGCATTTAACATTTAATGCATAGTATCATACATCTCCGCAAGGGGAGCTTTGCTTTAAGGGAAAATACTAAGGAAAGTGATCGGATCTTACTCCACCTTTACCACGAGTTGCCTCAGACTTGCACTATGTGCAGGCGCAAACTTGACTCACTTGTCTGTTTGCTTACTTGGGAAAAAGGATTAAAACCTAGCTTATAAAATGGGTTGGTATATTTTACATATCTTTAACATATATCGCAGGTGGTAATATAGAGAGTCAATTAAAAGGTTTTGGGATAAAGAACGTAAAATGGAAATAGATTAGAAAGATCTGTAGGATGTGTACACATCCAAGGGCATTAGCCATTTTATAATTCACATTATAAAAATATAATGTATCAATACAGTCGCCAAAAACAATTAAATGACTTTATCTATGACGACACACGAATACGTACAGAAAATAACTCAGACATGATATATAACATTTAGAGTAATTTATCAGAAATAATAACCTTATTTTTATAGTCTTTGATGCCATATAGCGAAAATATTTGCCATCGTGTTTGGCGTGCTAAAGGTTCTACGGACAAAGAAAATCGGACAATATTTTTTCCCTTTGATATCGTTTCCGATTTCTCTTTGATATTCGCATTATAGTATATGTTCATTTATAAATTCATCTTCTCTCTTTCTTTGATCAAAAGTAAACATTAAAAACATTTTTGTCCCAACCCAAATATCTAATTATTAAATTACGTAAAATATTTAGATACTTCGAAATGGAGTTTTAATTAATTTGTTAAACTAGTATATATCAGTTTAATAAATTACTTACAATTTACTAAACATATACTGTATATAGTTATCCTCCTCCTCTTTCTCGTATTAGTCCTAAGGCCGGGGACGGTTTGCCTGTTCTTGGGGACGAAAAACCCAAGTTTCTGGATGAAAAAAAAAACCTTACCTTCCTAAGAGACTGGCTAACTCATCCTTAGTCGAACGAGACCAGAGGAACCCCACTGTTCGATACAGTGCGGTTTCTCACTGTATCGAATCCCAGGTCTTTCCGAAGATCAATGAGATATATATCTCCCAAAATCGATGTGGATTTTGTCTTCGAAAATGGTGATATTATAGGTGATATTGTAGATTAATATTAAACATTTCATATCAAAAGATCACCCAAAATCGACCGGAGGGATACATTATTAGCCGATACAAATGCGACCGTACTTTTGTTTTCCATAACATACAGGAAAACCGAGGAAGCTAACATCACCAAGAGATACGTATCGTATTCTCGTTAGGATGGTACGAAATTCCAGTCATTCTGATGCAGAATTAATCTAATTTCAGCTCAGGGATTCAGGTTGAGTTAGAAAACTACGTAAAAATCTACGCAGTGTCTGTTTTTAATACAGGGCAACTGCAGTTGATAAAGTCTTTCCTCATGACAATCAATGCAGACCCCTGTGGTGTAAATAATAACATGATTGATCCATAGATGTTGGAAGTCCGTGGTGTGGTGTTGTATGGTGCAAAGAATCATGTTTCAACATTTTACGATTGGACTGGAGAATATGGGTGCACCAAATACCTCGGGAAAACACGCCCAAGTGCATCGTTCAACGGCAGACTTTGATGAAGGAAGCGTAATGGTCTTGAGATGTTTCTTCTGATTTCGACTCTCGGACCTTTGGTTTTATTGCCTGGAAGGATGAATCTCAAAGGATATACAATAGTTTTAGTCAATGTAATGCTTTCTACACCATACTAGTTGAATAAGACAAGGCATCATCTCATACTTTAGATGATGGTTTGACATGATTTGATGGAGATGGTCTGAAAAAACTCGATTCTCCTACAGATAGACCGGATAGCAACTCAAACCCTTTGCTAATGATTAGTTTTTTTTCGAAAGTACATTAGCGTAAAGATTAGACTTGTTAATTTATTCATAAAAGAGTAATAAGTAGTTTTCTTCATATTTATTTCTAGTAAAATATTAATATAATACTCAAACTTTTACCTATTGTCGAAGCACTTGAAACTTGAAAGGGAGTGTGAAATTATGAAGCCAATATTATGACAGATTCTCTCTCTCGAAGTCACAAGACTGTGATTCTTTTATTGCAACAGCTAGTGTTCCTGCCGCTGTGGTCTAAGAAATTTGCTGTGTTAGCTGTTAATGAAATGGTCTAGTTATCAGTAAAGGGGTGGATAATATCCTAATCAGATCTTGCTCAGCAACATTTTTAACTTTTATCATTGTTTAACTTTCTCTACGTTTGAAGTCACGGGTGTATACTGTGGACCCTTTATCGCTCCTAATAAATTATGCAAACACATGCTGAAGGGTATTCTCTCCGCTCGAGTTCTCTTTTTTAATAAATTAGCATAGCCAAAGGGTACTCAACAACATTTTGAGTTCACTAGCAAAAAGAATAGCCATCAAGAATTGTTATATATAGTGAAACCTTTTTAATACAAAAATAAATAAGTAATAAACTGAAGCAGATAAAAATCCAAACTTTATTAAGTGGACCTTATAGTGATATAAATATTTTGATCCTAATACTGAATACGGGTTTAAGATTCTAGATCCAAATTGGGTCTCTCCTTAGAGAAATGTTTTTTCTGTGTATAATGAGGATAAAGGGTAAACAGTTAATTTTATGTGTGTATATCCTCCTAGGTTGACGATAACCAACCTACAGAATAGGTTGGTTAACCCTTCCAGAAGTGTCTTATGTCCGTAGATATGTGTGCATGAAGCCGGTTTACATGTTTTGAGGGACAAAAAACTCGAGTATACTGGAGAAAAACCCTTCTCCGCTGTATGTGACTGAATCTAACTCACCATTTGATTGAAAATACCTGATAAGCTATCCTCGTCATAGACGGGACTCGAACCTAGTCTTTCCAACTTAATGACTCCCTAAACTAACTGAGCTACGGATGTTCATGTGTATTTAACCAGATTAAAATGTCGAATGCTATAGAACCTCCTTTAGTCATCACCATTTCATTTTGCTTTGTCTGTTAATATGATACATTACTCCGATGTACCACACATCAGACGATGCGGTGGGTTTTTTCAGATGGCAACCTATTTCTTTTAACAAATGGTAAAAAAATCACTTACTTTTCTATAAATTGTTAATGGACATGCCATTGGAACTGGAATATAATAACAGATATGAAACTGTTCGATGAACCAAAGATAAAAGTCGATTTGAAACGACACAACTTTAAAACTCTTTCAAAATATTCTGGAACTAAATGAGAATAGTAAAACTTAAAACTCTGCTTTGAATCTTAACGTTCGTCTTCATGCTCCTGGGTTATAAAAGTGGGAGTGATAATGTTATATAAGTTAGAGTTAAAACATCTTGAAAAATATTTTTTAAAAAACGTATAAACGCACGAAGTATTATCACAAATAAAATAGGATAGTAAAAGATATTTCCAAATAGAATTTTGAAATATATTTGAAACGAATTGCATTTAAAGGGAAATCTTTATCCAATTTAGACACTGCATTAAGTGCATAGTATTGTCTTATAGCAACAACACGATTTTCACAAATAATCAATCAAAAAGTGCATCGGCAGACCATATAGATGCATTCGCAATTAATCTATTCTTCACGATAACCCACAGGATTGTCATGTGACTGATCGCTTCTTAAATCTTTCAAACAATCTTTTCTTAGAGATACAAAAATTAAAAACTAAAAAGCCAACACACTCTCAAAAAAGTACATTGTGTTATTAACAGACTCAGGTTTTAAGGGTTGTTGGGGAGCTAGGAGTACAGAGGATTCACACATACATATTACGTTTTATTCGTTCATGTTAGGAAATGATTATTCCTATCTCATCTCACTCCCGTTGGGATCTGTTGGTAAATGGAAATAAAATTCTGTACTTGTTAATCAACAGTTCTTAACGGTTCTTTAACAAAATGAAATTTAATACTGTAATTTCATTTCGCATGTTGAGAGGATGTGGTTTTTCCCTTAGACAGCACTCTGCTAGAGGAAACTTCATCAATGGGCCCGCTACCTGTTTGGGGAGGTGTTTAGGGGCAGCGCAAAGAAATGGTTCTGCAAAAGGACGGAAATGGCAACGACAACAGCACCAGACTTTAGGCAACTGGAACATCTTCTCTCTGACAGGGAAGGAGTTGGAACTGGTTGAGGAAGCCAAACGCTACCGGCTAGACTTAGTCGGGCTTTCTTCAACCAAGAGGAGAGGCTCTGGAACTGTCGACCTGGATAAGGGGGTGGAAGCTCTACTACTCTGGTGTGAGCCCGACAATGTCTGCTCAGGCAGGTGTGGGGATACTCACAAGCCCCCAGCTGTCAGACTGTGTTGCTGAGTGGATCCCATTGGGGGGACGGGTATGTGTGTTAAGGCTTCAGATGAAAAACCATGATTTGGCTGTGGTGCAAGCCTATGCACCTAATCTGGAGTGAGAATACTCTGCTTTCCTAGAGGAAGTGAATGTTGCTTTTGACAGGGTGGCAGACATGGAATCAGTCCTGCTAATGGGTGACTTCAATACACATATTGGAACAGATGACCAGACATGGAGGGGTGTGGTTGGGAGGAACGGTGCTCCTGACCTTAACGCTAATGGGTTGAAATTATTGGACTTCTGCTGTACTAACAGCTTGTCCATAATGAATACCTTCTTCCAGCACCGAGAAGTCCATAAGTATACCTAGTACAGGGATACACAAGTACAAAGGTCTCTGATTGACTTCTTTATAGTCTCAGCAGACCTATTTTCCTCAGTGTTGGACGTTCGTGTGAGAAGAGGGGCAGAACTGTCAACTGACCACCACCTTATTGTGTGCACTCTACGGCTTCAGAAACCAGATGCTACCATCAGCGCTGGTAGGCCTAAGCATCTATAACGAGTGAAATGGGAGACATTGGAAAATTAGGCTGTGACGAAGAATTTTGCAGATGACATTTCCTCCAGGTTCAAAGAGATTCCCAAGTATACTGCAGATGTTGAGGAGGAGTGGAAGCTGTTCATAACAGCTGTCACTGCCTCTGCACTCTCATGGTGTGGCAGAAAGCGGCTCGGTGTGGCAACGGGCAGTGAGAAAAGGACACCTTGATGGAATCAAGAAGTCCGAAAAACTGTCCGGGCAAAAAAGGAGTCCTACCTAACATGGCTTAGAGTCAGATCACCTGAGATGCGTTTGCGGTATGCTGCTGCTAAGGCAGTAAAGACAGCAAAGCAGAAGGCTTGGGAATCCTTTGGAGAAAGATTAGACTCATCCTATGCAAATGCAAACAACGTATTCTGGCAGACCATCCGCCGCCTTCGAGGGAGGAAGTCGTGCACAGCAAGGGCAATTAAGGCCTCTGATGGTACACTTTTAACAACCGAGAAGGATATCTTCCACAGATGGAGAGAATACTTTGAGAGCCTTCTTAACCCGGGTGGCCCAGCAGTTGTGGACATCCAAGAGGTGCAGATCGGGGCAATGCCTAGTCTCACAGCAGAAGAGGTCCATTTAGCAATAAAATCGCTAAAATTGGGCAAGGCTGCTGGTGATGATGAAATTCGACCCGAAATGCTAAAAGCCATAAATAGAGACGGTGTTCTCTGGCTGACTCGAGTGTGTCAGACTGCTTGGATTTCTGGGCGAGCACCAAAGCAATGGCAGACAGGCATAATACCAGTCTTCAAGAAGGGGGACCAGAGAGATTGCAGCAACTATCATGGCATCTCTCTGCTCAGCCTGCCTGAGAAAGTATATGCTAGTTGCTTGGAAAGAAGGTGCAGGAGCATAGGTGAGTCAACGTTACAGGAAGAACAATGTGGCTTTCGTCCTGGTAGAAGCACAACTGACCAAATCTTCACTTTAAGGCAAGTCTCCGAGAAATCTTTGGAATATGCCAAGAATGTCTACACATGTTTTGTGGACTTGGAGATGGCATATGACCGGGTTCCTCAGGATAAGCTTTGGCAGGTGGTACAGGAGTATGGAGTGGATGGCCAACTATTAGCTGCCATCAATGGCAGTTAATAGTTGTATGAATGCCCGGAGTTTTGTGTCAGGGTAAACAGCACAAAGTCTGAACCTTTTTGCAGTCTCCGTTGGCCTCCGCCAAGGGTGTGTTCTGTCACCCCTCCTTTTCATAATATTTATGGACTGGATTGATAGGCATAGCCGAGGCAGTGAGTGTGTCAGAACTGGAAAATGTAGCATTGGACGTCTGCTTTTTGCAGATGACCTAGTTCTGCTTAGCTCTTCCACAGATGACCTCCAGCTGACTCTGGATAAGTTTGTAGCTGTTTGTGCAGACGCCGGAATGAAAATCAGTGTGGCCAAATCTGAAACATTTGTGGTCTCAAGACAACCGTCCCAGTGCACTCTAAATGTAAGTGGAGTCCCAATGAGGCAGGTGGAGAGGTTTAAATACCTTGGGTCCATATTCACGAATGATGGAAAATGGGACGTAGAGCTAGATACTCGAATTGGCTTAGCAAGCTCAATATTGCGGGAGCTTGGCCATTCGGTAGTATTGAAGCGGGAGTTAAGCCAGAAGGCAAAGCTGGCTGTCTTCAATACAGTCTATGTCCCCATCCTCACGTATGGTAATGAGAGTTGGGTAATGACCGAAAGAATGCGGACACGAATCCAAGCGACTGAAATGAGGTTCCTTCGAGGGGTTGCGGGGCTGACAAAACTCGACGGAGTCAGACGCTCTGCAATTCGGGAACCCCTCAATACTCAACCGCTGCTTCTCCGTGTTGAGAGATCACAGTTACGTTGGTACGGGCACCTGGTCAGAATGGCACAAGAGAGGCTCCCTCAGCAGGCCCTCTTTTCCAAGCCAGAAGGTGGGAGGCCACGTGGAAGGCCAAGGACTTGCTGGATAGATTATATCCAAAACCTTGGGTGGACACGTTTGGGAATCCCACCAGAACACCTGAGCTTGGTGGCAGAGGATCGTGGCCATTGGAAGTTCCTCTTGCAGCTGTTGCCCCCGCAACCCAATTAGGAAGAGTGGGCCTTGAAGATGTGTGAGATTTATGTGTGTTGAGAGGATATTATAAATATTATGAAAAAAAGTACATATTTTAAAGCAAAATCTGGTTTGGCATTACTTAGATATCTTTGATCGAAATATTGTATCTGCTTTGAACTAATCTTATATTAAATGATTTGATTTTAATAAATATTCTATTTTTATTTTATCATTCAACTGTTTATTAAAATAATAAAACAGTTGTTGAGATAATAATTTTATTAGTTCTTTACTAAACCAGTCTCTTGCACGTCTTTTATAAAAATCGTAAAAACCTAAAAACCAGCTTGCATTGTGATGCGCAATTCCCTCGTTTTTTTTAAATAAAATTATTTAACTGAAATTTTATTCGGACAATTTCATCTGAAACAAATTTCTGGATATCTAGAGTGGGGATAATGCTACTACTCGCAATTAGTTGTTATCATGGGAACAAATCGATTGCTAATATCAAAGCTTAACGTTTTTATCTCAGTTAACTTTAATGACAACTGACATAATAAATATATTTTACTTTACTTATACCTGACTGAATGCAAATGTTATTCTAGTGTAAGAAGCTAATGAGATTTTTCAGTTAATGAGTGCTCATCTTGCTAAGATATATCAACAATGTGTATGTAACGTGGTGCACAGTATACTACTACATTGGATGAAGAACTAGAGATGCATGAAAATGTGGTTGAAGGGCTGTTGCATAACCCGGATATGAATTTGTCAATATGGGCAGATAGAATATCAGATATCAGCACGTTTGCTAAAGTAATGTTCAACCGAATTGGCTAGGCTTTTCACATGTTTGTATAACTTGAGTCTAATCTGAGGAATTATGCCACAGGAATGGAAGGAATGTATGATAGTTCCATTGTACAAGGGTGGTACAAAAACTGATGTGTCTAAACACTGAGCTATCAGTAACTCTGGAATGGTAGGGAAGATTTTAGAGAAGTTGGTAAGAACTCACATACAGAAATGGGTAAACAAACAAGCTAGACTCTGAAAGGAGAAGAATGGGTTTACTACAGGAAGGTTGTTTTAACAATCTGGCCATATTTTATAGCGCTGTTACGGATGTGTTGGATAAAGGGAACGGTTACACTATGATAATGTTGGGTTTTGCTAAGAGATTTAATAAGATACTACACAAAATGCTATTGCATAAATTGGAGAATATGAGGTTGAAATATAAACTCTGGGCATGGGTTAATGGATGGCTGAGAGTGCGATATCAAAAAGTGGTATACAGTGGGTGTGGATCTGTCAGATTTAAAGTGACCAGTAGTTTACTCAGGGTTCAGCCCTTAGGCCATTGTTGTTGTTCAATCTATACATTAAATCTCGTAGACAGGCTTATACGTTGATTATGCATTTCTAAATCACTTAAGGAATTGAACAACGTATATCCGAATATAAATATTTCCGATATTTTGGAAACGTCACGTTTCCATTTTCAAAAGGAACTTACAAAAAGGCACGTGCACACAGGCACTACAACACAGTCACTGAGAATGAAACTATTGTTCTCCTAGAAGTCCTGATGGTGCCCTCTAGCGGGCTAAGTAGGTGTTCTTGGCTGTTGGGCTGAAGGTCTGCTGATGTATGCCTCCCAAATTTGGGGCAGTCGCATACAACCAAATTTGTTGAGATTTGGAGAGTTTCTTAGGGCTGAGGCTGATTCCATAAATAGTCTTTCGAATTTGTATTTGCTACGGTGTATTACTGTAGCTTTCTACCACATTATTCTGTGGCATGTATCCAGAGCATGGTCTGCAAGACCAGAATGGCTGTATTTGTGAAACCGGATGTAGTCCTTGTGTTCAGAAATTCTGATATTCTCTGTCCTGCCTGTTTGGCCAAAGTAAGACAGTGTGCAACTGCAAGGGACCTGGTATACACCAGGTAGTTATAGAGGAAGCGGTTGGTCTTTGGTGGAGCGGATAAGGGATGCCAATTTTCTGTAAGGCCTGTAACAGGAGGTAAGGTCATGTTTTTTTTAAATTTTGGTAATTTTTTCTGAGGTGCCTCGGATGTAGGGAATGGTGATGGATTTAGAGTAATCTTTGTTGTGGAGAGGGGGAGGTGGGATGTGGTTTGTAGGTTTTAATATTTTTTGGATTTTTGTTTGGGGGGTAGCCATTGGCTGAGAAAGTGTTGAGGATGTGATTTAGTTCAGTGTTTAGGGTCATGTCGTTAGAACAGATTAGTTTAGCCCTATTGTATAGTGTTTTCACCACTCCATATTGTTGTGAGGGGGGGTGGGATTGTTGGTGACTGTATCTACCTGCATGGGTGGGTTTTCTATAAACTGAGAAAACCAAGGTTCCATCAGGCTGGCGGGTGACTAGTGTGTCTAGGAAAGGGAGGTTGTTGTTTTCCTCTTTTTCCAGGGTGAACTTGATTCTGGAGTGTTGGTTGTCTAAGTGTGTTAAGAAGGAGAGGAGTGTTTCAGAGCCATGTGGTCAAATATCGAACACATCATCATCGTAGCAAAGCCATATGGTTGGTTTTTGTGGGGCAGAGTTTAAGACTTTTTCTTCAAAGGTCTCCATAAAGAAATTGGCCAAGGGTGGGGAGAGTGGTAAACCCATGGCTATCCCCTGTATTTGTTTGTAGAATTTTCCCTGCCAAACGAAATAGCCTGAGTTCATTGTGAACTGAAATAGGGCTGAGATATCGGGAGAAAATTTAGCTTGGATTAGCTCTAAAGTTTCCTTGAGTGGGACATTTATGAATAAGGAGGAGACGTCAAAGCTGACCATTATGTCAGTATTTTGGAATGTAAGGTTTTCTATGCTGGCTTTGAAGTGGGCTGAGTTTTTTATGCGTGATGGTGTGTTGCCAGTATAGTGTGTGAGCTCTTTGGCCAAATGTTTAGCTAATTTTTATGTGGGGGAATCAATGCCATCCACTATGGGACGTAATGGCACATTTTCTTTATGTATTTTTGGGAGTCCGTAAATAAGGGGGCATAAAGAGTTAAACGGCTTTAATCTGTTGGTAACTTCTACAGGCCAAGAAGTAACTTTCTTAATGAGCCTGTGAAGTTTTCTTATTTGTGAGTTGGTGGGATTGTATTCGATAGCGAGGTAAGTAGCCCGATCTAATAGAACAGTATTAAGCTTACCTTTGTAGTCCTTTTGGTTAAGTACTACAGTTGCATTTCCGTTATCCGCTTTGGTGATAACTAATTCTTTATTATTCCTCATTTCCTGTAGAGCTTTAAATTCTTTGCTGGATATGTTGGTTTTTGGTGGTCTTGCTTTGGAGAGGACACAAGCTACATCCAGTCTTACACTGTTGGCGATTTGATGTGGAAGGTGGCGGATTCCCCTTTCGATCTGGATCACAATATCCTCACTAGGTATTTTTCTGGGAGCAATGGCGAAGTTGTGGCCACGTGAAAGCGCGTTCAGTGCTTCAGGCTTCAGGGCGACTGACGAAAGGTTGATTACGGTGTTGGCAGCAAGTTTTGGATTGACGGTAGAATTCTTTTTTAATTTTTCGAATTTTTTCATCTGTCGGCCTCGTATTTTTTCAAATTCTTTGTCTGCAGCGGTACACGAGACGTCATGTAAAATAGACCACAGTTCGTGATTTAAAGTGCACGAAAGCTCATCTTCGAAGGGACGAATAGCTTCGTTAATTTCAGCTAAGAGAAACCGCGTAACGGTGATTTGTTCGCGAAGCAACGCGTAGCTAGCGCGGTTTTATATACGGAGAGCTTTTTGTGAAACACTCCTCTCCTTCTTAACACACTTAAACAACCAACACTTCAGAATCAAGTTCACCCTGGAAAAAGAGGAAAACAACAACCTCCCTTTCCTAGACACACTAGTCACCTGCCAGTCTGATGGAACCTTGGTTTTCTCAGTTTATAGAAAACCCACCCATACAGGCAGATACATCCACCAACAATCCCTCCCCCCTCACAACAATATGGAGTAGTGAAAACACTATACAACACGGCTAAACTAATCTGTTCTAACGACATGGCCCTAAACACTGAACTAAATCACATCCTCAACACTTTCTCAGCCAATGGCTACCCCCCCCCAAACTAAATCCATAAAATATTAAAACCTACAAACCACATCCCCCCCCCCTTCCACAACAAATATTACTCTAAATCTATCACCATTCCCTACATCTGAGGCACCTCGGAAAAAATTACCAAAATTTAAAAAAAAACATGACCTTACCTCCTGTTACAGGCCTTACGGAAAATTGGCATCCCTTATCCGCTCCACCAAAGACCAACCACTTCCCCTATACCTACCTGGTGTATACCAGGTCCCTTGCAGTTGTAAACTGTCTTACTTTGGCCGAACAGGCACGACAGCGAATATCAGAATTTCTGAACACAAGGACTACATCCGGTTTCACAAGTACAGCCATTCTTGTCTTGCAGACCATGCTCTAGATACACGCCACAGAATACGCTGGAAGAAAGCTACAGTAATACACCGTGCCAAATACAAATTCGAAAGACTATTTATGGAATCAGCCTCAGCCCTAAGAAACTCTCCAAATCTCAACAAATTTGGTTGTATGCGACTGCCCCAAATTTGGGAGGCATACATCAGCAGAGCGTCAGCCCAACGGCCAAGAACACCTACTTAGCCCGCTAGAGGGCACCATCTGGACTTCTAGGAGAACAATAGCTTCATCTCTTCATTCTCAGTTACTGTGTTGTAGTGCCTGCGTGCACGTGCCTTTTTGTAAGTTCCTTTTGAAAATGGAAACGTGACGTGGGCGAAATATCGGAAATATTTATTAAAGTAATTTAATTTATATTCGGATCTACGTTGTTCAATTCCTTAAGTGATTTAGAAATATACATTAATTATATCAGGAAGAAACTAACAAGAAATGTCCGTTTGGTTGCTAATGATGCGAAGATAGGCAA
Source organism: Typopeltis vanoorti (assembly GCF_054136105.1). NCBI lineage: Eukaryota > Metazoa > Arthropoda > Arachnida > Uropygi > Thelyphonidae > Typopeltis > Typopeltis vanoorti. Next base: position 80,001,161 of record NC_143565.1, read on the forward strand.
GGCAATCAGGGATGCTACTGATATCCAGCACTTACAAAATCATTTGAATAGGCTGCAGATTTGGGCAAATGAAAATTGCTATCAGCTTAATGTTAGTAAGTGTAAAGTTATGCAATTTGGCGTGATTATATTTCCAGCGACATATTATATTTGCGAGGTTATGCTACAAGAAACTGATGAGGCTAAGGATCTTGGCGTAATGGTGGATAGGAATTTGAAGTTCAAAGGTCACATAGCAAAGGTTGTAAATACAACTCAGAGGATAATTACGATGTTGAAGCGAACCTTCACATAAGGAATAGGAAGTCATGATAAGGAAGTCATTTTACCTCTTTATGAGACCCACCTGAGTTCCAAGGGGACAAAGAAGCTGTTGCAAGGAAGCTGTTGCAAATATTATATCCTGGATTATGGGATTTAGATTATGAGGACCTTACGAGTATGTGGATTACAGACTCTGGTTAACAGGAGAAAGAGGGGTGATATGATAGAGGTCTATAAACCTTTGAATAGGGGTTACAAGATATAGTCTGATGAAAATTTTCATTAGACGATATCCTGTCTAATGAACATTTGTCTAAAAATTTTCATCAGATGGCTAAAAAAGTCTAAAAATTTTCCTTATATGGAAGGTTGGGAGAGAATACGAGAGCATCCATTGAAGTTAAGTTTGTTCAGAACTAGGTTTATCTAGGTCTATATTAGAGCTAGGTTTATCTCCCAGAGAGCAGCGAGTGAGTAGAACAGTTTGCCTTTAAGGACAGTGAGTGCATCTAGTGTGAATAAATTTAAGGGAGTGGCAACTCGTTTGGTAGAGCCTCCCAGGAGGTTTCAGATTAATAATAATAATAATTATTATTATTATTATTATTATAAATGCGCTGTGTGCACGGTAGTAGTTGGAGATTAGCCGAAAAGCTAGTAAAAGAATAAAATATGAGATATAATGGGTATCCGGAGAGTTTTCGACGAACTGTCGTTCGATGAATTGTTCATTCAATGAATTGACTTTCGATTAACTGTTTTTCGATGAATTTTCATGGAACCAAAAGGAACCAACATTGACATTATTAAAAATAAAGTAATAGTTATGAACAGTTTATAATTCACAGCGAAAGACAGAAACACAGAATAATGAAGCATGGAAGGACGTCGTAAACCAACAGACCCCATGTAATCTCCTAATCGGTTGATTCACGACAGCCTTATGTCGCTTAAACCGTCGTATGAGCCAATGTTTCGTTGTATAAATTGGCATTTGGTCATAATTGAAAATCGTCGTAAAGCGAAACGTCGCAAGGCGGGCATTTGAAAACAGTCAACTTTTAACATTAATGGTAGTTGTATTAGTGCGGTAATACAAAGGTAAATGACTGAGTTTTCTCTTTTTAATTAACCGTCCCCTCTCCACCGAAGGTTTGTGTTTTTGTATTATTTACAACAATACAAACACGTGTTTGTATGTTTGTGTTATTTACAACAATACAAACACGTGTTATTCATCTCGTGATAGGAAAACTATTAGAATTTACTTTTTCCCCACATTCTAATAGCAAGCTATTGCTACTAAAGTGTAAACAAAAAGATCCTTCAGTCGCTTGATCAAAGAGTTAACAAAAATGACGTCTCCGCGGGAGAAGCGTTTTGTATTATCGTACTTTCGAAGTGTAATTACGTAATTTCAATTCTGCGTAAATTTGCACTCTAAGATAGAACCTCTTCGTCATAAGCAGATTCAATCATGGTACAAGAATCTGTAAAGGAAAAAATCCGTGTCGTCCACGATCACATCGTATGCTCAATGCTCCGACATGTTCGTAACCCTGTTAAGTTCAATACTTGCAAAAATCAATCGTGACGGACTTCAAACATTAAACTCATTTTTTCTTGAACTTTTACTTTTGACAACACAAAAATCTCTGCAGTATATGAGTTCGATAAAGAACAAAATCTGTGGGTGCCAAATATAACTTTAACGGGTTCACTTATTTATTTTTCACTTGCTTGAAATTAGTTAAAAAAAACTATTTATTTTCTAAGACAGCTCACAGATGGCAGCACTGAAAAGCATTACTGTAAATTGATGATCAACTTCACGAGTGGTTTTGCTGTCTTTATAGAAATTTTACTCATCTTATCACACCTGACTGAGCTTAATGCCCATATCAACTCTAGAGTTTCCATGTCCAACAACTGCCAAAGTTTTACCTACGAAGCCATGGCAATGTTTGACGCTGTGGAAATGCACTAATTTCCCTTGGAACTCCTTCACACTAAAGATGTCTGGAATGCGTGGAAAAGAATTATGACCAGAGCACACCACATCTAAAGTATCTTTCGTAATATTATAAAAAAAAAAATCAGCTAACGCCTTTTTATTCCCGTATATACGGGAGTAGGCGAGGCCACTTAGCCCTATCTAACTTTTGGAGACTGAGTGGGCAGTTCAATCTCCACTGGTACCCAATCAGAGACAGATGGCCCAAGGCTATCACTAATTAAGCGGTACGCAGTGAAGAGAGACGGCTCAAATGTGCCGCCATCTCGTGGTCCCTAACCTTAACACAATATATTTAATGTCTGAAATAATGTGGGTTCTACGGTCGATTTTCTTGAGTTTACAGGACGAAAAACCCGAGTTTCCGGGAGGAAAAACCTGCTTGCCCGTGCCAGAGATCGACTAACTCGGGAACCGGTCGAAAAAAGGCTTAGAAAAATTTCCTCTAGTCGTCGACTAGACTCGAAACCAAGACTTCCTTCGTGCGGCCAAGCGCGGTGGTGTGTAAACGCCACATCCAATATTATTGTCATTTATATTTTGCACCGTCGTCAGCCTCAAAAAAAAAATAAAAATCTTTCTCTTGCACCATGTATAAATGATAATTGTGTTCGCAAAGAAATTTATAAAATAAATTAAGGAAATTATTGAAATAAAAGGAGATAAACCTCCGAGAAAGGATCAAATTAAGCTATGAAAATGCTACAACATTCGATTACAAGTTAAAAGAGAATCATGATATTCTTTTTTTTTAAGCTTGTAATCAAATCAATAAAGAGCATTTGAACTATGATAAATTTTATTACGATAATTTATTTATTTATAAGTAACAGATTTCAAAAGTGAAAGAGTACAAGAACCATGTAAAAAAAATATTATCAAATCTTTGAATGGCAGATATTTTGACATATTATATTCAGTGCTATCTACTTCTAAATCAGTGCCTGTATGAAGAGGCTGTGGATAGAAAATCCTTCGAGACGAAATTACTAAGTCTAAACAACACGATCGGAATGTCGTTAAAAACAAACATGTTCAATTACTATATCGACTACCTTCAAAAACATAAAACATCAAACTCGCCTTGATTCCGTTCCCGGTAGCAGCTCGGGTGGAATGTAAATATGCAATTGAGAATCCCACGAAATCTGTCTCTTGAAATTTCTTCTGGATAAGAGATTAAAAAAGATTCTTGAAGAAGAACTCAAAACACAAATAAAATTTAAATTTAAGTGCTTAAGAGAGGTAATAAGTTACAATAATACAGAAAAATTAAGATTGTAATTTTTCTGTATTATTGTAACTTATCCTTAGCCCTGACAACCTTATCCTATGAACAGTTTGAGGTCCGATGATTAATAAACTCTCGACACCGCAAGATAAAAGATGGTAAAAGAAAGATGAGATGAAATTCACTAGCATTTCTTTTTACTTACCTCGCAAATTTCTCCCTTTTATAAATATGTGTAATAACTCATAGATCAGTTAATCACCGGGCATCACAACATAATTTCTAATTTTTTAAAACTTTTTTTTTCACTAATCTGCAAACGAAGAATAAAGGAATAAATTCATTTTAAAAACACAAACTTGAAGAAAAGTTTTATAAAAAAAAAAAATCTCCTGTTTGACCAAAAAAACAAGGAAACGAAAGTGTCTTGAGTACTGGCTTTATCTTCGTTGTTCGTTGATCACAGCTGATTTAGAATGCTTCAGTGATCATGAATCTGCACAATCGCACGGTTGATGAAGAAATCATTACTATGGTTATTACTAGCGTTTTTAACGTATTATGTGTGTGTTAGACGTGTGCTTGTTCTATTTCTTTCCCTTCAATTAGCTAGCAGATTATTTGTTGCACTTTTGTAATAATGACTCGAAGTGAACACTCAAGAATCATCATGACAACCATTTTGGAATAGGTTGTTACTTGAGTTGCAACACTCGTGTACTTAGTATCTGAATATTTGAGCATACATAAGGAGAGTGATAGGGTCATAAGGGTTGAAGTTGCACAAAACGTGGTCTCTCCTGATCAACTACTAACTTCTTGTAATACGAGCTTATATATATATATATATATATATAATATATATATATATATATATATATACAGGGGTGTTCGGGATAAATTTGACAGTTTCGTAAGGAAAAAGAAAATCTTCTTTGTATCTATTAAATTTAATGAATTGACAAAAAAACATTACAGGCAGAGTTAATTACAATACTATCAACAAGATTTACTCAAAATAACCACCATTAGCATCGATCACAGCTTCAATTCTGCTTCGGAACCTCGAACAAGCTGATGCTACAGTCTCCCTGGGAAGGGCCGCAAAAACTGTTTTAATTTTATCCATTAACTGGGCTTTTGTATTACTGGAAGTGCGATTGGTGTCTTTTTCAACTGCGCCCCATACAAAATAATCCATGGGGTTAAGGTCTGGGGAGTTTGGAGGCCAAACATTTGGACTGGTGAAGTCGTAGAAATTTTCAGACAACCATTTTTGACTTTTCCCAGAGGTGTGGCAAGGGGCCGAATCCTGCTGCCATACATACGGCCTACCATTGGCTACCCTTGTTATCCAGGGCTTGACTACAGTTAGCAACTCCACGAACAAAGCCCGAATTCCAATGCCAGGGTTCTTCAACACCTGTTCCTGCAGATTTGCGAGGAATTCTGCTGTACGAACGCAATCAGATCGTCTGCTAGGGATCTTTCTTCTTGCTACATCCTCGTAGTCACCATTGCAAGTCTCTAGTTCATGCCTGATTGTTTTTACTGTATTCAGGGAGCATTGGGCAGCAGTCGTAATATCCTTATTTTGATGGCGGGCACGAATCATCATGATACAAGTTATTCTCTTCCATGATTCAGGTGGGTTCCAGCTATCCATCCTTTCTGACATCTTGTATATGAATGAAGAAGGGTCCAAACTTTTAAATGAAGAGAAGTGTGTGTTAATACATGTAACTTAATAAATATGTCAAATTTATCCCGAACACCCTGTATATATATATATATATATATATATATATATATATATATATATATATATATATATATATATATATATATATATATATATATATATATAAGCTCGTATTACAAGAAGTTAGTAGTTGATCAGGAGAGACCATCCATATATATATATATATGACTTTTGCACTCTACAACCATTGACCACACAATGAAAGACTTGGGTTAAAATCTAGTCGCCGACTAGAGGAACATTTTCTAAGCCTTTTTGTAACCGGTTCCCGAGTTAGTTCCTAGCCTTGGGCCAGTTATCTCTGATTGGCTACCAATAGCAATTGAGCTGCGTACTCAGTCTCCTCGCCTATTCCCTATAGGGGAACAAAAATGCATTAGCTTATTTTTAATGATATATATATATATATATATATATGTGTGTGTGTGTGTGTGTGTGTGTGTGTGTGTGTGTGTGTGTGTGTGTGTGTGTGTGTGTGTGTGTGTGTGTGTGTGTGTGTGTGTGTGTGTTCATCCAAGCTTGATTTGCTTCCTCAGTCTTAAGAAAAGGCTGGTTATATTCCACTAATTCGAGTCCTACCCAAGGGCCTATGAGTTGTGGAAATACTTTCTGAAAATGAAAGCTGTGCAGAAAAAAGCGGCCTTTTGCAGCTGCCCAATTTTTAATCCATCTAACTCGAGTGCTTCTAGATGTTTTTTCAATGTTTTAGGGATGGCGCCTAAAGCACCTATTATTATGGGAACAACTTTCGTTTTCTTTTGCCAGATTCGTTCAACTTCGATTTGCAAATCGCAATATTTTGTAATTTTTTCATTTTCTGTCAATCCGACTATCTCCTGGTACTGATATTTCGATAAACGTAACACCCTTGTTTTCACTTTTTTCAACCACTGTAATATCGGGTGTATTACATTCCAAGCTTTTGTCAGTCTGGATTTTGAAATCCCAGAGTATTTTAGCTTTTTCATTCTCAAATGTTTCCAAGCACATACATATAAACAATTAAATCTACACGTGGCTCACGAAGGGTACTGAAAAAAAACCAGAAAACCAGCGCTATCTATTATCTTCCTCAGATAAGCTCTGCAGAAGCTTCGAGAAAGAAAGCAGATATGCTACCCAAACAAACAATCAAAAAAAATCAGCTAATGCCTTTTATTTCCATATGGGGAGTAGACGAGGCCGTTTTAGCCATATCTAACATCTAACGTTTTGAAGACTGAGTGGGCAGTTCAATCTCTAATGGTAGCCTATTAGAGATAGCTATCCCAAGACTATCACTAAATTAATCGCCACGCAGTGAAGAAACGGCTAACAAGTCTGACATCTCGTGCTCCCTAAACCCTACCACAATATTTTAATATCTGAAAATAGTGTGGGTTCGACTGTCGAATTGTTTGAGTTTATGGGACGTAAAACCAGAATTTCCGGGAGAAATCACCTTCTTACCCATACCAGAGATCGACTAACTCGGGAATCGGTCTAGAAAAGGCTTAGAAAATGTTCCTCTAGTCGGCGACTAGATTCGAACCCATTTGTTCATTCGTGCGGTCAAACGCCATGGAGTGCACACGCCACTTCCACTGAGCTATACAGGTTCTTCCCAAACAAACAAAAACATCAAAAAGAATGTATTCAGTAACTTGTATACTAAATTTACGTAGAGAAGTAAAATATCTGTAATTTACAAAATATCTGTATTTTTATATAATAAAAACACAAAAGACCTCCATGGAGTTCGAAGACTCACCACAGGAGACACAAACTCTCCACACAATCTATCATGCCTCTACTTCAATCCATTAACAGACAAAGCGCCAATTCATGATTCTGGCAACCCATTCCACTCATTCACAACTCTCCAAGAGAAACATCTAGTCTACACCTCTACTTAGCACACTTTCACTCAATTTCTAGGGATGTCATCTTGTTCTGCCTTCTCTAAACATTTCACCTGCATCAATCTTATAAAACCCTTTAAGTAACCCAAATGCTTCTATCATATCCCCTCTTTTTCTCCTGTCAACCAACTTCTGAATCCACACACCTTCAATCTCCTCATAGGGGGACATTCCAGAGGCCACTCACCATCTTTATTACTCCTCTGAATCTTCTCCACCACTTCCTCATTCCCAAGAAATCCAGGAGACCAAATCTGAGCACAGTGTTCCAGATGTGGACATGTCAAGGCTTAGTAAAGTGGAAGAGCTACTTCCTTATCTCTACTTGTTAATGTGTTCTTCAATAGTCAAGTAATCATATGAGCTAATTCAGCAACCTTAGCAATATATCCTCTATACTATAACTCTGTGTCTACCACCACCACCCCTAAATCTCTAGCTTCATCTATATCCTCGAGTACAGTTCCAACAGCATGTAATCTTTATCCCAAAATGCATAACTTGACATTTCTACGTATTAAACTGATACCCATTATCTTTTTTTTTACCCATATTGACTTATTTAAATCGTTCAGAAAGCATCCCTTATTTCCTATATCATTCATGCACAAATTAAACAGCAGTGGTCCCAGCACTGAACGAAGCGGCACACCTCTAGCCACCTGTTTTCGCCATAATTCAGCCCCTACGTATACCACTTTTTTGAAATATGTCCAGGAGTCACCCTCTTATCCAATGATCACTGTGATATCCATTCCTATTTGTTCTAATTTGCCTCACAGGGTTCCATGTGGTATTTTGTCAAACGCCTTTGCAAAATCGAGCACAATCATCGTGTAGCCATTTTCCTTCATCCAAATCAGCTCAGCTGTTACTCTATTATAAAAAGTTAGGAAATTACTAAGCCATGACCAATCCTTCAAAAAGCCATGTTGTCCCTCATATAGCATCATATCATAAAAATCCATGCATTTTAAATGCTGTTTTGACCAATTTTTCCAGTATTTTTACCACTACGCTTGAGATTCTGATTGTTCTTTAATTTGCTACTGAAGTCTTAGAACCTTCCTTGTGCAAGGGAATTATTTTGCCCTCTTTCCATTACCTGAGGACTCTTCCAGAGCTCATTCTTGAATTAAAGAGCCTAATCAGGGATATTGCCAGTTTCCTTGCATATTTTCTCAAAACCCGAGCTGATATCCCACTTAATTCGACATCTGTATTCACATGGAGATTCTGCAATATCTCAAGAATCTTCAGTTCATCCACCTCTGTTCCCACATCAGTCACTGTCACACATGTTACAGCAGTAAGCTCACTTGGACGTATACCCTTGCAAAGTGGTCATTCAATAACTCATCTATTTTATCCGCTTCTGTCTCCGCGTGACCATCATCACTCATTAAAGTTAATCTTCCATACTCATTCTTCCTCTTACTTGTCTCGTAACGAAAGAACTCTTCGGGATTTCCTTTGGCATGTTGAGCTGGTTTCTTTTCGTAATCTGATTTTGCCTTCCTTACCTGCTGGTCACCTTTCTTGCCTGAGGCTTGTTGATGGATTTGCCGGTCACCTTTATATATACCGTCATATATGCTATATGAGGGTATATATAAAATGCCGTGGAGAGTGCATATATACTCGTATAATATACCCTCCACACTATTTTCTTCTTTTGTAGCTCATACTTAATGATATTACTCATCCATCTAACTCCTACCTGGTTAACCCTCCTTACCTCCTTACCTAGATGCCCTTAATTATATCCAATGCACTACTAACATCCTTCCCTTGTCATGTTTTATGCCATGGCATAGATTTAAGCTTGTCATAATCACTATCTTGTAGTTCCACATATACTCCTTCTACACAGAATATTCCTCATGTTGTACAGTCTCCCAAGTCAATAATACCGCATGGTCATTCCCGCCAGTTGGAGGAAATGTTGTAACCTTGGTTATGGATAGCTCTTCTGATCCTACGACTAGGTCCAATACTCTTCCACTCCCAGTCCTCTCCATCACACTGCCTGAAGTAATTATCTCTCACTTGGTGTATAAATTCAATATCCTATCGGCCATGTGATCTTTCTTCTTTCCAATCTATATCTCTTTAGTTGAAGTCCCCCATAATAATCACTCGACCTGTACTCATTGTACTAATTTGCCGATCATCCATGGAACTCCCTGGCCTATAGCAACAACCAACTGTATATTTTGTGTTACTGGCCTTAATCTAACCCCAGACTACTTCAAATGAACATCCACCTTATCTCCTATCTCCTATTGCTTTTGACTACAATTCATCCACTGTGATCAGAAGTACCCCGTAAATCTATTCTATCTTCCCTGAAAATACCAAACCCTTCACATTCAATCCCTGTAACTACATCGTCTGCTGCTAGCCAAATCTCACTAATGCCTATAACTTTTGGGCAAGGTTACACTAACCAATGCCAAAAACTCCTCCTTCTTGTTTCTGATACTTCTTGGATTAAGATATAGGAAGTTAGAAGTTTGAGTGATAATCTTTTGAAGTCTTTTCCAAAATCTATTCTTCTCAGATTAATCTATGCGAGAATAAAATATTTATCATAATCCAGGAATATTAAAATAATTAACTTTTTATCGAAATAGCTTTCTTTGAACGCAATCGTCGTAAGTCCTATACAAGTTGTCTACCAGCTAAGAATATTAGACTTACCATGTTTTTATCTCTAATACAGGGAGATTCGTGTGTTTACGTGTGCTATAATCCATCCCGCGTACCACTGAATCAGAGAGATTGAGTTCTGGTAGTGGATTCTCGTCAAAACATATCACTGAAGTTGATGGTAAGTGGGATGTAATCGTGAATTTTGAATTAAAAAAAAAAAAGAGGTGTTTCACGGAATTGATAGTATCTCTAGTATGCTACGAACAGGATATGAGTTCAAATCAGATAAGTTATAGAGAGATGGGGGGGGGAGGATTTATGTGATAAGAGACTGTTGTTTACCAGAGTAATACGATCATCACTTGGCCTGTGGATTCATAAAAAGGGAATCGCATTTAGTCTGTAGAGAAGAACGGAAGAGTTCGTTTCAATATCCAGCACTTTATGGAACACATCTTTTAGTGATGCACGCAAAGAAACTTAGTCATAAACTATCTGCTGTACGGTTAACGTAACCACGTACAGCCTACCAAACAAACGGCCATGCAAATGCCTTGAAATGCAAAAACCGATGATGCAGGAAGCCTTTGCATCATAGGTTTTTTTTAACCAGTTCTTTGATATCTTGGAGCCACATGATAGGGAAAATACTAATGCACGCAGAATGGCGCTTTACACAATTTTATAAAAATGAAAAACATAAGATTATCAACTAGCACACGACAACAAAATTCGGCATTCGGTTCTATTCAGATTTCTTCGATGCTGATGAATGAATCATTCGAAGGCATGGTAAAAACTGTGTCTAATTTGCATATGGAACAAATCAAGAAACATTTTCAACAGTCATCAATATAAGACTATAAAGCTAAACGATGATATGCTACTAAAATATGAAAACTATCAACTAAAAAAATGTAATCAAAACACAAAACAATACGCGAAATACAGAAACAAACTTTTTGATTCAGTTATCAACAATCGCCTATTTTAAAAATAAAATGGAAAGCAAACCCATGCTGGGACTAGATCAGAATGCAAGAAAATTAATGTAGTCACTTTCTCAAATTTTCATTCATTAAAACTTCTATTACATTTTTGTTTATACCCCGTTACACACTGCAGTACATCCCTTGCAACTAATGATAAATACATTCGTAGAAACATAAACATATTTCTCTATTTCAGTTTGCGAATCAGTATGCATGCTTTTTGTCAAAATATTTTATTAATCTGTGCAAATATCATTTAAATATCTAAAACACAAACTAAACACCAAGAGGTGTCCAAAATCCTGATGAGTTTTTAATCTAATTCAGTTTCATTTTTGAAATTAGAAAATGTGGATGGACCAGTGTGTGATATGCTTTTACAGTATGCAGATCTGTATACTGTGTGTGTGTGTGTGTGTGTGTTTTCCAGAAAACGATTGTTAACAACTTGAAAGCAAATTTTATGATCTCTTCTCTTGAAGATATCTGTAGGGTTTCTTGTTTGGATAACTGAGAAAGTTGCCGTGTTCGTTGAATTCATCTTTATTTTATTTTTATACAGAAAAAATTGTTTTCTTTTCAATACATTAGAACAGTAAAAGAGTATTCAACAGAATTTTGAGTTCACTGGCAAAAAGAATAGCCGTCAAAAAAAAGTTTATGTGCCATGAAAACTTTTAATGCAAAAAAAAAACTGAACAGTTAAAAATCCAAACGTTACTAAGTGAACTCTCTCGTAATGCAAATATTTACTGCTCGTGATACCAAATACGGGTTTAAGATTCTAGATTCCAAATCTAGATTCTTGATCTCAAGTAGATGTGACAGAATGAAATCGAGGTCCGAGAGTGCTAGATTTGATTATAGTGTCAAAGGGTGTTTTAGGCGAAACTATTCTTCCTCTAGTTGGTGACAGTGATCAAGCGGTACTCACTCGGGAAGTAGCTATGTTTCTGAATGTTCCATTCAGAAAAGTTACCTGCTGACCTACAAAGCAGGAAATTTTGACAACAGAGGAGTATATTGAGTTCAGCGGAATGGTATCGGTTGCTGGATGGGACGAATATCGACTACATGGGAAGCATTTAACCAATACTTAAATGATGCAGTATAAGAATATGTCCCGTGAGCTCGAAGAATAAACAAGGTAGGAGTCAAATGGCTGTGTAATCTTATCAAGCACGAGATTCGTAAAAAAGGATGATGTCCGTTATGAAAATTATAAGCAGCAGTAGCAGCAGCAGGCCAGATGTGTCACAACTGTTGTACGAAAAGCGGAGTCTGAGTATGAAACGAAACTGTCCCAGCAAGCTAAAGACAACCCCAAAGAATTCTACCGTTATGTTGAAAGTAAAAGAAAGAATGAATATGAAACAATAAGTCAAGTTAATGCATATAGTGCAAGGGTGACAGATGTTCAACTAATGAATGTCCAGTTTGCTAAAAGTTATCAACCTGGTGTATGCAACATTGCTATCTGTACTACCTCTACGCTGGATGAAGAAACTCATGTGTTTGACGAGGGGAGGATTAGAACTGTTACACAAACTGAATAAAAATTCAGTAATAGGGACTGGTGGGATATCACGTGTGCTTAAAGAGTGAACAGCTGAACTGGCTATTCCATTCCTTTGACCAGGCTATATAATTTGAGCCTCAGAACAGGGAAGATTCTGCAGGAGTGGAAGGAATATATGGTAATCCCATTGCACAAAAGTGGTGGAGAGTCCGATGTATCCGACTATCGACCCATCAGTATAGTAGTATGGGAGCCACTGGTGACCAAACAGGGGTAGGGTAAATGGTGGGGGAAGTAACACAGGAAACGTGACGTCACTGCCAGCTGTTCCTCAGGGAAATTCCAAACATTCCATAATCATGACGTCACTGGTCGGACACTCTGAACCCAATAGGGAGTTGGGTAAATGTTGGGGGTGTGATGCAGGAACCATGCCATCATTGGTCAGACAGTATGAAGCAGATCAAGATAAGATGAGGATTCGTGGCATGATTGATGGGACACTTTAAACCAAATAGGGATACGGTAAATAGGGGAACCGATGTCAATATCATGGGTGTGTGTTGTTATCAGATGTACATAAGTGGCATCATTTGTTAGTTGTAAATAAGTGACGTCATTGATTTGAAGTGGAAAAGGAAGTTCTAGAAGTGGACAAGACCCCCCCCTCAAACACACACTTTTTTTTCTTTCATGTTCACATTTTTCTAAAATAATTATTCACTGATGTCCCCCTCAAACACACACACACACACACATTTTTTTCTTTCACTTCCACATTTTCTAAAATAATTAACTACTGGAATCTAAGTTTTACTGTTTTTTCCCCTTTCACGTCTGTGATTTCAAAAAATATACGTGGTCTTACTTTAATTTGCATAACACATCAACAACACCAGTTTGTTCAATAAAGTTTGCACATTTTATTTGACTGAAATATTATTTCAAATATTGTATTTTCAGAATCTAACATACAGAAATTAATTAAAGTGAAAACGCACTCTATTTTTTGATCCTTGATCTTCTTATTGTTAAATTTGCGCTGTTGTTCAAAGGTGATGATTTTCCACAGTTGTGGATGCTTTCCCATGGTTGCAGAAGTGACATTGACGTGCTTTTCTATAATGTGACACTCATCTGCAAAAGTGTATTCGTTTTTGATTATGGAAATTTTTTACTGTAGTAAAATTAAGGCTTATATTTTTATTTTTTTTAAACCAATACATATATTTCTGAGCATCGATATCAGCACAAAATGTTTGGTTATGTTTCTTTCCATATGCATAACTCATCCGAATATTTTAATTTGTCTAAAATTTTAAGTTCTTAAAGTTCATTACTTTTTTCTGTTAAATGTCATCTTTATTACAAAGTTTTTGCCTATTGGAATTTTTAGTCAAATGACCATTGGTATGTTTAAGCTAAACAAAAGAAACATTAACTTACTTTCTCTCCATAATGGAGCTAACAAACTTCTGAATACAAATAGATGCTCCGAAATAGTTAAATTATAACCAATTCACAGTTGAATTCACAGCACGCACACACACACACACACACACACACACACACACACACTTTTTTTTCTTTGTGGCAGCCGTCTATAGTGGTAATGACATTTTTTCTTTTTTTTCATGTTCACATTTTCTAAAATAATTAACTATTTCTTTTGGTTTTTCTATTCTAATCTGATGGACACATCTAATATAGTAACAAAATTTGTCACTATTTAATTCATTTTGTACTTTATCCATTAAAAACCCAAAATTATGTTTTTGGTAGGTTCCTTAAAAGTACCAAACATTTAAAACTTTAATTATTAAAGAACACGTAAGTCCAGTAATAACTTTTAATTAATTAATAAGGTACAGATATTTCATACTAAAACTAATAGTACATCTTCAGTGTTACAAACAGATAGGAATAGAATACCAGTAACGAACATTCGGTGGATCACCTATTAAAATACATTGTTATCACCAGCTAAAAAATGAAAGAATTTAATAAATAATTAATATTTAAGATAATTAATTTTTTAATGATTACATAAAATAAAAGTCTCCCAGATCTTCGAGAGAGAGAGGTAATCATTTCGATTTAAATTCGGTCGGTGTAAAATAGCTTCACAACTTTCTCTAAAGAGGCGTTCATATTTGAACCTGCATCTATGAAGTAGAATAGCTTTATCCCACTGGATATTATGGGTAGTGGTAATACTGTGTTGTGCTAGACCAGACTTCTGAGGTTTGTTGTAATCAATATAATATTGATGTTCTTTAATTCTTTTTACCACAGAACGGCCAGTTTGTCCAAAATAAGAAACATCGCATTCACACAGTATTTGGTAAACACCAGACAAAGATAGAGATGACAGTTTATCTTTTGTAGAAGGCAATAAGGAAGAAATTTTGTTGATAGGAATATAAGTGGGAATCAATTGGTACTTTTTTAAAATTCTACCTATAGGTTCTGAAATTCCTGGAATGTAGGGGATTGGAACTCTGCGGACTGTTGAAGAAACCTTAGGTATTGGAACACAAGATTCAATTATCTGTTGGATTTGATTAGGGTGGTAATTATTAGATACGATTAACTTTTTAATGATGGGAAAGTTCTTGCTGTAAGATTTCTGTAGAAGAGCAAACTTTATGTGCTCTATTAATTAGAGATTTAAGAATACCAAATTATTGAGATGTTTGGTGAGCAGACGTTTTATGAATATATCTGCCAGTAAATGTGGGTTTTCGAAAGACACTTGTACATAAGGTACCAGAAGAAGTTCAAGTAAGCAGGATATCCAAAAATATTAAAATACCAGAATTTTTCTTTTCTATGGTGAATTGGATATGAATGTGAAGGCTATTTATCTGTTGTAGAAAGGTGGAAAGCTCATCTTCAGTATGTGACCAAATGGCAAAAACATCATCGACATAACGATACCAAAGAGATGGCTGAGGGTGAATGGATGAGTCTCTTCGAATTGTTTCAAAAAATAGTTAGCCAAAGGGGGGAGACAAGGGGCTACCCATGGCAGTATCCTCAACTTGTTTGTAAAACTTGTTTTTCTAACTAAAATAACCTGAATAGATAACAAATTCGAAAATCTTTGCGATATCTGGAAGGTAATCTTCATATAATAATTTGACTGTGTTGGCTAATGGAATATTGTAAACAGAGATACAATGTCGAAACTGACTAGCAATATAGGTGGATCACCTATATTTTTAATAGGTGGATAACCTCAGTTAAGGGGATAAAAATCCCTTCTTGTTTTTCAGCCAGTAAGCGAAACTAAGATCGAAAAACTACGTGAACGTTTCATGCCAACGAACTGTCAGTGTATCCAAGCGTAAGGGCCCTGTGTGTTTTTACATTATGCGAAAATATCAAGAACAGTGAGGGATGTTGCTCCACCTTTGCAACGAGTTGCTGTGGTGTGGCACTACCAAGTGGTCACTTACGCTTGGATACGCTGACAGTGTGTCGGCATGAAACGTTCAGATCGTAGTTTTTCGATCTTAATTTCGTTTACTGGCTGAAAAACAATAAGGGATTTTTATCCCCTTAACCGATCAACCTCGCCAGAAAAAAATAGCCGTTTGGCTTTTCATCTTAGGTGGATAACCTATTAAAATACATTGTATGAAGAATGTAAACAAATGTATTTTGATCCAAGGAATGTTTGTTACTTGTATTTCATTCCTATCTATTTGTAATGCTGAAGATGTACTATTAGATTCAGTATGAAATATCTGTACCTTATTTATTAATTAAAAGTTATTACTGTGGACTTTTACGTGTTCTTTAATAATTATACTATGCCACCTGTAAAAATTAAAATTAAAAATTACCTGTAAAAAATTAAAAAAATTAAAACTTTAGACAATAGTGAATGTTTAGTTGAGCGTAAAACTCAACGTATCTAATCATGACTCATATCCTCCCTTTTGGTGTTTACGCAAGGTCCTGTGTTCTAATGACACCAACATTCTATTTGAGATTATCAGTTCTGGTTTTCAAGTATGTGAACGAAATGTTTACAGATAACTCAAATAATGTCAATAGGTAGCATTAGACAACTTTCTAAAATAAGTAATTACAGGATATCAGTTTTTCCCACTTTTTTATTTGCTTTCCTGGAATTAATTTCACAGTAGTGATATTTTTTTACAATAATTAAACAGAATTGCATCAAGGTATAAAATTATGGATTTATATATCAATTTCTAAACAGAATAACTGAGTAAACATTTCACTGTGGAAAACACAACAACAACAACACACATGTTCGCTCATTTAAGTTTACACATGCACATTTTATTTTGCTGAAATATTTACAAGTATATTCACAGAGAAAAATTTGAAACATGTAATTACCTAAAAATATTTGACAATATTTAGTTTACACTCTTAACATTTTCCGAAGAGTTCAATAAAGAAAATGTTCATTACTCACTGTTTCTTGGTTACATTACATCAAAATAGCTGGTCGTGCAAAAGAGTCTCAAGAAGGGATGCCATAGGAAGCACAGCTCCAAACATTTCATATTGTGTTTGTCTGGAAATGACATCATGCCTCCTTAAACTTCCTGTGTATTCTTTTGTCACCAGATATACACAAGAAATTTTTGTAAAATGTTCGTAAATGTCCCAAAATAAGGAATCTTTATCAAATTGGATAAAATCTTGAAAGTCTAATTTTACTGTTGATGAATTTAGATGGTTAGCGATAATTCTTCCCATGATACGAATAGCTGGTAATTCAGTTTCCAGAAATAATAAATGATTATCAATATCGTACATTTTTGGTGAAAATCTCTCAGCTTCTTCACAATAGAGAAAATTCTATTTTTCTAATAGAGAAAACTTCACATCCACCAGCTCCTGTATCATCGAGCACTAGTTCCCCATCTTGGCATTTCAGAATATAACAGTCACCGACCTCCAATTCATAGCCAACTCTTCTTTGCAAGTAGGCAAGTATATCAGACCACTTCCTGCGTAACTTTTCCCAAGCGGTTTTCTGGATAACCATATTACAATGTACGTAACAGGTTTCCTTCCTTTTAAAGCTACGTGAAGAGGTTTGTCTCGTACTATTTTCCTGAAGAAAGAAATTTTCAAAGACTTTTGTGGCTCATCCATTATTTTACTTTACCTGACACAAAACACCACAACACAATACGATACCTGCACTGGATGAACGAATTGCGGTAACTGAAAATGCCCTCAACTCGATTGTTTTTCCTTATAGTACTGTTTATTCTGACCGTTTCTTCGAAAATGTAACTTTCATGCAGATGACTCATGGACATGTTTTTGCATGCTGGTGTATATAATGTTCAAGTGATTTTTATCTTACTTTGTGACGTCATGAGACAAACGTTATCTCTGTGGCGCGAATGGTATTCTATATTATTTATCCTTATTATGTTAAGTATTTTTATCCTTAAACAGCATTTTTGATGTAAGAGCATGTGACTAGTTCTGTCCCTCATATGTTCGAAAATTGTTGGGGTGGAAAAAAAATATATAGCATTAGGTTGTGGATGGTGAAAGGGTGGTTGAGAGGGTGTCAGTGGTCTTCCCTAGCTTTTCCACAAACTAATACCGATAACTTAGGAGCAAAAAAAACGATTTTTTTTTCAAATTTCCCATTCACCCTCCTTTCACCCCCACCACCTCCTTTCACCATCTCCAAAAAAAAAAAAAAACATATAATCAAAACACGAAAAAATATGCAGAATGCAAAAACAAACTAAATTTATAAACATTTTCTTCTGCTCATTAAATTATCCGCTACCCGCTTTTTGATTCAGTTATCAACAATCGCCTAATATAAAAGTAAAATGAAAGCAAACCCATGCTGGGACTAGATCAGAATGCAAGAAAATTAATGTAGCTACTTTCTCAAATTTACTATATATGAGGATCTCTCATTAAATGTAAATGAATTTACAGTTTAATTGCCTGATGCACAAAAACATTAATTCGTACATAAACAGTACAGTAATGATATGTTACATTTGATTCATTAAAACTTCTATTACATTTTTGTTTATACCACGTTACACACTACAGTACATGCCTTGCAACTAACGATAAATACATTCGTAGAAACATAAACATATTTATCTATTTCATTTTGTGAATCAGTATGCATGCCTTTGGTCAAAATATTTTATCAATCCGCGCAAATATCATTTAAATATCTAAAACACAAACTAAACACCAAGAGGTGTCCAAAATCCTGA
This sequence comes from Typopeltis vanoorti, assembly GCF_054136105.1. Taxonomy (NCBI): domain Eukaryota; kingdom Metazoa; phylum Arthropoda; class Arachnida; order Uropygi; family Thelyphonidae; genus Typopeltis; species Typopeltis vanoorti. The sequence goes on from NC_143565.1 coordinate 80,019,753, forward strand.
TGAGTTTTTAATCTAATTCAGTTTCGTTTTTTAAATTAGAAAATGTGGATGGACCGTGTGTGATATGCTTTTACAGTTGCAGATCTTTTCATCTATCAATTAGAATTACCCAGTGGTGACTCCCTGAAACAGTTAAACAACACAAAAGAGACATACATTGAAACACGATGTTATTCTTGGATTAGTATTTCCAGGATTCATATATAAAGGGTATAATTATAAGAATTCTAATAATATAAGAATTATAATATTATTAAATATTCTTAAAAGATATATAAGAAAGATTTTCGAATGTATATTTCTTATTTTTCAGCCTCTAACTTTACAACCTGTTATTCCTTGCTACTTGGTCCTTCCGGCACAGTTCCGCCATCCACTGTTGAAAACTAAATGTGTGTGTGTGTGTGTGTGTGTGTGTGTGTGTGTGTGTGTGTGTGTGTGTGTGTGTGTGTGTGTGTGTGTGTGTGTGTGTGTGTGTGTGTGTGTGTGTGTGTGTGTGTGTGTGTGTGTGTGTGTTTTCCGGAAAACAATTGTTAACAACTTGAAAGAAAATTTTATGATCTCCTCTCTTGAAGATATCTGTAGAGTTTCTTATTTGGATAACTGAGAAAGTTGCTCTGTTCGTTGAATTCATCTTTATTTTATTTTTATGCAGAAAAAAATTGCAAAGTGTGCAATACACAGTCACACTTTACAATGCACACCTTGTCAATATGACGTGCTATTATCGTAATAAACAACGAAGATACAGCAGATTTACTGTACCGCCACCTAACGGATAATTATTCAACTATATTAGTTTGTAATATATAAAATCCATCATTCATTGAACTTGGAATGAAAAACAATCATATTTCCTTATGGCATGAGGAGTACAATTAATGAATTTTAAGGGTATAGAAATTTCGACATATATTCCTTAATGTGACTCAAATTCTGAAGAAAACATAAAGACATCTTTGGATTTCTTGAATAGTAATTATATACAACGAGGGCTAGTACGATGGTTATTAAAACACGACGTTTCCTAGAGCGCTTTTCTGATGGAAGGGAATTGAGAGGCGCGTATGATCTCTGTTTCCACTTGAGGATCGTGTCCCGAGCCCCTTCCCATTTGTGAGGACCTTGAATACGGTATTGGAACGGCATGCAGGGTGCAGACAGACAAGTCCAAAACAACTTCGGATCCGTTAAAGCCAACCAAAAGAGATTGGGTTTAGCTCCGATCAACGACGCTATCGAGTCCATATACGGAAGCCAATGAGTATCGTAAGTGTGACGACGACTTTTAATGAAATTTTTCCTATTCACCGCTTTCATCTTTTTTATGTCCGCCCACATTTTCTCCGAAGAAGGAAGATGAAGTTTTCTATTTATAAGAAGCGCAGCCCATCGAGATTGCATTTCAAATACGGGAAATAGAGGACCTATAGGAAGGGCAACACCTAATATCGCAAGAGTGGGATGAGGTAAATTAGGAGGAAATACATATTTGTAGAGGTCAACGTAATTGTCCTTAACACTTAAGATGTCTTCAAGAAATGGAAATTTAATATCGTAACCAGTAGCCATTACTATAACATCGACAAGAGTGACATCATCCTCTCCTTCAAAAATAACGCCGTTGTTCACAAATCTTAAGATATCTTTCTTTAAAATAACCGTTCCGCTCAGAAGTCTAGACGGCAGGACTTCGTTGATAGTAGGATGTTGAGAGATAGCTCGGTGAGAAGGTTTTAAGCCAAAGGCATTGTGGTTTATGTTTGCATTGATGGACTTTTCTAGCTTTGAAGACAGAATGTCGCGAGGAAGAAGATTATTCAGGTAAAATCCCCAGCGGGAAAGAGGTCCAAATGGTTGATCATTTGGGGGTGAACGTGTCCATAACCAGCAACCTCTTCTACTACTTAAATATACCTGAAAGATTACAAAAACAATATATAAATTTCTTGTCTATTATACATTATTTTATTATAATGCCATAAACGAAAAGATGTGTAATTATCGTTTATTAATAAAGTGAGTTATGGAAATGGATAAAAAAAAATTCATAGAATTGATTTTAAATAAAGTCAAAAATGAAAAGCACCTGGACTCTTCATTGAATAAATAAGTAATCAGTCATTCAAATAATATCTCTCAGGAAGGTAAATTTACACACAAGGGGCTTTTACTTTTCCTGTTACAAATTCTGTGAAGTTTGACTTTTTCTCGTTTTAACACTTCAACAGTAGCTCTCCGTTGATTCTCAGAAATAAATTTATTTTTGAACTTGATTTTCAAACACCCCGTTTAAAAATTGCCGTGCGTTAACGCAAAAGTAAAAAATTTAAGGGAAACTTCGTCAGAGTATTTAAAATGGGAAGGTTAACATAAAATACACAATTTATTTATGGAAGCCTATAGGAAATAAAAGAAAATGATGATACCGAGATAGAATGGGATAATTTTTAAAATGTATTAATAAATGCAGCAACTGAATGGTTGGGAACAAAAAGTATATGGAAGAGGAGAAAAGTAATAAGAAAATGGGATTAAATCATCGAAGCAATAATCAACGAAAAGAAAGAAGCATGTAAAAACAATGGATGAACACAAAATCACTAGAAGCACGAATTAATTATAAATACAAAAGAGCAACAGCAAAAAATGCCTGTCGAAAAAAGAATAGAGAAACAGGGATCATTTCGTAGCAAACTTGGAAAGAGATCTTACAGTGAAGAGACCAAATACATACAAAATCTAAGGAATATGAATAAGGAGATAAAAGAAAAAGTGAAAGTTGAAATATTTAAAGAGAAAACCTGGCTGGACCTCTTCCAAAACTTATGGCTAGATTATAACAATTCAAGATCGTAACGACACAGAGGAATCAATAACATTTCTTCCATCGTATAGTTAGCAATACAGCAAAGCAAATCAGGAAAATCCCTTGGAGAAGATGGAATAAATATAAAACTTATAAAATATGCAGGAATCCTATTAATCAAGTGACTTTTAAAATTATTTAGCAATATCTGGCAACAAGGAAAAATCAGTAAGTTGCAATAAAGCAATTGTCATCCCAATATATATAAAAAACGCGATAAGTTCAACTGTGAGAACTACATTAAATCTTCTAACTGGTTATAAGTCATATGCACAAATATTAACTTCAAAACTTAAATCATATGTAGAAGATACACTTTGCAAAGAACACATTGACTTTCGAAAAGGACGACCGTGCATTGACCCAGCTTTTACATTAAAAATCTTAATGGAAAAACATTACGAATAAGATTTTTAATGTAAAAGCTGGGACAATGCACAATTGTCCCCGATGCATTCTAAACATTCAATGTTTGAATGTTTAGAATGAATGAAAAAGTTACAGAATGGAAATCAATAAACAGGATCAAGGATACCCAATGTCACTACTCTTGTTTCATATGTATATAGATGAAAAAGTAAATAAATGGAAGGAAAATATAAAACCGGCATTTAAAATCGATCGTGGAACTATATTTACTACCCTTTTGTTTGCAGCTGACTAGATAATCCCAGCCAGAAGTGAAGATGAACTCCAAAAATCAACATACGCCTTAGACATACGTATACAAAAAAATTCGAATGCAAATATCAATAGACAAAACAAAAATCGTGGGTTTTAAAGGACCATCTCCAGTCAGAAGTAAAATCATGATTAAAAATAAAATTGTAGAATAAATTAACTGCTTCAAATACCTTGGATGTGCTTTATCGTATACAAAAGAAGCTGACATTGACATCGAAATTTCAAACATTTTATAGATAACAGGAATGATCAATTACATTTTCAAACCTAACGCAGTTCAAAAGCATACAAGAAGGGGGGGGGGGTTATAAAGTTTTCTCAAGACCTTCTCTACTGTACGGACCATAAAACTGCAGAAGAAAAAGGAATAGAAACTGGAAAAATGAAATTCCTGTGAAGGACAGCAGGTTATACCTCTCTGGGACAAAAGAAGAAGCACAGAAATACGTAAAGACCTAAAAATAGACTCAGTATTGGACAAAATATACGAACAGTGAAAGAAGTAGATCGAACATATCGAAAGAATGAACAGTTTAAGGCTACCCAAAATGAATAAAGAAATAAATACTCCCCTACACCCAGCAGGAGGATATAGAGGTCATGGACGACCAAGAAAAAGATGGAATGAGACGGAAAGGCCATTGGTCTAAATCCTTGAAAGGTTGATGATGATAATGATGATGATGATGATAGTTTACAGCCATTCGGTGATGGAATTCTCATAGTGATGAGGAATACCAACCGCTTCAGTTCTTATAAACCAGTATGTTTTTGAACTGTCTCATAGAAACGTTACTATGGAATATTGTATTTTTCATTATATCCTTTAAGTATTATTTTATGGATGAAATGATACGAATCGTAGCAACAAATGTACCAAACGACTTTACAATGCGCATTTTATGCCTTTTCTTTATTCATTTAACTTAAATTTTATTCACGCATGGTATACAATCAGAAACAAATTTCTGGATACCAAACTAGAAATAAAAAAATAATAATAATTAACGATAGTGTCCGACCACAAATGCGAAAACCTTGGCTGGCAGATTGTCAAGAAGAGTCAATTTATGTTGAAAGGAAGAAAGAAATAAGGCGATGTACGAATGTTTTACCAACACGCGAAATCATGTGCTTTACACGTAAATGTTCCAACTGTTGTACAAGCAGAAGAGTTGTCACTTTAAAAACTAGAATTATTATAAAAGAAAAGATAATTTTCGGTCGTATATTAATAAACACTCATCATTGATTATCCTGTTATCGGAATGGATTCCCCTTCTTCTGCCATACACAGAAGTGTTGAGAAATCTCGAATCTGTGGTTGGACAGTACTTTGTATACAAAATAAAAAAAAAAGAATTCTTAGTTATTGAATCTGTTCATATTGAATCCGTTTGCATTTTAAATATACTCACTTTATCGCATACGTAACTGAATTCAACAGCTGTATCTGCACCAGAATTACCAAATCCAATGACAGCTACAGTTTTCCCTTCGAAGCCCCTGCTATGTTTCACACTGTTAGCATGAATCACCTTCCCTTGGAACTCCTCTACGCCAGGGATGTTAGGAAAATGAGGATAAGAATTTCGACCAGAACACACCATAACGCCATCGAACGTATCTTCAATTATGCTCTTATCTTTCTTATTTCGTGCTGTCACCACCCACTTCCCAGTAACATCGTGGTCGGGGGCTTTCGATATTTTCACTACTTCCACTTCGTAGCTTACGTAACGCAAGAGATCGAAGTGCTCAGCGTACATTTGGAGATACTTCAATGCCTGTCTGTTGGTCAAGAAATTTGCGAATTCTGTAGGTGGTGGAAAGTCACTGTAAGAGCTTTTTTCTTTGCTTGTGTTCATGACAGTTGTCTTCATCACAGAAGCAACCCCTTCGACGTCATCTTCTCGATATCTCCACAGTCCCCCGAAGCTGTCGGTCTTTTCAAAGCACACTACATCCATTTCTTCTTCTCTGCAGGCTTTTATTGCTGCAAGACCAGAAACCCCTGCTCCGATCACAGCTACTCTCTTTGTTCCGGACATTTCCCCTGTAAGCAAAAAAGAAACACACGATCAGGATTTAAGATTCGACATAAGTTTTATTATATGACGTCACAGCACAGCAACTGATATTATTCTACAATAAATATCACGTGCTAAACAACTCATGTTTTACACGTCTGTTATCAACAACGCTTAATTCGTTAGTTATTAAGCATGCGTAGTATGTCGATCATAATAAAGCGTTGCCTACAAATAATTCACAAGGAAGCAAGCAAGGCTTCCAGTATAGTAGAGTGTACTAATTAATCATTAGCAATTAATTCCTGACCCATCAAGAGAACTCCTCGGTCACTTGATGAGCTAAAGTCTGCCGACGGAAGAATCGAGATTTTGTCGTTCACAGAGTCTTATAGACATCCTCTTTTTGGAGTATGATCCATTATTTTATTCTTAATCGTTCATTTCGTATGTTGTATTTATTGGTTATATGTTTAATTTTGTTTCTATTTTTGTTCTATGCGTATATTAATATTGTTTGAAATACTAATACAATTATTAATGTTGCTTCCTTTGGGAGTTTTTCATTTATTACTTTCTTCAGTCATTAGAATATCTTCATATTTTATTAGTTTTAGAGATTTCTCGTTTATATGAACGACAGTTCATCCCACGACAATTAGTTGCAAATGCATTTGATCGAAAAAACAATTCACCGATAAATTTTCGATGATTTTTTTCATAATTCATCGAAAGATTAATTTTCATGAAAATTCATCAAATTTTCATATAGATTTTAATCTTAAAATTTCATTAAATTTCATCCATCTATCTGTTGAGGAGGGAGGAGACTAGGTGTGTGGGGGGGGAGAAATAATAATAATTAAGATTTTTTACACAGTCTTTTTCAGATTGTGTAAAACACATATAAAACACAGGAAACGCATAAGCATTTTAAAAGGAATATCCCTAGGGGGAAAAAATTGCTACACATGTCTACATAGCATATCTAAAGGGGATATCGTGCTAAGCTTCAATTACATCACAAGTTAATCCTTTAAAAACTGCAGTTCTTTTTGATAAATGCACCACATGTCGTATAGTTAATTTTTCGAAGAACTATTCATTCGATGATTTGTAGTTTCGGCGAATTGTGATTTTCCGATGAATTGTTGGTTTTCGACGAATTGCCTTTCGATGAATTGCTTTTCGAGGAACTGCCTTTCGATTAATTATTATTTCGATTATCTGCCTTCCAGTAAATTGTCAGTGGATAAATTATCTTTCGATGAATTGTTTTCGGTGAATTTTCTGGATCCTATTTTATACAGCATAGTTTTACACAGACATGGCACCATCTGATACTTTAGGTGATGGTTTGACATGATTTGAGGGAAATGGTCTAATAAAACTTGATTTTCCTATAGACAGACCGGATAGTAACTCAAAACCTTTGCTAATGCTTTTTTGTTTTTTCGGAAGCATATTAGCGTAAAGATTAGACTTGTTAATTTATTCATAAAGTATTAATGAGTAGTTTTCTTCATATTTATTTCTCGTAAAATATTAATATAATATAAAACTTTTACTTACTGTCGAAGCACTTGAAACATGAAAGGGAGTGTAAAATCGAAGCCAATATTATGACAGTCTCTCTACCGAAGTCACAAGACTGTGATCCTTTTATTGCAACAGCTCGTGTAGATGTGCTCTAAGAAAGCTGCTATATTATCTGTAAATGAAGTGGTCTAGTTATCAGTAAAGAGGTGAATCAGATCTGATCCTATAGCAATATTTGATTTAACTTTTATCAGTACTTACATTTTAAGTGGATTACATTACATTTTACTCCAGCTGAAGTAAATAACATGGGTGTATATCATAGCATATGTGATAGCGTGAACCCTTTATCGCTCTTAATGAATTATGAAAACACATAGTGAAGGGTATTCTCGCTATCTCCGCTTGAGTTTTCTTTCAATGCATTAGCACAGTAAAAGAGTACTCAACGGAATTTTTACTTCACTAGCAAAAAGAATAGCTGTCAAAAAGTTTTATGCACAATGAAATCTTTTTAAGGCAAAAAAAAAACTGAACAGCTAAAAATCCAAACTTTATTAAGTGGACCCTATCGTGATTCAAATATTTACTGCTCATAATACCAAATACGAGTTTAAGATTCTAGATCTCAATTCTAGATCTCAAGCAGCATGTGACAGAGAGAACTCGAGGTCTAAGAGTGTTAGATTTGATTATTGTGTCAGAGGGAGTTTCAGTTAAAAGCGAAACTATTCTTCGTGCAGTTGGTGACAGTGATCATGCCATGCTCACTACGTTTATGAATCATCCATTCAGAAAAGGTTACATGCTGACCTACAAAGCAGGAAATTATGACCAACTAAGTTCAGTGGAAAACTGCATTGATTGCTGGATGGGAAGAATAGAGTACATGAGAAGTATTTAACAAATATTAAATGATGCAGTATAAGGATATGTCCCGAGAGTTCGAAGAATAAATAGGGTAAGAGTCAAATGGCTGCGTAATCTTATTAAGCAAGAGATTCGTAAAGAAGGATGATGTGCATAGGATGATGTCCGTTATGAAAATTATAAGCAGCCGCAGACCAGATGAGTCACCAGATGAGTTGTTTTAGGGAAAGATAAGTCTGAGTATGAAACGAAACTGGCTGGTCAAGCTAAATACAACCCCGAAGAATTCTACCGTTATGCTGCAAGTAAAAGAATGAATATGAAAGAATAATTCAACTTAATGCATGTGGTGTGAGGGTGACAGATGCATAAGAAGTTGTTCAACTAACGAATGTCCAGTTTGCTAAAAGCTATCAACCTGTTGTATGCAGTATTGAGCTCACTGCTACCTCTTCTCTAGATGAATAAACGCAGGTGTATGAGGACGAGATATTAGAGCTGTTGCACAAATTGAATAAAAATTCAGCAATAGAGACTGATGTGATATTAGCACGTGTTCAGCTGAACTGGCTATTCCATTCCTTTAACTAGGCTATATAATTTGAGCCTCAGAACAGAAAAGATTCCGCAGGAGCGGAAGGAATATATGGTAACCCCATTGTACAAAGGTGGGGGAAAGTCCGATGTATCCGACTATCGACCAGTCAGCATCACCGGAATGTTGGGAAGATTTTGGAAAATTTGGTTAGGGCCCGCATTCAGAAATGAATTGAAAGCATCTCTAATTTGCAACGAACAGCATGGGTTTACTAAGGGAAGGTCAGTTTTAGCAACTTGCTCACATTCTATAATAATGTTACAACTGAGATAGACAAGGAGAATGGATATACCATTATACTTTTGGATTTTTCTAAGGCTTTTATAGCGTGGTCTTATTAAGTCTTATTTTACAGAATATAGCGTGGAAGACTGTTTCATAAGCTGGAGAATATGGAATTTGAGTATAAAATATTAACTTGATTAGAGGATGGCTGATTGACAGATATCAAAAAGTAGTATATGCGGGAAGTCAGTCTGCAAAATGTAAGGTACCCAGTGGTGGTGTACTACAAGGATCAGTCCTTGGTTCACTGTTATTCAATCTGTACATTAATGACATTGAGAAAGATTTGAGAGGCGACATGCAACTATTTGCTGATGATGCAAAGATTGGTAGGGGGAATACTGCCGATATGAAGTATTTGAAGAATGGTTTGAATAGGTTGGAATTGTGGGTATAGGAAAATGAATGTCAGTAAATGCAAAGTCATGCACGTTGGAGCGATTAGATATCCAATGACGTATTAAATTGGTGAGATTATGCTAGAAGAAACTGATCAGGCTAGGGATCTTGGAGTTTAGTAAACATGAAATTGAAGTTCATGGGTCATATAGCAAAAACAACTCAGAGAATAATGGCAATGCTGAAATGAACCTTGACATGTAAAGTCATTTTGCTTCGCTACAGGGCCTTGATAAATCTCACTTGGACTACTGCGCACAGGTGTGGTCTCCCTGGTTTCCTTGGTGATTCTGATACAATGGAGATAGTGCAAAGGATACTGTTAAAACTGATATCAGGATTGTGGAATACTGATTATTGTAGTCTGCACACCTAGCAAACAGGAGAAAGAGGGGCGATATAATTGAGACATAAACTTTTGCAAGGTTCATATAGGATTTCTGTTGATGGAATTTTTCATTGTATGGAGGGTGGAGAAAGGACGAGAGAGTATCCTTGGTAGCTGAGAATGAATCCACTAAATGAATACCTGTTTATCTCTCACTTAATGTATTATACTTTTCTTGATCTCTTTTTCTTCTCAATGGTATACAATATTACTAATTGTGGTGTAATTATTTGTAAGCTTTTAATATGGTAATCTAGTTTCTTCTTGGAAATACCATATCTTCAAATCGGACAGGATCATAATCATGTTGAAAATTTGGTTTAAAATCATTCAGGAAATTGAATACTGAATATTAAAGAATTCTTCCATGAGTCACCTGTGTATACTGACCAGTTCCTAAATCCGAATTTAGCTTAGCTACAGATGCAACTCAGTATTGATTTCATTATCACATTTATGATACCAATAATTTTGAACTTAAAACTCAGATTTGTCTGCTCATTGATGAACATCGAATTTGATCCTAACATAAAATAAAGTTCCTGTTTTAAAATTCAAATATGGTTTCCTTGGTGATTCTGATGACATTTGTGTGTTTATTGAGTTTAATAGTGATATTATGTGGTGTTTTAATTAGTTAGTACTTAATACAGAATAATAATACACACACACATACACACGTTTTAGCTATGAAATGAAAATGCAACAGCGAATTAAAAAATATTACTAACATGAGCATCTGATAAGATACAATTGCACCACCTTTACCGTAATCCATTTTGTGCTAAAGCTAGTACAACTCGTAAGTTGCACCATCTTTGCAAGATTTGAAGAACTCTTACAAAGGTGGTAACGGATGATCTCAATAAGGACCATATCTTACCTTCATTCATTCATGTTACGTACCACTGAATTAACATCTCATTTTTTCTGCAGAAAGAGAGACAAAGAGATCTTCATTAATTATGTTGACACATCGTGGCAGTTACTTGCCATACCTAATTCCATTTATGCAACTCATTAACTCACTACGGACTACAGATAGCAACTGTTATTTATAAGGAAGGCCCATAAAAATTTATTTTAATTCCAAAAGTTTATTAAAATGTCACAACCATATTTCTGAAATATGATTTACAGAAAACAGTAAGGAAAAGCAAACTACAGTGATGCTTCTCAATTTGTGCGATACCGAGGTAATTCTTTGGAATGATGACGCAAGCTCCATGTGTTATATTAATGCTATATTATGAGAAATTCTCTCATCTTAAGATTTATTTCGTATTTCTCATTTGAGAAATGCCATATTTTTACTACAAGTATATTTTTACTAAGTATAAATCGCCTTAAATCACTGCTTCCAAGAATAGAGGCTGAAAAATTTTCTTTCGAAATGAAACCTTGAAAGAAAAATCACCATCTATGGAAAAGCTTAAATACGATACGCACAGAACAGGGTATCTGCACAGACAGCTTACACAATTGGGAACGATCACTTACACACCCCAATGTGACTGTGGGACCATAAACCAAACCATCCGGCACACTGTGGAGGACTGCAGCATAAGAACCGACCCTGGTGACCTTAGAGACATTTTTGAGGCAGATTCTTCAGCTCTTGAATGACAAGCTTAACTAGACTTAAAATTTTAATGGCTTTTTTAGCTATTATTTGCATATGTACACTGCCTGTCTCATTTATATTGTCAGCACACATATGTATTTATATACAGGGTGTCCCAAAATTCACGCAAGATTTAAATTTAGCGCCATTTGGGGTAAAGTGTTGCCAACGAGAAAAAAACACAGTGTGACAGCTGATAGTTCAAGGTTATTAAAAATGACCACACACAGCGAAGAGAGTTCGTTGAATGGATTATGGAACAACAACAAGTGGATGCTTATTTATCGAACAAAATCGTCTTCAGCGATGAGGCTCATTTTCATCTTGATGGCTTCGTTAATCGACAAAATTGTCGCATTTGGGGTTTAGAAAATCCACGAGTGATTGTTGAGAAACAAATGCATCCACAACGTGTCACTGTTTGGTGCGGATTTTGGGCTGGAGGCATCATCGGTCCATTCTTCTTAGAAAATGCGGCTGGTAAGGCAATAATAGTTAATGGTGCTCGCTATCGCGACATGATAATCCAGTTTTTTGTGGCTAAATTGCAAGATATGGATGTGGACGACATGTGGTTTCAACAAGACGGTGCCACATGCCATACAGCCCGAGAAATAATTCAATTACTGCATGAGTCATTTCCTGATCGTGTAATTTCCCGTTTTAGTGATCAGAATTGGCCGCCCAGATCATGTGACTTAACGCTATTGAAGAAGAACCCCAAAGAAAAAAGCCGTTGGACTTTTTTCTTTGGAGTTTTTTGAAGTCTAAGGTTTATGCCAACAAGCCCACGACCACCCACGGCTTGAAGGTGGAAATAGAGCGCTGTATCAACGAAATTCAGCCACATTTATGCAAAACGGTCATGGAAAATTTCGACAAAAGAGTGCGTATGTGCCAGCAAAGCCGTGGAGGCTATTTACCCGATATGCTGTTCCATGCATAACCCTATACTGTATACCTTATGAATCAATAAGAAATTACAATTCTTAATTAAAAACCTGTGTTTTCTATCAAAATTACTTCTTGCGTGAATCTTGGGACACCCTGTATTTTGATGCCATGTGTCTTTTTTTTATTATTCCATACGCTAAATAAATAAACAGCCATCCCAGAAACTCCTACTGCTATAACAGTTATTTTCTTTTTCTGTGACAATTTACTTACAAATAGAAAAAAAAATTCATGAATAGAAATCATATTTAATGAACAATAAAATTATTTTCTAGGCGAGCTGTATTTTGAATTATTCAACTTATGCTGGGTTGACAAACATTTTATTTAAAGAAAATTAAAAGTGTTTAGAGAAAAGCTGATTTACTTCAAACGAAATAGAAATAAACATTCATTTATGAGTACAATCCTCATTCTCTTATTACACGGATCTACATGGGGAAATTATAAGAATATCATTCTTTTTTAATGAATTCTTTAAAATTTCAGATGACCATATATATCTGGTACAGACTCTTTTTGGGTTTTACTTTCCATCTTGTCTTCTAGATATTGTTTTTTCATATTATGATGACGTTTCATATTATGCATAGTTAGGAATTAGCAGTATATTCAATGCAATAGAAATGATTTGCAATGCAATGTAAACGAATGTTGTATATCTTGAGTATTGATCATGATCAGCAGCCATTTCTTGTCCACTGCTGGCAAAGGCCTCCTCCAAAATCCTCCATTCATTCCTATCTGCGTATTTCTATAACACTGAGTTCCAGCCATCTCTTGAATCTCATCCTCCCACCTTCTCTTTTGATCTCCATATCTATCAGGATACCATTCTGATATCAAATTTGTCCGTTTATGAGTGATGCTTCTTACAATATGACCTGATCGTTGCCATTTAGATCGTTGCCAATTATAGCTATTATAATGTCTCTCTCCCTAGTCTGAGCTCTGAACCAAGTATTGCGCTTTCTATCTAGAATGGTAAAACTGCGTAATAATTTTTCCATTTTCCTCTGCGTAATCCTCAAGTTGTTGCTTTAGTTAAAGTCCATGTTAAAGTTCATTATATATACTTCTATATATCATAACCGGAATTACATAACTGTCAAATATTTTTCATTTAAGGCAAATTGAGATTTTCCTTGGGTGTTTTTCAAATCCAACCAAGTCGAATTTTACGTATAATTTCGTCTTCGTGGCCTCCCTCTACTGTATCTTTTGTCCTAGGTAAACGTAGGAGGTTACTATCTCAATTTCCTGGTAGTATTCCATTTGTACTGGATTTTTTGGTAATGTACAAGGTGGCCATTAAATAACTTTCCCTCTTTGGAGGCATCTGTAGCCAAAACCAATAAACGGAATGAGACCAAATTTTATATTGAGACTTTTGAAGGCATGGGAAGATGATTTTCGCAGAAAAAAAATTTATTACAAAAAGTCGCCGCAAGGGGAGATTTTGGAGCTGGTGGAGTCGAAAACAAGCGGATAATTACATTAAAGGCAGATAAAATAGATATAACATATCGACGGTGTAAGTAACAGCCGCGTCGTTCATTCCAGCTTGATATGTGGCGCGTTACAATGATAATAAGAATAAGAATAATTAAACTAAAACAACAACTTGCGAGAGACACAGAAATTAATGTAGTGATTGAATTCACAGGAAATAATGTTTTATTCATCAGAATCAGGGTCCCCTGGACCACATACACGATTTTCAATGTGCTGACCTTTCTTGTGTTCAACAAATTGCATCCGATGTGCGACATGCTCTACAGCTGAGCCGGATTGGATGTTCATAACAGCCCGTTTTATGTTCTCTTTCAAGACATGCAAGTTGGGAACGCCACCAACATACACAACGGATTTCAAATACAACAACGTACACAACTGTCTCTTCTTGCACTGCTTTCCATCCTCTTCCAGGTCTAACTCCTAGTGATCCAGTTTTTTCAAACTTCTTAATCGTAGCTCTCCGTGCTACAGCTGACATAGCACCTGAAGGTTATGAAGCCATCTAAATTCCAGAAGGGCCGCTACGGTATTGCACTGTTTAAGGTAAAACAACTTATCAAGTATTGAGCACAATATTGAGCAATTCGTCATTTGAATAACTGCCTGAAAGTTCCCAATCTTTTTAAGTGGAATTGGTGGGGCTGCTGTCACGTACGCGAAGTAAAATTTGCATAATCCCTTTTATCTGAGTTTACTGCAAATATTTGACTGCTTTCGGCTCCCCCAACGCCAAAATTTCCCTTATCGGCAACTTTTGGTACTAAATTTTTTTTTCGCGGAATTCATCTCTTCGTGCCTTCGAAAGTCTCAATATAAAATGTGGTCTCATTCCGTGTATTGGTTTTAGCTACAGATGCCTCCAAAGAGGGAAAGTTACTTTATGGCCAGCCTGTATTTATTATACATTCTTTTTGTTTTGTCTTTGTTTACATTTAAACCTTTCTTTTTTCTAAGTATATTTCTCAACTCCTTGATTTTTAAAAGCTTCTAAAATAGCTAATGCTGAGATTGAATCAAATTCCTTTACCAAATCAACATCAATGAATGAATGCTGGACCTAAGAGTTTTTGGTATTCTTTTGTCTTTTCGATTACTTGTCCTATTAACATATATGACCAATGGTGCTGTAATATTTTCTAACTCCCGCTTGTTCTGGAAGTTGACAAAAATCTAGTTCATTCTGTATTCTATTGCTAATGGTTTTTGTAAAAAATTTTATATTATTAGAAGGAGAGCGATAGTGCAGTAATTTTTAATATCTTCTCTGTCTATCTTTTAAAAAAAACACTATAATAAAGATAGCATTATTCCAACTGTTTAGTATTCTCTTCCGTAATGGGCAGGACCTATAAATTTTACTTAACATAATCATGACGGGTTCACCATCTGCTTTCAGAACTTCTGTTGGTAATTCATCTTCATTTCCTATATTCATATATAATATATATAATAAATTGTTTCTATTTTCCCCCTCTTTTGTAGTTAGCAATTTTTGATCTCACTAATCTATGGTCACTACCTGTATTGAAATTATTTATTTGGACCTCGCCATGTTTATTTGCGATTCTTTTTTTTTTGTGGGGGAGAGTATTCATTATATAGATATCTCCCTCTGATTTCAACAAATTCAATCTTTCTCCATTTTCATTCCTCTGTTCCAATTCATATTTTTCAACTGCTGCTAGATGTGCATCGCTTACACCAACTTTATCATTGAAATTTCCCATAAAGATCGTAAGAAATGTTATACTGCTATTTAGTCGTTGGTCTAGAGTCTCATAAATTGTATCTATTTCTGCTTCTGTGTGGTTTGCGGTTGTGCATAAACTTGTATAATTCTTAATTTATAATGTCTATTTATTTTAAGTTTATGTTCGTTCTTTAGACCGATATTACTTTCACCAAGTCTCAGAGTTTCACTCAATCCAATGATGTCCCATTTTATTTTTTCTGCTTCTATGAGTAATTCTTCTAGTGCCGTTTGTCCTAATAATGGCCAACAGTTGTAGTTGCACACATAATTTTCTGCTATTAGTCCTATTTATGTTCTTAGTCTGCTTATAGTGCTCCTCGAGTTTTTCATCAAGAGCATACCTTCCCAAGGGGTTCAAGTCTGGTCTGCATATTGTTGAGAAGGCCTCCTTTATACTTATTATTCATCATTTGAGGGGGGGGGGGGTTGGTCTAATGCTTCCTCGCTGACCAGTCTCGTGGAAGGGAAACCTACTTAAGGCAAATATCTACTTGAAAATACATGGGAGAGAAGGCAGACTCCCATTACTGTGCAGAATAAAGCTCAGTGAAACGAGAATGATACTCCTATCCTCGAATACCCTAAACGCATCGAAGGGAAAGAGAAAGGGGGGAAAAAGGAGGAATCAGTCTGTATATAATATAATAGGTGCATATTATGTGAAGTAGCTTGGTCCAGCATCAAACCTTGGATTTGTCACTCCTGTGCACAATAGAAATGAACCCTGAGAATGTTTCAACCATTACAACAAAATTGTAATGGTTGAATCTCAATTGGTAATTTTCAAAATATGTAATAATACTCTCATATTTTTTATCTACAGTAATTAAATTTTTCCTACTGTTCAAAACCTTTTTAAATTATTATTTTCAGTGTTTCTTGATAATATTAGCGTTTTGTCATTGTAATTCCATGTAAGTTTTGATATTATTTTTAACTAAGGTTGAGTGCGTAGTTTTCCATTCTGTAATTGTTTATTTAATGTGCATGATTTAAATTTTATATGTTTTAACACAATATTTGTTATTCTTTCTTTTCTACACACTGCAACTCAGATATCCGTATATATTATTATTTTAATATTTACCTTAAAATAAGATCTGAGGTGGTCACGATAAATTAATAAATTTATAGAACACCGATCCACTCTTTATAAAAATAATAATGAAGTTCTTACATTAGCAGATGCGTTAACATGTGACTTTATTTCAATAAAGTCACATGTTATTTTTTATTTTAAAAAATTTTTATAAAATAAAGTTTTTATTTTAAAAAATAAAAATATAATCTGTGACGAATTTATTCGCAATTTATTAGTTCAATACTTTAATAACAGAAAACCGTCTTCAAGCAGCTATTTCAACTACGAAATAAAAAATACACCCAAGCATGAATTTTTCAGTGAAAAATAACAAAATATTCAATAAGAAATCATTAATTTGTTATTTATTTATTTAATAATTTAAATAAACAATAGATTTAAATCCACCGGACTTATACTTGAAATTATTACCGTTTTTGACGCGTTTGTCGAAATCCTTCCACGAACCATGCTTAGTGAACTCAGCGTTACGCATCCACTTCTGACATTGGAATGACATTGAGGCTTGAACAAAAGTTAATGACCTTGTGATGGCTATTTCATAATGGCACGCGTGTATACGTCATTGGGCCATACTTTTGAAAGGCGTCTCTTGTAAAGTGGCATTCCTTAGTACAAGCTGTGTTATTGTAACCATGAAAGAAAACGGATACGAGATACGATGATACAAGAAAAGGTAAGGAAATAATAGATATGAAGCTATGTTTCTACTAATAAGTAGTGTTGTAAATGGATGTTACTGAATGCGTTAACTCAAATAATGAATGTCACGTGACTACAAACCCCTTTATTATCTTCTGTGTGTTTAAATCGAGAAATTTAATGAGAGGCCGCCTTAGATAACACGCATTTCTCGTGAAGTTAGATTGTAATGCGTGTTCAAGTATGAATGCTTAACGTACCCACTCCTAGGGGTCGCTGTATGACTGCAAAGACAGTGATGGATAAAAATCACTAAAATTCAACTAGTTTTTAATGTTACAGAAAAAGACACAAATACCAGAGGAAATTGCAATTCCAGATGACTTCTGCAGATTATAAGGCAAGAAGTTTCTTCCTTAATTTTTTTTTTTTTTTTTTGTAATTTACACCTAACGAAATTTAAAAGAATAATACATTTTATACTTATTATTTTTATCAAGGCGATCCTTGTATATGGTGGTTTTTAGGTAAATATTCAATACCTGGATTTGATATATTGATAAGTTTTATTAGAAAACTATTGGTTTTAATAAAGATTTTACGTTAATTTGGATCAATAAAGACCAAAAATAATGAACTTCACTCTTTTCTTAATAAAAATTGTTGATTTTGTCATTCATAGTGTCTCATTTCTGATATATAACTTCCTACACCAATAAATTATTTTCATCATCTTTAATTATAAAATCAAATAGGAACGAGGAAATCGTTATGTTAAAAGCAAACTGTACAAGGCTAACGATTTTCTCGTTCCTATTGGATGACGTATATAAAAGACTGTGATTAAAAAAAAAAAAAAAGCAGTATACCTTGAAGCAATGAATGTTTGTCATGAATCATCGCTTATACAGCATGCCTCATAGAGGATATTTTATTATTTATTCAAGATTTTAAAATTCAGTGCATATTTCCTCATTTCTTATACATGCTCATTACCTTGCGTCAGACACAAGCTGATTAATCTTGATTTTTCTCCCGGGAGAGCGATATCTCCTCTGATTGAGAAACATTTAAGATCTGAATGATCAGCGACTGTTTATAAATATTCGTCCAAAAAAAAAGTTTCAAGAAAATTAAAATCAAATATAATAATAATATTAATTACGTTATACAGAGGAATCTGTATAAAGTAGTATCATGCATTTACATTAAATTACAAAATGAACATTGCTTATGGAGAGAAAGTTCAAAAGATAACAACATATTCCTCATCAGCCGATCCCATGACAAGAGGTTATGGGATCGGCAGGGTGAACTAGAACGGAGGAGAGAAAAATTCATTAATGCAACTGAAAAGAGATGTGTGTGTGTGCGTGCGTGTGTGTGTGTGTCTCTAATGTTTGCATTGAATGAAAATTTATTATAATGTTTTAAATCTTCAACCGCCTGATTGGCTGATAAATAGCGTACCTGCATTTCAATCAACAAGCTGAGGATTAGAATTCTACCGTGGATATGGATGTTTGTTGAGTCATTAGCTCATAGATCAACTTTACCGTACAGTGTAAGGCCTCTTATAAGCCTATGAAAGGATTACTGCGAGATTTGATTTCTAAAGTAGGATAACCGGATTATTCTTGGGGAAAAAATAAACCTTAATCCACTGTAATGGATGGGAGTTACATAAAAATAGTTTGTTACTATTGTAATTATCAATTTGATTTGTAGAAAGATTACACAACCAAAGGTCTTGTTCAAAGTACGCGATGCGTTTTTTACCTAACATTCCGAACAAAGTACAAACCACACGATAAGGCGAAATGGTAGTTCATATTGTATCTTATATTATCGCCATTTTCAAGGTAACAAGAACACGTTTTTCTAGACAATAGAACAAGTTTTTTTTTTCCCCTCTGTAAATTTCCTTAAATACATGACACTGAAAATCATATAATGTACATGCATTATTGTCTGTACAGTATCACCCGAACTGGCGAGACATTGAGCAAGACGGATATCAAAGGTCACTATAATGCATGTAAGAGAAAGTTCGTGTAGTCCAATACGTCAAGCTGCCCTGAGTGTCTAAGAAATATGTTTAGAAGAAATGATAAATTTCCTCTATATTGCGTTTCCTCTTAACAGAATCTCAAAGAAACAGTAATAAAATTGTAGTGGTAAGTTGATCTAGCTCGATATTTAAATTCATAGTTTATAATTTCTATGAGATACTTCGCAGTTAACTTTCTATATTTAATTCGAAATAAAGTAAACTTCCTCTAACTATCGATCCTATAAGAAAGCCTGTACTGAATAGATTGAATTAATATACTTCAGTAATAAAATTAAACCAATCAATACCACTTTTCTAAAAGTGTTTTAATTATTTTTTTTTAGAAAATTTTCAATTACCTAAAATGCAAACTAATTAGCCTACTGTATTTCGTTATAGATAATCAAGTAGTTGCACGATGACTCATAACAAAAAAGTGGCTGTGATAGGTGCAGGTGCGGCTGGCTTGACGGCAATTAAAGCCTGTAGAGAAGAAGGTTTGGATGTTATCTGTTACGAAAAAACAGATGACATCGGTGGACTGTGGAGATTTCGTGATGATCATATCATCGGCGTGGCATCCGTGATGAAAAGCACTGTCACTAACACCAGCAAAGAAATGACGGCGTTCACGGATTTCCCACCCCCTGATGAATTCCCTAACTATATGCATCGCAGCTTGGTACTTCGTTACCTGGAGATGTACGCCGAAAAATTCCACTTGCTTGACTCGATTAGGTTTGGTCACGTGGTTGAGAATGTTAGACCCCATCAGGATTACCAAACCACCGGTAAATGGGTGGTGACGTTGACACGAGAAAAAGAGAACCTTACCACAGAAGAGGAGTTCGATGCCGTAATGGTATGTGTTGGTATAAATGGCTATCCAAACATTCCCAGCTTTAAAGGACTAGGCACGTTCAAAGGCCATGTGCTACATACTCATAACTGTAAAGAATTGCAAATGTTTGAAGAAAAGACAGTTCTTGTGGTAGGGATTGGCAACTCCGCTTGCGATACTGCCGTAGATCTCAGTCATATCTGTAAAAAGGTACGTGTTATATTACTCTCAATAAATGTAAAAGTGAATATAGCTTTATGTGTCGTCAGAATAACTGGAAATATGCTTTTGATATCATAAATTTAATATTTAAATTTTCATGAAAATTTCAAACAACAAATCGTCATTCTCTTACTCGCCACCCTGTTGCGCAACTTCCAATAACCTTTGTCTCTTTCCTTTTATTTAGCATGCGAAAAATCTCACCGTGTCCAATCCAGTATGCACTTCTAAATAGCAAAAAAAGAAAGCTCATTCATTCTATTGTCTTCTCATTGAAAAGTTTGCACATGATATGCTTTCGATCACCTAACATTTCACATATCTAAAATCATGTAACCTTAACCTTTCTTCTCCCTCAGCACTGCTCCAGCACATACAACAAAGGATCTCTCTTTTAATATTTATGTAAATCCTGCAATATGCGTATGATTTCGAAATGCACATCTAATCACTAACTCGCACAAGTAAATAAATAACTCATTCTTTATCGTAAGGACGATGGAAAAAACGCTGTTCTAATGTGTATAACCGTTATTTAAAACATTATAATAAAAGTAAGCATAATTATTCGCTCTTTCGTTATTCTCCCTGTTTAAGAATGAAGAATACTGCTCATCTTACCTTCAATTCAGATTGACTGACTGATTTTCCCTTTCAGTCGTTTCCGACCGTAAGTGACTTTTGTAGGCTTTGCTCACAAAGCATTCCTGGTGAGATTTTTACAGGGCAGTACACCGTTGCTTTCCCCAATCCCCAATTTTATCCGGGCTCAGGACCGGCATATGGCTGGGATGTATTCATGACTGTAATCCGTGTGTGTTCACGGGACCGGTTTGCCTGTTCTGGGGGACGAAAAACCCGAGTTTCCGGGTGAAAAAAAAAAAACCTTACCTCCGTATGAGACCGTCTCACTCCCCTTTAGTCGAAAGAAACCAGATAAAGGTTCTTTACGTCATTGACGGGAATCGAACCCGGGTCTTTCCGACAAAAGAGCTTCTTCTATACCGACTGAGCTACGGAGGCTCCCACTTCAGATTCCGTCTATTATTTCTTCTTTAAATAAACCAGCAATCACCCGTTGGTAGACAATTAAAATAGCTATCTAAACTATCTGATCAAAATTATCCAGACGCCTGCATATCCCAGATTTTACTCTAATCTGAAACTCATCGATATGGAGAGGATCCATCCTTTGCTGCTATAACAGTCTTCAGTCTTCGAAGAAGGCTTTCCTGCTAAACTTTGGTACGTTGTTGAGGTAATTCTTCTTCCAGAAGAGCATTGGTGTGGTCTTCACTAATGTCGAACCATTAGTCTGGCTGGCGGTAGGCTTTCCAATTCACCCCATGGGGGGGGGGGGGTCGATGGAGGTTAAAATCAGGGCTCTGGGCAGGCCAGTGAAGTTCTTCATCACTCATCTTCACAGTTAGTGCAATATATTCGAGCAGGTAGAGTCCTCCTGGCATCCGCCAACCAACACTTGCCCGTCAGTCTTCCAGATGGTGAACTGGGATTCATCACTCCAAATATTGCGTTTCCACTGCCCAATAATCCAATTTCGGCGAGCTTTACACCACTCCACCTGATGCTTAACGTTGCCCTTCTGATGTTAGACTGCAGTCATGGAAAAACCATGTTCTTCAGCTCGTTCTTCACCTCCCAAACAAACAGCTGTGAAGTTGGCCTTGCTTGTAGAGGAGCGCTTTGAAACTGTAGCGAATGTTTCAACCGAGGACAAACGATTTTTTCGCGTCACGCGCTTCAACACTCGGTGGTCCCGTTCTGTGATTTTATGTCGTCTACTAGGTCACGATGGTGCTGTTGTTGCTCCTAGGCTTCACTTCATAATAACATCATTTACAGATGCAGCAAGGCAGAAATTTCTCGACCTGAGTCGTTGCAATGGTTGCATCTTATGATAGTGCCACATCGAAACCAATTGAACTTTCGACAGCTCTTACTGTTACTTTACAGTACTGCTCATTTAACTGTTAATGTTTATATATGAAGACTGCAAAACCGCACGCTTCCTTGTATACCTGTATGAGCCATAGTTGTGCAGTACACAACTATACATTCTACGAACGGGTGTCCGGATATTTTTGATCGCATAGTGCACATCAATATTTGAATATCACTGGTTAAAAATTTCCCTTGTATTTATCGAATGAATTTTATTATTTAAAATATAATTATTATTAAATAATTTCGACTTTCGATGAAAGAAGTTACTATATTTTATAATAGCTTTGTTTTACATTTGAAACTCCCCATAGCAGTGATAATGAGATAGGAAAACTCTCAACTTTATATTATAAAACAAAAAATAATAATCAAAATTATATTTTTGTGTGTGTGTGTGTGTGTGTGAAAATTAAACAGGAAATTTTTGTTGTATAAAATTAACAGGAATTATAAATTTATTCGTTCAAAAATATATTATTTTGGAATAATTTGTTTAAAATAAGTTTGATACCTTTAATTAATTTAAATTGAATCAAAATTAAACATTTAAAAATTATTGCGCACTTTATTTCATTTGAAATACATATCTCAAAGCTAATACTTTGACGGCCTATACATTCTACTGGATAAAACAAATTACGTCACGTGATTATTGTCCAAAATGCTACAACCTACAGTAGATATAATCGTTAAATAACGTAATTAGTCCAGCCTCGAACTTTATCCGTTATGTGAAAAGTTCACAATCTGACTAAATATACAGCGCCCTCTAACGTTGACAAAACTATTTTATTAATTATTCAGCAAAGCTATGAGCAAACAACGAATTCAGAATACGAGGAATAGTGTTTTAAAAATAATGTGACACGATATAAAACCTTTAATAATAATAATAATAATAATAATAATAATAATAATAATAATAATAATAATAATAATAATAATAATAATAATAATAATAATAATAATAATAATAATGAAGTAGTAAAATAGCAATATGACAAATTAAAAATATTGTTCATCCAGTTCTGAACAAAATCGCGGTAGGCTCAGTCTATTATGATATAAAGATTAGTAATTTTTTTCAATCCATTTGAAGCTAAACAGGTCAGACCAATGATTCAAATGTTCTCTCCTACTGAAGTTTACAGCGCATTCAAAGCTAAACGAAATTATTTATATACGAATTTACCCTGTGAGTCAACACAACACTTCAGATTTCTCATTTGCCTATAACCATATCGAAAATCAAATTCTTTCTCAAATGCAATCTTAAACCACTACCTTTATTCAGTAACTCGTATTCTATGTTTTTATGTCTTTTTATTAACTTGGAAATTTTAATTATTTTAGGTATATCTCAGTACACGTAGTGGTACGTGGATAGCATACAGAACAGGACCGGGTGGTTTACCTTCTGACACGATCATGAATCGGCGTTCTGTCAAAATGCTAAAAGACTTTCTTCCTGCCAATATTTTTTGCTCTATGGTGGAAAGAAAACTCAGTCAACTACTAGATCATGACCTCTATCGAATCAAGTCACCGCATAGGATATTCAGCCATCAACTTACTATAAACGAGTTTCTTCCAAGCAAGATTCTATCGGGAAGCATCGTGGTGAAAGGAGATGTGAAAAAGTTTACAGAGACTGGAGTAATCTTTGAGAAAGATGAAGGAGAACTTCGATTAGATGCAGTTATTCTGGGCACAGGATACTCGGTGAAATTTCCATTTCTTTCCGATAAGTACATCAAGATAGAAAACAATCAACCTTTTCTTTACAAAGACGTGTTTCCTCCTCATCTTCCTCATCCTTCGCTTGTTTTTATAGGGATAATAAAAACGTGGGGTTCAATACTGCCTATTGTGGATATGCAAAGCAGATGGGCTACTCGGATCATTAGTGAGAAATCTAGACCCCCTTCATTTGGGGAGATGGTTGCTGAGATGCTGTCAGACAAAATTGAACTACCCATGAAAGGAAAAACTAAATGTGATCGCGTCCATTGGGTTGAATACATGGATGAGATGGCTTTGTTTATTGGGTGCACTCCAAACTTGGTCGCCTTGATGTTCAAAGATCCATTACTGTTCTGGAGTTGCTTTTTGGGTCCTTGTGTTCCTTATCAATATCGTCTTCGAGGACCTCATTCGTGGTCGGGAGCAAGGAACGCTATTCTTTCCTCTAACGAAAGAATCAAAAAGCCGTTCGAAACCGGTCCTTGTGCTATTAATAGAAACGAAAATGAAGTTAGTCATTCTATAGTATTGGTAGCTCTGTTACTTTTGATGATGTTTTTAATCATGGTTTGGAAACATTGGTTTTAATTAAGTAATTTGGAGAAGAAAAAAAAAGTCTGGTGGTCATATCAATGCAACAGTCACATACAGGGTAATTTAAAATAAGGAAGCTAGATTAGTCCTCCAATAAGCAAGGTGTAAGTTTCTCATTAGCAGAAGACAATCGTCTACCATCTAGACATTCAAAAAGGCCTAATGCGGGATATAATATTTTGTCGATTTATTTCGTGGTTACCAACATTTGAAATATTTATTTACTATATATTTTTGTCTGGTTCACCCAAGCGCATTTTCATGTAATTTCTTCTTTGCCTGCTTTCTTTCTTATTTCTTTTTATCCTTAATTTTTCTCTATCCTATGCATCTCACGTAATTCTCTATTTCTTCAGAGAACAAAACATAGAAGCTGTACTTTTACAAAATATCCTTTTTAATCTCTCTTGAATATTCGCTTTAAAGTATTTTGTATCCAAAATAAAAGTATTTTAAATTAAATACTTTAGTATTAATTTAAATACATCATTTAAATTAATTAACGCAAAACAGGTAATCACCTAGACACGTAGATTTTTCAAATAACCCAAAAGTTAAAGTCACTTTAACCTTAACCCAAAAGTGTTAAGGTTAAAGTGTTAAACCTTAACACTTTTGGCATGAATTTGATCAAAAAGCCACGACACAGTTATGAGATCTCGTGATTTTCCACTGTTTTGTATCCATAGTTACCACCGCTGTAACATAGTATTGTTTGTAATAATCTCATGAACTAAATAATACAACTAGTGATATGCCAATATGATAAGATTAGCATTGTCACTTCTCAGTAAAGAGATTATTCTTACTGAAGGTAAGGTAATGGAAAATGTTAGTGGAATTGTGAAGAAGCTGGAAGGAACATTAAAAGGAATAAAATGAAGGACATCGAAGCAATTGATCTGACTGTTAACTATTTTCGTAACAATGTTAATTCAGATATCGTAAGATAAATAAAGGTAGTACCATTACCACTCGGATGCCCACAAGTGGTGATAACACTACCTTTATTTATCCAAATTACCAACCTCTTTTATGGAAACATTCGAGAAGAAAGCTCATGAATCCGCAAAATTTAAAACCTAAGGTTTGACTTAGATATGTCGATGACGTGTTTCGTAATTTGGTCACAAGGTTAACAAACCTAGAACGCCTTTCTCAGGCATCGCAACACACAAGCGCATATAGCTCATGATTTCACAGAAGCAAATAATAATTTGCTTCTGTGAAAATGGATTCAAAACATAACTACATTGAATTAGTCCAATTGTTCTTTAAAAAATTAATCATATACTGAATAAAAATATTTAATGTTAGAGTTCGAAAAGTGAAATTTCGCTGTCATTATTTTTTTTTTAATCTCAAACTGTAGTTAAGTCCATCAACCTAATAAATATATAATGATATTGAAAATTTATCTAAATATAACCTTTCTTCTCACCTCACAAGGGCAATCAAATATTGCTCAGGCACATCTGAAATAATCTTTTTCAATCTCGAATGGATTCGACAGTATTAGGAGGCTGAAGTTTCTTCAGGAATCCCCAAGAAAGCTTAACACCTCAATAGCATATAGCATCAATAAATATGCAAGTAACTCCACGCAAGTGGCCACATCTCACATTGAAAGATACGCCAGAATTTTTCATCAAGTGCTTATTTTCTGAAAAATTGACTTTTAAATTTTGATAAGAGAACGTGTTAATACCGTGTGACATGATAATTGTTATTGTGATTGCTATTACTATGATGAGATGCTTGTTATTGTCCTTGATACCGTTTAAAATCTATGTGGCAAGCTTCAGATTGACGCATAACAAAAGTTATGCATCTAATCTGAAGATGCATAACAATGATTCAGCCAATGTGCCTACTAATTGAAAACTTATATTTCTGCCAATAGAAAGATGATGAAAACCTCTCAGAATTATCATGCTACATTATCTCCTATATCAGAATTGTGGTTGATTGATTGATTAATAGAATGATTCAAGTTTATTTTCAGCGTCATTATGATCATCATCGTTTGTTTATTGCCATATGGTCACTCCGATGCTAGGTGATGTGCCACACCAGGTCTCGCCATGTAGTCCTGTTGTATGCTTTTCTGGGGGCTTCAACTCCCTTAAGATCAATCACTCCACACGCCATCCATCCATCTCATTGACGGTCTACCCCTTCCTCTTTTTCCAGGAACTTGACCTTCTATTACTATTCTCAGAGGTTTTCCTTCCATCCTTTCAATGTGTCCAAAAGATTTTCACTTTTTCTGTTAATATCCTTAAGCAGCCTTAAAGTTTTATTGATCCTTTCTAACATCCATCGATTTGTTTGCCTTTTAGTTGTTTATATCCTCAACAGTCTTCTGTAATACTACATCTCAAAAGTGGCTACCAGACTTCTTTAGCTTCCAAGTCTCACATCCACAAGTCGCTGTTGGAAAAACAACTGCATCCAAAATCCTCAATTTTGTCCCATGGAGATAGATCCATCATTCCAGATTTTAGACAAGTCACCGACTGTTATTTTAGGCATTTCTAATCTTCTTCTGACGTCTTCTGAACAGCACTTATTCACATTAATAATGGATCCCAGGTATTCAAACTTGCCGACTTCCTCTATTCTTTCTCCTTTAAGGTACACTTGTTTCTCAAGAGCTTTACTGTTTGTATTTCCTTTGAGAACCATAATCTTTGTCTTTTGCTAGGATTGAGTTGAAGTCCTCTGTTATTAACTTTATCAAGAATTTGCTGTAGTTCTTCCTTATCATTACAGAGGAGTACTGTATCATCAGCATACCTCAGATTACTTATCAATCTACCATCTATCCAAATTCCTGTCTTGAGCTCATCCAATGCTTCAGACATGATGTCCTCATCATAGATTCTAAACAAGCAAGGAGTAAGTAAACATCCTTGCTCAACTCGCTTTCCATCCTAAAGCCAATCAGCTTATCCAACACCTGTTCTTATTGTGGCTTCTTGCTCCCTGTACAAGTTGACCATCAACCTGATAGCGTGTTGAGGAAAACTCATTCATTTCATTACATCCTACAGTTTCACATGCTGAACACAGTCATTGTGAAACGAAAGGAAAATCTGGATTACAGCTATCAAGAAATCTTACCAAAGCGAAATAAAAAATGTTACTAGTGGTAGATATACAGTTACATAGAAAAGTAGTTCTATAGAACTACTGCGCAATTAACTGAAATACCTAAAAACAACCTTAAAATTGTGTCGCCTGTTCAAAATAGAAGACAAGATTCAAAACAAATTTTCGATTGTCAGTTTTGTGTTCATTTTGAACAGGCGACATATATGAGAAATATATGAGGGGCAATAAAAAAGAGATAATCTTTAGAATGCACGCTCAAAGTTGCATTTCCAGACGGAAAACACTTATCATCAATAGTCAATCTTCTATTATTTGTTAAAATTAAATTATTCACGTTATCCAATATTTTTTGTGTTTCCTAATTGCTAAAAAGGGTGTCCAAGAGTCACTTTCAACGGATATGCATTCATCTTAACTTTCGCGCTTGAAGATAAATGCATATTCGTTGCGTTCATCAGATAATACTAGATCATTTGCTTTAATTCATGATTCGTTTGTCGTCGTGTTAATATTTACACAAAGTGTAATTCACACATATTGTTTCTTACGATAGGGGTCCATTGAGGCTATACAAAGTGGCATAGTCATGTACACACAATACTGTATAAAGCATACACAATGCATTATCCTGGAAAATCATAGTATAGCCGCGCCACCTACATTTGATTAGACCTCATATGATGTTCAATTTGATTTTCGGACTCCATCCCTAAACGAACTCCTTTATATACAAAACTTTTAGAATTTTTGCTATAAGATGAAGTCTCTCTCTCTCTCTCTCTCTCTCTCTCTCTCTCTCTCTCTCTCTCTCTCTCTCTCTTGATTTTAATGCAGTAAAAATTTCCTTGATGGACCTGTGTTTCACTCAGGATTTCTCCATGAGTGCAGGTCACAAAGATGCCTCCAACGATCTCGATCTTGAGCCTCTCTCTTCCATGTTATACCCATAGATTTCACTAGTGGATCTTCCCATCTTGTACGTGGTCTTCCTGGTTTTCCCTTTATTCTTGGTTGCCAGTTGAGTATTCTATATATCCATCTGTTATCCTTGAGTCTGGCTATGTGACCTGCCCATCTCATCTTGCTTTCATATACTGCAGTTACCACATCTTTTATGCCTGATCTTTCTTAGTTCCGTGTTTCTAAATGTTCCATTTTGCTGATGTTACAAATCCTACGTTCAATTGCACGCTGAGTTATTCTGAGAATCTCTTCTTCTTTTCGTGTCCCATGTTTCTGATTCATATGTGAGGGATGGAAGAATGTTACTATTAAATAGTTTTGCCTTCGCAGAGATGTCAACATTTGGATTAGTAAGTGTTTCTTTTAGTCTGTTGAATGATAGCCATGCAGATTTCTTTCTCTTTGCTAGTTCTTCATATAAATCGTCATTCATTTTTATTGTTTGTCCTAAGTAATTGTAAGAGTCAACTTGTTCTATAGGGATGTTATCAATACATAGATGACTGTCACTTGTGTAGATGCTATATTCCTTAAATTTTTTTTTTTTCATTTCGGTATTAACATTGTCGCATTTATGGGTACTGGTGTAGTACTTTTTACTTCGCTAAGGAGTTTATCTTAGTTTTTTTTTAACAATAGTAATAAGAGGTAAGTTTAACCTGCAGGTTGCAGTGTTCGAAACCGTCATCAAATCTTAATCTTAGGATTTTAAGATTAAGATTTAAAATACTTAATATTAGTATTTTCAAACGTCTCTTCTTCTTCTTTTCATTAGAAGCAATAGCACCTTTATCTGCAATTATTAACAATAATAAAATAAGATAAGTTATACACAATTTATAATTCAGAGAAACATCAAAACGAAGAGATGTAGCGAGCAAGGAAGTCGTGATTCATCTGACTCATGTCGCTAAAACCATCATGTAACTGAATGCAGCGTCGTTATAAATGAGCATTGGTGATGATTGAAAAGCGTCGTATGAGGGGGATTGTAGTAAAGCGAAGAGTGGTAAGGCGGGGCATTACTATATTAACATGCTCCTTTCATTTGCCTATAAAAATGTGTAATGAAAAAAACGCTTGAAGAAACAGAATAGAGCATTTCATTCTTTCTATATAAATATATCATCATCATCATCATGCGTTTTTTCAAGGATTTAGGCCTAGTATGGCCTGTTCCGGCCTTAGAAGTCATCGTTGAATCGTTTAAGAGAACGTCCTGGTTTTCTTTTTCCTAATGGCTTGTACTTTAAGGCTTGTTTTGGTAATCTTTCTGTTTTCATTCTTTGAACGTGTTCCATCCATCTATGTTTATATTTTTTAATTTTTTCAGTTACTGGTTCTTGGTTTAATTCTTTCATAATTTCTTCGTTTCTTTTGTGATCAAATAGCGTATACTTTGCAGTTTCTCATAAACTTCATTTCTGCTGTTATTAATCTTCGTTTGTCTTTTTGTTTTATTGTCCAGATTTCGTTTCCATACATTAAGACCAGTAAAGCTAATGTATTGCATACTTTTAGTCTGGTTTGTTTTTGAACTAGGTTTGGTTTAAATATAGAGTTAATTACACTGGTTATTTTTAAATATTTTGCAGTTTTTAGGTTTATATCTTTTTCATTTTCATATGTAATCATATGGTTAAATGAATTCCTGTTCTAAGATCTAGTTATCTATTACTATTTTAGTTCTTGCTGGATCTTGTCCTTTAAAGGCCATAGTTTTTGATTTTTCCGTTGATATTATCATACCATAATCTTTGGCTATCTCATTTAGATCTAAAATAGCTTTCTGTAAGTTATTTTCAGAATTTGTAATTATTATTTGGTCGTCGGCAAAAAGGAGAGTGTTTGAGTTCACAGTAGGAGAAAGTGTAATTCCTTGAGGTAAATTTTTATTCCATTTGATGATTATTTCATTTAGATAAATATTAAAAAGAGTTGCTGAGAGGGGACATCCCTGTCGGACCCCTTGGTTTATCTCTCTCGTGTATGATAACTCGTGATTTAATCTTATTTGTATTTGATTATTTTCATATATACTTGTGATAGCTTTTAGAATATTATTTGGTATTTAACTTTCTTTTAATATGTTAAATAAAATGCTTCTTTTAATTTTTTCAAATGCTTTTTCAAAGTCAATAAATGCAATATGTGTTTCTAAATTGTATTCTTTTCTTTTCTCTATTATTAATTTTAGGCAAAAGGCCGGGTCTATACATTCAATATATGTATGTACTGTATATATAAACGACTGATGGTTTCTTATTCATCTTCATACTAAATTTTATAAAAAGACGCCGTTACACTGTGGGGCACTAATATTTAAAGATATTCCCCATATTTATGATAAGGCTATTGTCGCATCGCTATTACAGACACAGTATGAACAAAGATAAGTATATAAAACACCTTAACTAGTAGTCCGGCCACTCTTTTTAACAAGCTGTTGATTGCAGCTCCACATCGTGATTAAAATGTGAACTAAACTTTAGAGCAAGCCATAATTTACATTGCCTCGATTTGTATTTGAAAGTAATAATCATTTACGTCAACTAATTTTCTATATATTAAAATAAGCCTGTCCAGTTTGTAACGTCATTACTTGTTCACTGCAAAGACTGCACAAGATAAGGATGTTTGTGAAAGCCTTCACTGGACGAGCTTGTATAATTCCTTGAGTTTACGAGGCCTTTGGTGGTAGTGTCTGTTGTTATAACAATATTAACAACATTAAACACCGCGATGCGAATGATTGAAATAGGAATTGCTTAGTACTTGGTGTTAGTCATGAGAAGTTGAATTAATCACGAATTAACTGTTGTCCGATAGGAAGTTACTAAATTATCGAAAACAACAACGGTTTGTTGGGGGGGGGGGGAAACAATAGCATTTATCATTCCCACTATTAATGAAATAAAAGTATCGACATAAGAGATTATTAAATGCACAATGAAAAGGTCATTTTCATAATGAATGTGTTAAAAATTAATAATGATCACAGCTAAACAGCCTCTGTATTTATTATTGTATATTAAAAGAATTGGCAACAGAATAACAAAGACAAATAAGCAGTGGTGGCTCGTGCATAGACACTGCGGAACTGCAGCACCCCCCCCCCCCCCATTGATATATAAATATATTTATTAATTTATTTATATTTGCTTGTAATATTTAATTTTATCATCAACAATCCTATACAATTCTCTTATTTTTATAAAATATAATAAAAATCCATCTTGTAGCACTTAGGAAGGCGAAGGACGCTAGCAGCACTGTGTTTACTACAGTGTCATATTGCTACGCGCGCAAGCATATGCACGCCATAGTGAGATGCGAGCTATTAGCGTAATGCGGCGCTATCCATCGCGCAGTTCCACCGTTGTTTATATGCAGTTTGCTCCAGTAGTAGTGTTCGTAGTGCATATCGTGTTTACTCCGTCTCTTTAAATATTTGGACATTACAATTAAAGGATTTAATTGTGATGTCCAAAAATTGTAAATCCATTCCTTTAATTACAATTAAAGGAATGGATTTTATTTTTAAGTAATTTTGAATTGCACTAAATTGTATAATTTTATCGATAATAAACAATATTTTTTCATGTTTATTTTTTTTTTAAATTTTTATCATAATTTTGATATTTTATCCAAACACGTGTACATTGTACTTTGTGTGTATATATATTTCGAAAGTTACAGCACCCCCACGATTTCAAGCCACGAGCCACCAGTAAATGGAATTATATGACTTGAAATTATAAGGACTTTACTAATTGCTTACTAATTACTAAATATTTGGCACATCAATTTTTATTTGCTAAGTACAACGTTTGCCAATGCATTGCATGTTTCCTGCATCTAATTTTGTAAACAAATTCAATGAGAAACTATCCTTCATTTAAAGAAATAATATAGTATTTAAATACATCAAAAAGAAAATAAAGTTCAATACTAGAGATAAACTCCATAAAAAGAACTAATGGCCTAACGGTATATAATGAACATCTTCCCAACAAAATATTCCGTTTCCATGGAAACCGACTTTGCATTTACAATATCCCGCGCTATTTGAAGGCACTATACAATCTCCATGCGTACTGCATTCCTGTCGTGCAGTACAAATAGAAACAAGTTGGGACTCTCGAAGATCTACATCGGCTGGTTTTTCGGACTCGGGTGAATTTTCTTGATCTTCATTCTCTTCATGCATTTCTGGGTTTGTTATTTCATTAATATAAACTTCCGTAGTAGTAGGAGGAGGTGGATATAAAGATGAGGTATCTGGCTCTTCTTTTGGTGTTGTTGTTCTTGGTTCTGGAGCACTTGGAGATATCGTAGTAGTTCCACCAAGAGAGGGCGCTTTGGTGTGGGTTGGTTTCTTTTTCTTCTTACCACCTTTCTTCTTTGATGCTTCTGTAGTTTCATCTAGCACTTCTCCTATATCAATACCTTCTTCACCTTCTTCTTCGATGTCTTCGTAAGATAAACTAGGTGGGTATTCATATTCGTTTTCCAGATTTTCTGTTTCTGTTTCTGTTTCAGTTTCATTTTCTTGTGGACTTCTGCGAAATCTCTTTATTCTCGGTTTTGGAAGTGTTTGTGGCTTCCTTTGGTTCATCAACCTATAGATGGCGCTACCGGCGAGAAATTTCCTTGCCCGGAGTTTGTCTTTGTTCTCTTTTAAACTACGAGCTCTTCGTCGTTTTTTTTCAATGTCAGGTTTTTCTTCTATTGCTTCTATTTTAATTGAGTTTAAGGCTGCAGTTTCTGATTCGGAGGTATGACCAGCTATTTCTGGGGGGCTACCTGCAGATTTAGGAGAAATTGTTGAATAAAAGTCCATAAATATTGTATAGTCTCATCATAAATTCAACTATAAGTAATACCATTGCTAATGAAATATTCTGATACATGTTAAAATAATGCATAATAGATATTTAATATTTTTCTGTAACAATGTAGAAAGTATTTACTATATATGTGCTAATAAAAAAGGAATATACGCCCCCCCCATCTTCAGAGTTTTGTCCTTTTAGTATACGTCCATTTCAATCTTTTTTGTTTATCAAATAAAATATTTAAAAGTAAAACCAATTTAAATAAGTTTCTGTTTCGTTTAAATTGTATTTATTGTTCCTCATGATTACGTAATTTAAATTATCCAATAATATGTAATTTTTAATTATTAAGTGTAATTAAATGTCAAGGTTAAAATATCAAAGATTACTTACTCATTTCTTCTATCAAAAATCTCCTCTTGGCTACAAAGACTCCTTTTGAAGAGTACATAGAACACGAAAGAACTCCTTCTTCTTCCTTTCTTAGTTCTCTAATGGATACGGATCTACCCGAGTGACTGACTTTCATATTACTGGGAAGGTCGCTTACTTCATCAGTTTTTTCCATTCGCCATTCGAATACCATGCCTTCTGCAGGTAACATAACATAACTCTCTACATTAATTGTAATTTCTTCTCCAGAATAGACTCGTCCCAAATCTACATTGAAAACGAATAATAAAAACAAATCCGAAATATAGCATTCAACCCATGTATGTAATTATAAACTCATCTGTCTCAGTAAAATTTCGAAATCATCTGAAATGCCAATGATGAGTTATACTAAAATTATCAACCCATCATTGCATGCCTTAATATTAAAATGTATGCTAAATTAATAAAGGTGTAGTAAATTAAAAATAAAAATATATTAAAATTTTAGATAACTACTGAATTTTTTCTCAAAGTTTTAAATAATATTAAAATTAAAGATAGTTTTTATAAAAATATTTTTATCTAAATAAAGATATGAACAGAGATTTAACAAAATGATGTGACGCCAGGATAGCAGTCATAACTTCTCTTTTTATACTCAAAATTTCTAAGTCCATCTTACCTTCGGGGATAATATTTATTCTGAAGATGACTTCCGACTCCAAACGATGTGTCGTTGATCCTGAGATATCTTCCACCCCTCGAATTATTCGACTCGTAAAAGAGTTAAAATCGAAGTTGGATTCTGTGAGAGGACTTATACGCAATTCTTTTCCGTTGCTACCAATCACCATATTCCATGGGGGATTATCTATATCCAAAAGAGACTAAGATTAGTTGTTATAAAAATTCAACAAAAAAAAATCGTAATTAATTATAGAATTCACTTCAGTGTATTTATTACTATGAAATTAATTATAATATTAAAGGTATTTTGTCGAGATACAATGCGCAGACTCGGGTAGAGCGTGAATCATTGTTAAAAATTGGCTTAATTCACGAGTTTTTATCATAGAAATTAAATAAAGTTTTATAAGTTTCTCGTATAAACTTGAATTCATAAAACTATAATTCGTATTGCTGATTTCTTCGTATATTTTTTCAAAAAACGTTTTCTTATCGAAAAATTATCAGAATGGCTTATGATATTATTAAGAAACCTTTTTTTTTTCTATTATATCACTCACCATGTTCAATTTCCATGAGTAGAGATCCGTTATGGTCTTTAGCCCTAAAGTGTTGTTGCCAGAGAACCACAACAATTTCTCTTCGAGCATCTTCTTTTTTATATTTCACAGATAACGTCAAGGAATCTCCAATGGATCGGTCATACCAACACGTTCTTCTTTCTACATCAAAATAATCACATTCTCCTCCAGGCATGACTTCTAGACGCTCCCTGAACAAGATAATAATTAAAATAAAAATAAAAAAAACAGCAACGAACAGGTGTGTGTGTGTGTGAGAGAGAGAGATGTCAACTTAACTGGAGTCAGATCAGATAAATGATAAACTTATAAGAAAAATTACTTACTCTTCTTCTTCTACTTCCTCCGGTGTCAGCTGCTCTGTATATTGATGTTGATGTTGACTTGCTTCTCCAATTCTTCCTCTTTCTTTTGAACCATCACCGCCAGTTGATGTTCCTAATTCTACGGCAAGTACTTTAACCAGTCCAGGCATAATCTTTTCAACCAGTTGCTCTTCAATATTCCCCGATCGAGATTCATCTCCCGACACAGTTAGATTCGCTATGAATTCCGATGGATTTTCTGCATACTGCACCTTAATATTAGCACCTCTATCCGGTCTTTCTTCGCTTACATCACGAGGCTTCTGATTCTGTCTACTCGCCGACCACCGTTTATTATTTTTCCCAACTGAACGCGGAAATCGTCTCCTGTGTTTTCTCCAGTTGGCGTCCCGGCTGTTCACCAAAGGATAATTGTATTCCAATAAGTCCGGTTCTTGTCTTTTGTCGTTGTCGGTCGAGTCCGGATTTCTAAGTTGGGTATAATCGATGGCACTCAGGAAGTTGTCGATATCCGATTCTGCAAAGTTATCCCATTTGTCTCTTGCACTATTTACGAAATTCGCTTCGGGAAATGAAACTCCGTCTTTTGACTGTTCGTACGACGAAGACGCTCGACGTGAAGATCGACCCGGAAGGCTTCTATAGGAAACATGCTGCTGAGGAGCATTCTGAGCATCAGGCATCAAATTACCTACAATACCTAACATTGGTGCAAAAGGTTGCGCTACCACTGTCAGTGAATGGGGGAGCGATGTAAACAGGAAAATTGCCCATACAAGCTAAAAAATAAATAAAAGATACATTGAATAATCAAAATAATCTGAATGGATGTATTAGAAGAATTCAATAAAAATATTTGTACAATAATTACATATAGGCTTGCATAGTTCAATCGGTAACTACGCTCATTGGTTGAAAACACATGGGTTCGCATCTCTTTCCTCGGATTCGAAGAATCTTCACACGAGCTCTTCAACTGACGATAAGTTATTGGTCTCATACGTAGTGGGGGTTTCCCGTTCCTAAAACTCGAGATTTTCATTGCCCAAGCAGATAAACCAGCCATAGAACACACGCAGTTAACAGACATTCGTCATTTAGACTTAGTTGTTTTGGTATATCTCACTGATATTTACCTTCAATCTTCGTAATAATAATAAAACTAATAAACTCAATAAGCTTTGCTAACACCACTAGTACAGCCTTTTTTTATAAGCCCATGCCTTATGTAGGCATGCTTCACATTTATAGATTCTTTTGAGTTAATAATAACTTTGTATAGTCCGGATCTATAAATCACTCGCCCTGTTCGCTGCTAAAATGAGACTGATTCTCCATATCTATGTATAATGTCGTTGAGTATTTTTTCTTTCGATGCAAGAGGATGTGCCTCTGCTTTATGCAATAACTTTGACCTTTGACCAATTCTTTGACCAGGTACAGAAATATCATATAGACCTAATACTTCTGCAAGAAACAAATATCAACTCTTCATCCAATTTATCTAGAAAATGGGCGAGTGGCCTTATGACCTACATCACTCTGCAACCCATGGAGCAGGGGTTAGCATAGGTGTACATCATCGATCCCCTTACAAACTGAAAGTTATTGCAGATATACCAGGATACGCCTTGTATGCTCACATAAAAACACCCAACCATAATACCCTGCATGTGTTCAATATCTACATACCAAAGCAGGATGCTCTGGCATCACAAATCTTGGACTTCATTCAAAACCATCTTTCAGTATTGACCAAAAACATATCATAATGGCTGGAGAGTTTAACTGTATTCTTGATCAAGAAAAAAACAGAGTTCAATTGTGAACATCGTAGCTCATTAATAAACAAACTTCAAACATTGGTATGAAGTTTCAAACTTCAAACAATGAGATAATGAACTCATTGATGTCTTTCAGCACAGCATCCAGATAAGAGGTCCTACACATAGAGGTCAGCAATCACAGCAACTAATAGGCCTCTCTACCAAGCCCAACTGGAAAGATACTACATTTCCAAACACACTGTTCCTCTAGTTAGAAACTTCTCACACATATTCCTTTCCACATCTCGGATCATTGCTTCATCAAGCTGCAACTTTCATTATCGTTGGAAGCATCCAAATCAGGAAGTGCCTATTAGATCTTCAACTACCGGTTTACAATAACTTCCAAAGTTATTGTAAACCGGCTAAAGCTAACACTGCCTGAAGTTATTGGCCGACATCAAACTTATTCTGTTCCAGGAAGATCAATACATGATATCCTCCATTTAATAAGAGATCTCATCCCCCTTCGCAAACAGCCAACATGAAAACCTAGCACTCGTCAGCCTTCAGGTATCAGGAGAAGGCTTTCGACAGAGTAGAGCACGAGCACCTTTATGAATTCCTAAAGGCATTCGGGAATGGTCCTCTCATCATTGAAACAGTCCAATTGCTATAGAGAGATGTACTCTTCTGTTTAAAAATCAACAACAGGTTCACCTGCACTTTTCTATACTCTCGAGGGATCAAGCAAGGATGTCCTCTCTCTGGACAATTATACACACCAGCCATAGAACCCTTCTTATAAAAAGAGTACACGATACCATCTTGTCCGAACGAACCAGCATAACAGAACCACATCTAAAAATAAGCCTATCAACATATGCCGATGACGTCACCATAATTATCCGTAATGACGAAGAAATGACAGTAACTGATGAAGCACACAGACTACATACACAAGCCTCAAGGACCAAATTACACTCTTCGAAAACCACTGGCTTATGGTCAGGCAGATGGAAGGCCAGAACTGATTCTCCGATTGAATGTACCTGGTCAAATGAAGGACAAACATACTTAGGTGTACACCTTGTCAACACCAAAATATATAATGCACCGAACTGGACACAGTTGCACAACCGATTTAAACAGGTGCTAGGAAAATGGTACAGCATTCATTCAATGTCTTTACTTAGAGCAAGAGTCCTAATAATCAATAGATGGCTACACTGTGCTATGGCATACACTCAAAGTTCTGACACCCCCCTGAAGACTTCTCGATAACATTTAAAAGACAATCAAACTTTACCTCTGGAACAACACTAACTGGACAATTCTGACCTTTATAAGGTATTTTTGTAGGGATGTTAATTATTATACTCTACACTCTGTAAGCCACTCAATAAGGGAGGCCAAGGTCTGATTTCTCTTGAAAACAAGATTAGATCCTTCAGGATAATCTTTCTCCAAAAGACATTTCAGTCCACTCATACTTATGCAACCACCTTCGATTACATCACGAATTCATCCACCAGAGAACTCACGCTTTCCACAGTTCTATGAATGCCAGTTCTGCTCCATCACCTCCTAAACTACCTCATTTTACAGAGATGCTCTACAGGGGTGGAAAAATACAGAACTTAATCACACACTGACAGGATTAACAGAGTCAGCTGTACTTACAGAACCACTGTTTTGGAACAGAAACATAACAAGTCTCACAACTGGCCAGCCCTTTCTTTTCCCTACATGGAACTGGACAGGAATAAGAATCACAGGGGATCTCCTGACCCAGTCCCTAAAGTGGAAAACATTCACATGCCTTCCACTGAAAAACCCAAAAACTGAAAAGCAATATCAACAGGTGCAAGCTACTATAATCGAAGCCTTTCCAGATATCGCCACACTTCAGGGAATCCGTATTCCTTCTAGAAGCTGCGGGGAGCCTATCTTTCATCTTGTATCATCTGAAGCCTTACAAATCTTCCTTCCAACTACAAGAAAATATACTACTTCCTCATGTCAGTGCCACCAACTTTGCCCTTCGTATATTAATCATTAACCCTCTCATCTATAAAGCTGAACAGCCCCAGTTTTCAGTGGGATCTTCCATATAAATCAAAGTGTGCCAAACTAGATTCCTACGTACAGTGGAGACTATGGCATGACATCTTGCCAACTCCTTCTAAGCTCTATAAATTTCAACTTAGAGAAACGGATCTGTGTCTACTCTGCGAAGTTTCAGGTACCTTGCAACACACATATCTAACCTGTTCTGCAAACAAAGCGATGATCATCTATGCCCTGGAATTTAGTCCATACAGAAGAGAATAGACACAGAATATGCAATCTACATTTTCTACTTAAAACACACAAGAAATAACCAGCACCCATCCATCACCGAATCGGCACAAACCCTCATGTATAACCTACGTCGGAAACTACAAATCAGGCTTTCACTGGAACTTGATTACTACATAGAAACAAGAACGGTCGCGAAATTCATAGAGGAGTGGAAACCAACTGGTACTCTGTTTTGAATTGCCGACGACGACATACTTCAACTGAAAAAACTAAGAGTGATACTGAACTTTAATGTTGACTCTTTTAATAAAAAGACAAATTCTCTACACCACTCATGTATCTTTTGTCTTCTTTCTGTTGAATATCCGAAAGGAGAACCTTTTTTTTTTAATCTCCGTAATATATAATCTTATAATATATAAATAATCTTTTTGTTACCTATCTATCTTATTCTCAAACTTTACATAATGCCGCAGAAGTACTTAATCATTAATATAAGCATAGAGGAAATATTCCTACAAGGCTTCATCTCATTCTAATTTCAAAAAAAAAAAAAAAAAAAAAACGATAAAAATACATATTGTTTTATTGCCAAAGAGTGCGTTTTCGA
Organism: Typopeltis vanoorti; assembly: GCF_054136105.1. NCBI lineage: Eukaryota > Metazoa > Arthropoda > Arachnida > Uropygi > Thelyphonidae > Typopeltis > Typopeltis vanoorti. Next base: position 80,059,993 of record NC_143565.1, read on the forward strand.
TTCAACTTTATAAAGACAACATCCTCACCTACGCTAAGGTAACTAGTAAATCCTTAATTATACTACCACAGTTTAGAAACGTTATATTTCTGTTGAGTTACTTACTTTTCTCATGATCTTTGGCTACTCACTGTTTACACCTAATTCCATTCCATTGCTTCATGGCTTTTATGAGACTGATTACAAGCAGATTACGTAACAATACACAAATGGAAGGTTTATAAAATGTTAATACCAAAAAAAAAAAAAGTAATTGTTTCAAACAATGCGTTTGTGTGCTACATGCGTATATTGTTAATTAGTTATTCGCTTTATTTTCTTATTGTAGTAATGGTCGATTAAGATTAACCAGGCATCAAACCATTACTTTTTTTTTTGTTGTTGTTGTTATGTGAGACTCGCGCAATAAAGGAGGGAGACATAATTACGGAAACGTTTAACGCACCTCAATAAGAACAATAATGAAATTCGTCTTCGTCTCCCACCTGTAGACTTTCGCATACATCCATGTCGTGTGGAGGACTTCGAACGACTGGGCGTTGATTAGAGGGTCCGTATACAATCCTCTCGGCAAAACAGGTTGTCATTAATTTCTTACTATTGCAAAAGCGGGAAGAATATGCTGTGAACCAACAGTGGCTTTTCATACATGAGTACGAAAGCAAGTGCTTGAATTTATCTAAGGTATATCAAAAAAAAAAAAAAAGTCCATCTGAAACAACCAAAAAATCTCCCACTGCAATCAATCTCGACCACCATGGAGATAGTCAAGTACACATACCATACAATAGCCACACTCAAACTAGGAGTTGCTTAGAAAATGTTTGCATATTTCTCGTGCCAGTAATTGACATATACAACGTCTTTCAGTTGGATGCTGCATGTAGGATAGTGATGGTTTTAATTGTATTATCTGTGCAACCCTTGTTGATGCGATCTGAAAGAAAGTGATGATGATGAAAACAATGTTTTTTTTTTTTTTTTTTTTTTTTGCTAGATGGGCGAATTTTTTCTGTAATTTTCATTCCTTATTCTCCAACAATATTGCAACCGATAGCATGGCAACCGACAGGTGCTGCCATCGAGTGGTTACTTTGTTAAATACTCGTTTCGCAGTAATTTTTTTAATACTTTTCTATTTTTCTCCTCTCCTTTTTCGCTACCATGGGGCATTTTTATCTGTGTTACTATAATAAATTAGTAGTGCACATATTTTAATATACTGCATACATTCGAATTCGCAACATGTAATAAAGTTTAGTTTATATGGTCTAAACAACATATAATTCTTATTATATTTGCCAATTTAAAATAAATAAAAAAAGAGAAAAACAATGAGTATACTAATGGACTCCAAAAATTTAAATTAGTTCTTATTTTATAAATTCAAAGAGGCGACTAATTTTCTTCTTTTTTTTTTTTTCATATTTCAAAACTTACATTTTAAAATGTTACATTTAAATTTTATCCTGTAGTTTAAAAAGTAATTAAAAGAAATGAATACAGAATCTTTCTTATGATGGCAGTTACTGTTTCTTTTGCACTCATGCATATCCCTTCTCTTTTACTATTTATTACGGAGACTCCGAAGATGAAAGCAATGACAATGATAAGAAGTAATAGCAGTGCACTCGCTTCAATCAAAACACTAAATTAAGAAGATGTATTTTGCTTCAAAATGACTGGAGATATCGGAGGATTATGGCATTAATGAGAAGAGATGATTGATGGTGTGGGATCCGTAATGAAATCCACTATATCCATCTCCAGCGAAGAGATTTCAGCTTTAAGTTATTCTGCATCCATGAAAAGATACCCAAATTTTGGGACACACCACAGTGGCCCTTTATCTTGAGGCTTACCGTGATAACTTCGATTTAAGTTCTTGCTTGCGTTAGGAGAGTGCAGCGAGTTAGTCCGGCCGAAGATTTCGATGCAGTTATGTAGTCATCATCAGGGACTCCCAAATACTTCAAAGTTTTCCTGAAAGCGATCCGTTAAAAGTAATACTATTAAATTACTTTAGTGTTTTCTTAAGGATATGTCAATTGACTGTTGATGGATTGTCTTTGAACATTATCAGCAAAATTTCAGCTGTGATGATGTTCTGGCCATTTTTTGAAAAAACCAATTATCTAATTCGCACTCGTTTTTAATGAATATTTTCCCCAAGCTTTAAGTTATAGTTTTAACTATCATTTAAACAATACATCTTTTTTCATCAATAAAATGCTTTCATATATCCATTGGGAATGGCTGGAATGGTTTGAAATAATTTCAAATCCCATAATGGTCCCGATAACTCTTTACGCATTTCTAAGAGACATTAAGATAGCCAAGTTGAACTCGGTTGTATAATGTTGGTGATAATGGCGAGCATTGAGCTATGTGAAATCACTATTTACATTCTTGACGATCTGCGATGCTGTTAACAGCGGAAACGTGTACTGCTTGATCTCACTTACAACCCCTAGTAGACGAGCAGACGCAAACAGAACTCGGTTTTCATGAGAGCATACAGGGTTTACGTCACATCCGTCTTTTTTATGTGAGTCTTACCTATGAAAAGTTGAAACTTATTCTGCATTGAATCGATTAACGGTTATATAATCCCGAGACCTATTCTAGAAATCAAACCAAACAGCTCCTTTACCGAAAATGGTGACGTCTTTGAAGAAGGAAAAACTATTGCATTTACTGATGCAATTGTTTTCGCTAAAGGGTTGAACGCTGAGTACCCTTTACTGTCCAATGACGTTCCGTTCTAAAGATTGAAAACAATTTACTGAAAAAACATCTTTCCCATTTAGCGTCTCCGTAAAGATCCGAGTTTAGTTCTCGTCGTGACGAGTGGGATCTTTATATTTGCTTTCTCAACTGAAAGTAACAGCGATCTCCCAATGGAGGTAGCAGGATTTTTTTCCCTGAAGGTTTTTTTAATTCCACATACAAGTTAATCAGCAGTGAGAACACCCACAATTTACAGAATAAATACTTCTGGTGATGGTTGGCGATAGATGGCGTAGTAGTATTTTCGTTGTGTGTAGTTGGAAGAGTAAGCAGCAAAGACGGTGAGTTGCGTGTAGTGAACCTCTGACGATGAGTTCTTGGAGATGTCATGTAATATTTGTATTTTTTTTAACCACACTGTATTTTGAGGGTATAACAGAAGACATCGGAGATGCATAGCTTCTCCATTTGGAAATGCAAGCCCGATGGATTACTCGAATGATGAGTGGATTCGGGTATTTTTTATCATGTCACCAGAAAATGCAGGTAGATGCCGAACTTGCTAAAGAGTTCAACAAAAAATATTTTGTTTCATCTCCAAGACGTTTGCATATATTGCAAACATTTTGTCACATGCAGCTGTAATTGGAGAGATGCCCAATCTTTTGGAGATGGCATTGATTTCATTCAAAACTATTATAAGCATGTGTGTTCACTTTCTACATTACCGTCTTAAATTGTGCAGGAGTCCATGCGTAGCGAGGAGTTCGAAATGATCTCTTAACGTACCATGAAAAGGTGATGAACCCCATTAAATACGCAAATTTTCTCCATAAAACGGCATTGGGATAATCATCAAATGAACTAGAATGTCTTCCTTACATTCCGATTTTTGTTGTTGTTGCTTTTAAATTTCCTGAAGGACTACGCCCAAACACAAATTAACGTTTACGTTTATGTTAATTACTTAACTAGCATGGAAGACTGTTGCACAAATTAGAAAATATGGGATTGCTTTATAAAATAATAATGTAGATAAGAGGGTGGCTGACTGACAGATAGTAGAAAGTAGTATAAAGGGGTATGAATCTGCAAGATTCAATGTAACCAGTGGCATGCCTCAAGGATCAATCCTTGGTCTATGAAGTAGAGCTTGAGTAATGTCTTTGAATAGCCTAGATCTGTGTAAAAGCTTTGTGTTTTCCCATTTATCCTATGGTTTGTGTTTTCAATTTTTTTCCACGCTGTGCCAGACTAGATTTTTGCAGTTTGGTGAGCCGAATGTGAAACATGTCAACATGCGTCAAGAGGAGTGCATGTACGAGAGGTAACGTATGTGGTACCCTTTGAAAAACGGGGGACCTATAAGTCCCCAATTTTTAACGAGCAATCGCTGAGGGGCAAAGCTAGTTTAGGAGGATCTGATTTTGGTTAGAGGCTAATCCTCTAACCTCAATCAGATCCTCGTCAGAAGTCCTCAATGAAGACTTCCTAAAGCTTTTTAATGTGATTTCCTCTTATGATTCAAATTACTGGAATTTGATCTCCAATTCTACCAGTAATTGCAACAATAGGTAGATTTCACGTGCATATTGTGCTGTCCCCCCCCCCCCCAAATGACTACATCAACCAATTACCATGTCACAATCAGAGAGTTCGAACGAAATACTTTCTGGTCTCTTAGCTTTAAACGCTTCCGTCCTAATTCACTCCAACTAAATATATATAATTAAAAAACGAAGAGCTATTAGGAAATCTTCATGTGTAGATTCTAATTTAAAGGAGATTATTGCTGTCCACTCCTTGAACTGTTAATAAAACATGGACGCAACACCGAAAAATTCAACAAACTCAATAAGTGTTTAGTAGATTATGAAAGCTATAAGACAAAGTTATTCTGAAGATAAACAAAACTATAAAGAAGTATTTTTCCTACACTTAATTCATTTTGGACCATTTGAAATTTTTCTATGCGAAAGTTAGTCAAATGGATTAATTTTACAGACGAAATTTTATTTTCGAAAATATGTTTAATCCATGTAGTTGTATAAACATTTAATATAACGATCAATATTGGGCTACAAGTGAACCGTCCTACCTCCTTGTCTTCCGTATAATAATTCAATCTTAGTCATCTATAACACCATAAAGAAACTTAATGTGAAATTAGCTTCGCCAACTCTCTCAACTTTAAACTACACGCCTTAAATAAGTGGGATTATATTAGCTTGTCTTTGTCCTTTATAAGTAATTGCACTTCGGTATCATCAACGCATTCACCCCTCATCGTTTCAAGCTCAGTAATCCTTTGTGGAAATGGCTATGAACCCCGATGACGAAGGAAGGCTGTAATATTCCCTGCTCCGTATGCCAGACAATAATCCAACAGAGCATATCATCCACTGCTATAGATTAGGTTCACAATAATGATTTCAGCTTAAGAAACAAACACTGCAGATAATGTAATGGCTTTGGCATACTGCTTCCTCATGCCAATGGGAACCGATAATTTCTTGGAAATAAGTAAAATCTATACTTAATGTTCGTGATTTCAATTCACATCTTTACAAACACAGGGCACTACTGTGAGATCTGTATGTGTACTTGCAGACAGATGGATACAAGTATCTCTTAACGAATCCCAAAGTAAATTCTTTAAGATAAAAAATGGCCTACCTCAGGGGTCAGTTCTTGCCCCGTTGCTCTTTAACTTATATATTAGTGATATCCCAGAGACAGCATCACGGAGATTCATGTATGCTGACGATATTCCCATTGTAACTCAACATTCAACATTTCAGAAAGCTGAGAACACTTTAACTGAAGATCTTGCTGTACTTGATAAATACTTTAGACGATGGCGATTACAACCACCTGAACAAAACTAAAGTAGCATTCTTTCATTTAAGTAATATCCAGGCCAGCTATATCCCAAAAGTTTACTTCAGAAATAAACAGGTGAAATTTAGCAATCATCCAAATTACCTAGGAGTTACCCTAGACAGAAGTTTAACATTTAAACGTCATCTAGAAAATATTGCTGGAAAATTAAAAACTCGTAGTAATATAATGCATAAACTTGTTGGTATTTCTTGGGGTGCTGATGCCAACACACTGCGTACTACCGCACTGTCTTTGGTCTATTCCACAGCAGAGTATTGTGCTCCTGTGTGGCTGAACAGCGCACACGCTTCATTGGCCGATGTCCAGCTGAATCAAACTATAAGACAATCTCTGGAGCTTTAAGATCTACTCCTGACTACTGGCTCCCAACTCTCAGTAATATACTCCCTCCCTCGCTCCGCATGACCCAAGCCTTAAGCATACTATGTACAAAAATAATTGGAAACAGTTCCTTGCCTATCCACCAAGACATTTCCTTCCCTACTTCACAAAGACTGAAATCCAGGCACCCTGCCTGGAGGAGTGCAATACAAAATAAACGACCAGAACTTCGACCTATGCGAGTCATGGGGAGAGTATTGGCTTCAACATACCTCCAATCTTCTAATAGCTATCTCAAATCCGACATCTCGTCTGGAGGGTTTCAATCTCCCTAGACATGTATGTACCACTTTAAATCGGATCAAAACAGGACATGGGAGATGTAAGCATCTCTTGAATAAATGGAACTGGTCCGATACTCCAAACTGTCAATGCGGAAGAGGGATCCAGACTATCAATCACATTGTGCTTGAGTGCCCTGTCTACTCATTGTCGGGTTCTAAAGAGCACTTTTTTAAACTGACCCCTGAATCCCTGGAGTGGATCCTGGATTTAAGGATTAAGCTCTGACTCCTGATTCTTAATTTTGATGTTTAATCATTTCAACGTAGTGTATCCCTTTTAATATGATTTTTATAATTGTTTTTATGCTGTTTTATGTAATTCGTATGTTTTATTCTGAGACCTGTACATCATACGCTAAATAAAATAAACTGTGAGATAAAGCAAGAAGGCTTATTAATATGCACTAACACGTGTATACACACACACACACACACACACACACAATCCCATGAAAAAAGCTTCGTAGTCCTGCATAAAGACGCATTAACGACTTCGCTCATGACGAAACTTATTGTATCAGTAAACTTCAATGTCAATGATGAAAATATTACCCGAAAGTAGTATAGAATCATTCAAAGTGTTTCAGTGTTCCAGATATATATATGGCACACACACACGTACAAAGTACTGAACTCCGACACCCCTTCAATACACGATCTATGAAATATGCCGTTCGACTGCATGCACATTAATAGAAGAGCACATGTAGAGTCTACGCCATTACATTTTGCTGCAGCAATGGTGTTGGCGTTGAAAGAAAAGACGTTTATTGTTGAGCATTATTTTCGTTCATACGGAGTTGACAGACCAAATGGTCCAAGCCTACGACATGTTTGTGAACAGTTTGTTGGTCGTTTCCGTAAGCGTGCCCCAAGCAATAGTGTCATCATTGCCTTAATCAAGAGGTTCCGTCGAACCAGGAGTGTTATTTGCCACGGTGTAAACGGAATTCGGGGAGACGATGAACTGGTTAACACAAATGAGAATCACGGGCCTGTGAGGGAGCATGTGTTACAGTCTCTGAATTGCAGTCAACGCCGAACAACGGTAAAACTTGATAAACCGACCGGTTGCTACAGAGAATTCTTAAGGAGTTGGACGCCTTTTATACGTCATTCTGATGGATCAGTGTTTAACAGCAGCGGATTACGCTGCACGTCGGGAATACTGTGCACGCGTGCTGGCCAATGTCTATGAGGATTTTCCTTTCTCTATAATGTCCGGAAGAAGCGCATTTCCATCTAAGCGGTCATGTACACAGACGAACCTACAGGTTTCTCGGGAGGACCTACATTTGTCCAAGAAACCTTTTTAGAGCGAGAAGGTCACTGCATGGTGTGCAGTTCCCCGCCAGGACATAATTGGGTCCCACTTCATTGAAGAGGATGGTGTAACCATGACCTTGAATAGCGAACACTACATCGAATAATGTGTTGGTTCCGTTCACCCAGGATTTGCATAGGATGTGTTGTGTTAAAACTATTCCATTTCGTGCACAGGTATTCGAACAGGACGGACAACCTGTCGCACATCACTCTAGAGCCTATTTATCAGAACATTTCCGCAGGAGGCTCATTTCGAGGTTCGCAGAATTCCCATTCTACTGATGAACTTGATGAACTAAGGTATAAAATTTCGTAATATGTCCAGAAGATGTCCAAACTCTTGTTCTTCAAGATGACAGAGAACCTTCGCATGCGCTACGAAACCGGTCTTGAAAAACAAGATGCCCATTTCGAGCACGTAATCTACCGTCGTTAATGTTTTATTCGACCACGATTCCGCCAATAATTGTGGATGTACATATCATCATGTGTAAACATATATTTCTTTGTTAATAAGCCGGTTTAATCCATAATGTATATCGTTGTAGTTATTTATTGAGTACTTTTTTTGCGTACTATTATATTAATGTTAGGGCTGTTAATACTTCGACAGGAACATACTTCACTCATTGTTCGAGTCTTCCAATAGTATTTATCTTCACATATTTTGCAAATTTATTTTCTTCCCATACTCCTCTTGAATGACGTAACTGCTGTCCCAAAAGATGTTAAACATGAACTTTCCTAAAGAAGATTGCGTTTTGAACATTTTAGAAGTCATGAAGTAGGATGGCAATTCCATTGACTGAATTTTCATTTCAATTCATATGGATGGATCCAGATTTTTAAATCCCACACGGTTTAGTAAAGAAAATAATTGGTAACGTTAAAGCCATCAACATCATTTGATACACAAACATACTTTTTTAAACCTAGAAGAAGTTTATTTTTAGCTTATATTATGGCTAAACAAGAACGACAATATGAGACTAGACGATTTACTTCATTTTTTTAAGTAATGGAGCTAATTTTCTACAATTTTACTCACTATAGTGTATAAAACAGAGTGACGTAACTACTGAAAAACAATCTGCAGCTGTCGTGTGTTAACAGAATAAATAAATGCCTTTTTTTTGGTGTGTGGGGGGTAGGGTTACAAGATACAAAAATATATAATGTAAAACGAAACGTGCTTAAAAGCATTTAATTAATAGAAAATCGATACAACTACACAATCACGCGCGTTTAATTATACAATAAAAAGCATTTCCCATGAAATAAATGCCACCAATACATTCTCTTTTTATGAAAAATTACAACAAACTTAAAAGTCCTAAGCATTTGCTAATAAGAGAACAAAGTATACATAAGGATTGCGCTGACGAAAGAAATAAATAACTGCACAACACGAGTAGTATTATAATAAGAGAAAACATCTAAAAATTGAAGGGGAAAATAATCTACATTTCATGGGGAATTGAAATTCTAAATACATGGAAGATGATCAAAAATATCCGAAATCGAAATTATTCTTAATAATTTCTTACCCAAGATTACGTGTTAAATAAGAAATCAGATTAGCCCAGAACAAGTAACCTCTACAATTTCTTCGGAAGTTGTTCCTAATTGGTCTTTTGGCATCTCATTTCTGCGTTATGAGATTGCATTATCTACACTGCCCTGAGTGTCCAGTCATTCTTAGGCATCCACAGGTTTCTCCATCGTCTTACTTGCCAGATTTTTACTTGCGAAGAAATTCAACAGTCGCGGATATATAACTAAATAGTTGTAGGCCATTCTCAAAGACCAGAGATTCATTGATGAATGGAAAGAAACTCTGGAGTCGTTGCATACAATGATTGAGATTATACTTTGCTAGAAATAATTCAATGATTTGTAATGTGCTTTATTTCGTTTACAAAAATATATAAAAAAAAAAAAAAAAAAAACGAATCTTTCGGATATTTTTGATTCAGTTCTCATCAAAATGCTTTCGGTTGAGATATTGTATATTGACACAAAGTAAATACTGTATTCGGCAATGAAAATAAAGCAATCGTGTATTTTTGCAAGACATTTTTGGTAATATTGATGTATGTTCTAAGTTTTTAAACAACTGTGAAGTTTAGTTTTGTATTTTTTTTTTTTTTGAAAATAAATGGCATTTCCCTAAATTTGTTTAAGATTGAGTAATATATTATTTAAAAGCAATTTACACATATTTTTGATACAATAGCATCCCAAAAGCACCTACAAAAAAAAAAAAACGCCGAGGTAGTATTTACAGCCAACAAATTGCAATGTTTCCATTGGTCTGTTCTTGAGGCCTCATGGGCATTGATCTGCAAGAAAGCACTACAGGAACTATTACCTCAATAAAACATTTCACTAAATTGTGGTTTAGGAATGAATACATTGTCCAAATGCTTGTATTCCAATTTATGAGATCAATGTGTTATTCCCTTACGGCATAATAGCATTTGTTTTCTACCGGACTTAACATTTACATACTTCTTTAACAAATTAAGCTCATTAATAAAAGGTAAAATGTTCATTTAAAAAATATTAAAGAAATTTTTACCCATACTAACAGTGTAGCATTTCTCGCGTATGTTTACTTGACAGCCAAGAGTATTTTTATTTTATTTTAGTATTTCTGTCCAATTCAAATAATAAATTATAATCGATTTTATAACTTGATCAAATGATCTTTCACAAATTCCTTATTCATTTGTCTCAGTCTAGCCAACTAAAAATCGGTTGATATTGTAAAATTATAATAGATTACAATTAATGTTATTATTTGCATTTCAAACATTTCTGAAAGTAGTAAATTTCGGGACAACAGTCGATTAATATCGATCATTTCAAATTTTATATGGATTTTATATAAAAATCCATATTTTATAAAATCGATAAAATCCAAATTTTATCGATTTTATATGGATCGATCATATCGATCCATATAAAATCCTGTGCTATAAATCTAACGAAAAATTAGTACTATAGACACTCCTCGTTTAACACGCTTTCACTTAGCGCGATTCAACTTTTAGAAAACTTCAGCAGGGATATTTTTCTTAGGTACATTTTACTTTAACGAAAAATAAAATGCATACAAAGAAATTTTTTAAAGTTATTCATGCTAATTTTACATTTCTATTATATGTTAAACTCTTTTCTTTATGGTGCGTTGAGCGAGAAGCCATTATGACGTTAAGTGAGAAATAGCAGTACTGGTTTACGTCGACATATCTCCTCTCAACACATTATAAATATAAATAAAAGCAAAATCGGATTATTTGATTATTGTTATAATAAACGCTATCAAGATCACCAGCACTTATAAATTTGTAAATAAAAAAATAAAATAAATATCTTTGTGGAATGTTCGAGATTCATTGTAGCATAAAATAACTGTTCTCAAAACATTCTGTATTGTTAACAATTAGCAGATTTCGGCTGCATAGATGATGTTTCCATTATTATATTAATATATTAAAATTTCTAAAGATGTACATGAAATTTATAATGATCTATTTATAACGTAACTCTACAAAATACAATTTTTATAGGAAGTATATTTTTTTTTAAAAAATGGACAAATTTTAAAAAAATTATGGACAAATCTAACAGATTTAAGCTAAACATTGCTCTGCTCAAGCCTGACTGCACAGCTAAGCATACAGTTTCGTGTTCTTATCTTTGTCTATTTAATTGAAGCATGTCAGAAGGTTTTTGTGTGTGAGTTTTTTTGTGGGGAGGGAGAGGAGGATAGTATTTTGATGTTTATTTTTTCTTCCCAATCCCAATCAGAGACATCTTCAATATTTCAGTGGTGTTTTCTCTCTCTAGTGAAATCACTAAATCAGAAAACTTTCTACAGCGCCCTCTGGCGACAGTAATTCCATTACGCATCTGTCTTGTCCTTGGCATGTATTCTTCTGAACTTTATCTTTGGGAAAAAACCATTACGATGTGTGTGTGTGTGTGTGTGTGTGTGTGTGTGTTAAAGTGGTATCATAGATCGTTTTCTTAAAATTTTCTTGGATTCTCATCAGGATTTCTTCGCTATGCATATATGCATCTGCATTATAAAGTTATTTTACTTCTCTTAAACGCTATAGGATGATACATAATTATTTTATAATCATATTTGAATTCATCGCACTGAAATGCATAATACTTTTGTTTTGAGGACAAACAAACTTTCATTTTTTTTTTTTTTTTGTGTGCTCTGTTATAAAACTCATGATTCGACAGTAGATTTTATTTTGGTTACAAAATGCATTATTCTGTTCCGGTTGCAGTGTATTCGAGTTACGTATTCGCACCCCGAAGTCAAATGTTAGTGAATGATGCATATTACACTTCATCATCATGTTTGTAATACAACACAACAAACTGTAACTACCTTATGATAAGTACAGAATAAGTGACACTCCTTCTTCGCTCAATAGAAAACATCAAACCATAATACAACAAAAAGTTTTTCATTGCCAAACTTCCTTGATGATGGCAAGTTAAGCAGTGGTTGCTGTAGCCATTCGATGAATATTTACAATAACTAAATGCATCCTCACTGGTTGTCTTGGTGTGCAGTGAACGATGGAGATGTATGAATGGAAGATTGATACTCAATTAAAGCTTCTCCATCTCGTTTTCCAACCAAATAGAAGGTCATAAGTTTACCCTTTCCTTTTACAAAAACCAGACCTCTTTGCTCAAAAATGAATCCAAACTCTTCCAGGATGTGTGCTGTCTCTTCAACAACCTGAAATCATGAGAACATAAAAAAAAAACATCAAATTATTGCCTAACGTACTATTTAAATAATAAAATATTTGTAAATAAATAAATGAAAAGATTGCTTGATATCTATAAAAACAAAAAGTTATCTGTGATTGAACCAGTTGGTATTCGGTGTTACACTCTAACTCAAGAAACGTGTATAACTTTATTAGCATCTTTAGAGAGTTACTTACCTGAATATATCCAGCTTTACCAGTACTTTCCATCCTACTGGCTACATTAACTGTATTTCCCCATATATCATAGTGTGGTTTGCTGGCTCCAATAACTCCTGCCGTAATAGGTCCATGGTTTATTCCTGACAAACAGAAGTTTAATTATATTAAAAAATTAACAAAAACTGAACATAATTATAGAAATATATAGGTACTATAATCAGGGCCGTTGCCAGATTAGATTGCGCCCTGAGGCAAACAATTAAATATCGCCCCTAATGGATTATAAGACAAAAAATATAAGAAAATCTCCAGTTGCTAGTTTGTTTTTATTACAAGAGAAATATTAATGCAAAATGGTTATATAATATTAATTAAATGTTTGCTCTACGTAGATATTGCACAATAAAACTGTTCTTAAGCTCTTTTAAATTTAAATTATAAGCTATATAAGTATTTTTAAATACTGAATATTGGTTAATATGACATTCAGTTAGTAACACATCAGGTTGGTATAAAATATAGTTTTACTATTAATGTCATATAAAATTATGAAATAAAAAATCACACTCGGTAGAAATGTATTCACTTACCCATTCTCAGAATGAAACTGTTGAAACTCTCTTTATTAATACCTTGAAGGGTGTCCTTGAGTGCTATAGCGAAATCCGTGAGTGCTGCCAGATGGGCCCATTTTTCTAACACGGGAGAGTCGGTCTAATGAAAAAAAAAAAAAGAAATAAACGTTTTATTTATTAGAATCATTAAACAAATAAATGGACTATTTTATTGTAAAAGTATAGATTTTCAGTGAAATGTCATTGCACAAACTTTAAATGGTTTTCCTCATCTTTCTCTCTATTAAGTTTAAATAATAGTTTGACATCTGTTATATTCCGAGATAAATAAAATTGCAAAAATGAAATAATACCTATAGTACTTAAATAAAATACCAAAGATAGAGCAAAAAATGGTTCAATTTGGCATAAGTAATATAATAAAATGAGGGATATTATGGATCCATTTATATTTTATAACCAAAAAATTTACAGAGCACTTATGAGAATATATAAGTCGGAAGTTATATTTTCATATTCCTATGGTAAAATTTTGAAATTAATTTTAGTTTCTTTATATATTTGGCGATAAAACATAGATGGATTCATAACATCCTCTGTTATAAATTAAAGAGATTTCAAGAATACTGACTCTAGCATGCAATGAACTTAAGAATCATCTTTATATCTAATTTAGTATAGGAGCTTTGGCTTCACTGCTATTGTTGTCCCGCTTTTTGGTGCTTTTACATTCTATAATTTCTAGCGCCTTTTTATAGAATGTGTTAATATCTCTGCACTAGCAAGTTCATTAATTATCCATAAAAAAATAATAATACGAGATAAATCAAATTTTACCTGTGAGTTATTTTCATTATTCAGCCCGCTAGCAGCCATGTACGTGGAGCCAATAGTTTTAATCTTGAATATATCTTTAAACCGAGATTGTTCAAGTAACTAGGAAGGTAAAAAAAAAAAAAAAGAAAAAAAAAGTTAGCATAATAATATTATGTGATTATTTCCTAGAAAATAATTAAAAAAAAAACTGTAGGAAAGCACAATTATAATAGCAGTGGAGAGCTATAGCTACGTGTCTCTAAATAATACATAGCTAAAGCAATTCACCTGGAACGAGAAGATAATTAAAGCTGACGAATTACATTATTAGGTGTATTAAACAAATACAATTTTATTAAAAAATATATTTTAAATAAGTTAATATATTTATAAAATTTTAATCATTATAATAAATAACATTAGATTCTATATAAATTCTTCAGTTTTATTGAGAAATAAAGCACATAAAAGAAAATTAGTGGAACAAAACATAATAGCAATTTAGTGACGGTATTGTTAATTTCTTACTATACTTGTGTGTGCATACTTGGTAATTAACAAAACAGTTATGTTGAGTTCTTCATTATAATATTAAAATATACAATCTGGTGTTCTTTACATATGTATTTTTGCGATAATTAAAAAATGTTTTATAGTTAATAATTTCAAAACATTTAAACTGAATAGAGCAAGAGATGCTCCACTTACTGCGTCGTAGTCAGAGATGACTTCGTTGAGAACTCTCAGACATTCCAAGCCTTGTTTATTCACCGATTCTTCAGTATAGAAATCGGAGAAGTTTGGCATAGCAGCAAACAGAACTCCAACTGCATCATAACTTTTGCTGTACAGCTCCTGCAATAACAAAATCATTATCAAGCACTCCAAGTAAACAACGTGGAAGAAAGAAGCTCAAATAACAGCAAGACAAACTCCTGATGGGATCTTCCATTGCAAATATTTTAAAGCATTGAAATCCGTTTAGATAATAATGCAAGAGGCGTATGCAAAATGTACCTTGATTTGATAACGTACCTCATCTGTTTTCGTTCGTCCCAGAAAGTGCTTTGCCACATGAAGAGGTAAAATGTTGTACACAAGTGCTTCATTCTTCAATCGCATATCAGCCACTTTTTCTTTCTGTTGTTCGACTTCCTTCTGCCAAAGAAATAAGCGTCGGGATGTTTTCTCAAACTGAAAAAGAAACAAGAAAATACGGGATCATGTAAACGTTGTTCGAAAAATAATACACAAACTTAATAAATAATTATTCAAAATATTCTTAAATGTATTTACTTCTATCTCAAAACTAAAGCTAAAGTTAATTAGATTAGTGTAGCCTTTTTAATCAGGCCATTTAGATTAAAGACTAGCAACTATTTTTATATGAATCCCACGTTAGTACGTAGCTTTTATCAACAGCCGCAACCTGGTGGCTGTTGATAGAAATGTATGGATAATCCTCTTTATTCATAAAGGGTGTTTTAAAGTATTGAATCATTTTAAAGCATCTGTAGACTTACAGGTGACAATAGCATGGCCATTAACTACCTGCCATCTGTATATTGATATCCTTTCGAAAAATGTTTTTTTTTTAACTCCACAACTCAAGAAAATCGACTATAGATCAGGGTTACGGACAACAAGATGGCAGCCTATGTCTATCATACTCTCCTTCCCAGATAACTTTGGATTATTCATAGTCTTGGACCAGTTATCAATAACTGCTAAGAGTAAAGATTCCCAGACTATCGATCTTCAAATAACGGAAATGTTCTCATTCCTTTTCATCGAGAGTGGTTTAGTTCACCACTGCTGATGATCTGTAGACTTACAGGTGACAATAGCATAGCCATTAACTACCTGCCACCTGTATATTGATATCCAAATGTTTTCGAAACATCACAAGGGCATGGACATGCCCTTGTGATGAAAATCTGTGATGTTAGATCAGAAGTAGGAAGACTGTTATAGGATAGATTCTAATCACAAACTAGAAGGAACTTAAGCTTTTTGTTTATTCCTACTTAGTTTATTAAAGATAAACTTCCTGAGAATCGTAATTGGAATTCAAAATCTCACATTATTTCAGACAGTAAACCGTCTAGGGATACGAGCAGAGATGCAGCAGTTTTCTATCTTACTTGTCATCTATAAGTCAATAATCATAAACTCAACCGTTGATGACTAAGAATGAAGATTGGCTGCCTCCCGATTTCTAAAAGTCAAGGCTAAGAATTCCAACTACTCCTTTTTGGGGATGAAATGTTGTTAGAGAATTTCGTTAAAAAAAAAACATTTTAAATTGATAAATTATTATTGCAAAAAAGACATTACTAAATCTATTACTTTCAGTTGCTATAGCAACATCGATTTGAATTACTGAAGTATAGGCACCTACCTGACGATTCAGAATAATTAGACTGACAGCGATGGCAACTACAACAACAGAGAATAAATATTCATGCGCGAGGTTTTCTTCTCTGTAAAAGCAAAGAAAAGTAAAGAAAAATGACAATTATTTATTAAACCAATAAAATACTGTGAATGAAATCCTTATGATCGAATTACTGTAATTTAATCTGATAACAAATGAGTCAAAAATAAATAAATCAATATAATTACTACAATTAGTCATTTTTGGTTAATAGCTGTTTCTGTGAAAACCTTTTAACTATTGTAGGAATACCGCTCACCAGTACTTACGTGTTCCAGTAGGTCCGAAGGTCGTACCACCGAAAAGACGAACGTAGCGGCAAGTTGATAAGCACACATTGAGCGACTACTATAAAAGAAGTAAAGAGGAGTTTGATGAGGTGACTGACGTGCGTCAAAACAGTGATTGCCAACATTCCTAGAAGACCAAAGTACACCAGGTATTGAGGGAACAGCCAAGGACACTTCGAC
Source organism: Typopeltis vanoorti (assembly GCF_054136105.1). Lineage (NCBI taxonomy): Eukaryota > Metazoa > Arthropoda > Arachnida > Uropygi > Thelyphonidae > Typopeltis > Typopeltis vanoorti. The sequence continues at coordinate 80,076,886 of NC_143565.1, forward strand.
TCGTCTACTAGTAGGGATGTCATATTCAAATGGATAGTAACACACGATGGATTATCTTCGGGCGGATGAAAGATCTACATATAGAAGTGTAAATTATTTAAATAAATGCATTTGGATGTACTCTAATTTAACAAAAACACATAAGAAATAATTTTTAAAAAATGGTAAATGCAAATAATCATCACCTCTATAAATATGTCTCACCATATTGCCCATCGATTGAATCACCAGGTGGTTTTTGCAATTTCTAGAGATCCTGTAGTTTAATTAGTCCAACATCGCACATGTAGTTTAAGTAGCGAATTTATATTAGGGGGAAAATACCCTTCAGCACGCATGTACATCAACTGTTAACAGTATAAAGTGTTTATTGTTGAAAATTGTCTTCGTTTTCTGCCAGGAAAGTGCATTAAAAATCATAAGTGTGTTAATCTCAAGCCGATTACTTTATTTTCTGGTGAGTTACATACATAATTAATATGTAATGCTTTTTTTTTTATGTAAAAAAATTTTTTTTTATAGTAATGGCCACAAACTGCAACGAAAGGGAAAACTAACATTGAAAAGAAAATTTATTTCTCTCGAAGAAAAAATTAAAATCTTGGATCGGTTGAAAAATGGAGGAAAACCAGGAGCTATTGCAAGGACTTTGAATTTAAACGAATCAACAATTCGAACAAACAGAATGAACATAAAATCCGAGAAAGCGTTTATTGCTAGGTCAATGGTAAGTGCAAAGCACGTTGCTCGTGTATTCTAATGTTCTATTTCAATATTCCAATGAGAAAAATAGAGAAATCTCTAATGATTTGGATAGAAGATTGCACTCAAAAGAAAATCCCTTTGGATGGAAATCTTATTAAACAAAAAGCTCTCACAGTTTATAAACATTTATGATGCAGACCATGTGTTCAATGCGGATGAATTCGGGTTATATTGGGGGGAAAAATGCAAAAACGCATCTATATTTCGAAAAATGAAAGTCAGCTCCTGGATTCAAAGTTTCTAAAGATAGAATTACTCTACTGTTTTGTAGTAATGCATCAGCTGATTACATGACAAAACCAAATGTTTTTGCCCAAAACATTTATGCATTATGTGCAATGAAGTATATGTACAATTTGTAAATTTATAATTTTATGTATTTGTTTCATAATATATATTTTTTCATAACTTGCATGAATTACCTGAATTAAATAAAACTATTTTTTTGTTGGATACAGCATTGTTGTTTATATTTATTTTTTTTTTTTTAAAAAAGCGATTTCGGAATATAACCCTATTTTTTCTATGTGATCTGAGTCTCGCATAACGCGATTTATATAACGCGGCATTTCTATGGAACCTAACATCCGCATTATACGAGAGTTACCTGTATTTCATTTTCGCCGAATTTATTTGCATAGTGATGGATGTTCATATGGCAATACGGTTATTGAAATGCTACACCAGAATCAGGACATAAAAAAGATTCGGCTGGTAAGACTGTATAGTCATCAGACCGAGTTAGATTGTCACGTGTACGTCCTTGTCGCAAATATGTTGGAGGTAAATTTGTTAGTGTAACAGTATAAGAGAAAAGGCCTAGGATTTATGTACATAACCATAGTTCTTTCTCGAGATTAAAAAAAAAAAAAGAAATTTTAAGTAAAGATTCAAATGTTACTATTACACCAAAGAATCTTCCCAGGAAGGAAGCTTATCGACGCCACAAAAAAATTAAGGAATGATCCCAACAAACATATGTTTTTTTTTTTAAATAAATAAATAAATTATATCATCGATAGCAATTTAATCTGTGAAGCATTTAGTCAATGAGTATTAAAAGCAAATCTAAACTAATCCACATTTAAAAGTGAATCATGAATTAATTTTAATGTGTGAAAAATTCTTCAGTACAAAAGACTAAAATTTAAAAATAATGTTGCATGACTCAATACTAAAATAATTTATAAAATGCCATATTTTTACGATATTTTATATCATATAAAAACATAAAAAGAATATCGCTTGTCAAATAAAATAGTGTTTCAGGAAAATAAATCAGAAGATGTAAAATATAGTGTTTTTCCTTTCAGAATTCCGATGTGGTTTTAGAAAGATTTATGAAGATTAGCATTACCAGTGTCATTAGCAAGAAAACATATCAAGGAATTCGTCTTTCAATAACAGAAATACTGGCAGATATCGGAGAATATCGTGAAGGTTACCTACCGATGAAATCACGTGGATAAAAATCCATATAGAGATCATAATTATCACAACAATCAATCGTAGCCACTCCTTCTTCTGTAAGGAATCTGATATGATAAGGATAGGCTTGGGAAGAGAAGTCTGAAAGAAAAAATAATAATAATAAATACAAGTGAAAAAGGGAACATCCAATAAATAAACGATTAAGTTCGTATTTTTGGTAAGAACTTGAAATGTTTCGAATTAAATTTAGCATGTACTATTGATATTAATTTTGTATTTATTTTCAAAATTATCAGTCTGTTGATTTATGTATTCAATAAATTTAAAACCCGAGTTACCGATAGTGTGATGTTATGCAAATCAAATAAATGGTTGGATATTTTTTATATTATCTCCTTAGGACACCCACAGAAAGATTATTCATTTATATATTTATTCATACTGATAATAATGAAATCGCATGCTCCAACAATAGGAAACTCGTCAAAACAATGAACTGAGACAGCATGAGCTACGAGACACGCGTATTGAATAAAGATTCAATTAAATCAGTTACAATTCATTTGAAAACGTGCCATTTTTAAATGCAATATTATATTTTTGTACGAGTGTAAGTGTTGTACTAAAGCCATGATTCTATTTTTTTTTTTTTTTTATTTACAAAAGAAAGGTAAACTCTTAACTGTGTTCTTAGTTTTCTGCAAAACAAGTAGATGGCGCTGGGCGATATATTAAATAAAAAAGAGCAATTCTCATATATTATTATATCATGTATCGTTTTGATATATTTATCTGTTTAGTTTTTTTTTTTTTTTTTTTTTATGGTGGATATTTCAATCAACAATTTGATCCATATTGCTATTCTAATTTTGGGAACATGTTCTTGACAACCGGATGCTATGCTTTGGTCCATAAAAGAGCGGTGGGTGCTCAACCTTAGCTAGAATTAAACTTGGAATACAACTATGTTTTTTTTTTGTTTTTTTTTTCGAATTGCAATTGAAATCGCAATCATTCAATCTAGTCCTTCGTTTGTAATTCCAAGACGCCTATAGCATCATGTCCATCAACTACGTTTATTCCACATATGGTTTGTTTATTTGATGGAAATAAAAGTCATATATTTAAGGATCCCCTCCACTTGCCACTTCCGTAGCTTGCTTATATGAATCCTCTCATTTTGCACATTAGACCGACAGCTTAACGCTCTCCTGCTGAATAATGTGAAAACAATTCTTGCCCTCCTAATCTATTAATGGTATTAGGCAGTATTTTTTATGACTGTCAAGTTTTTTTTTTTTTTTTAATACTTGCTTTGTATAAACATCAAACAAGTCTTGAGTCGCCTATCTATGACAGGTGAACTAATTATTGTAACTCCATCTGCTGTGAACAATAGCGTCCTGGGCAACCTGCCAACTACGTTTGGCGTAGCGCCAATGCTAACCACCATAGCAAAAAGATATAATGTTATTTATAATAGGAATCAACCTACATGATGTAACCAAGTGTTTGAGGTTATTCAACTGGAACTCGTGGTTGTATAGATAAAAATATGTATGCTCTTTGCAAGGAAAGCACAAGAGATCCGGGCATCCTCTACTACGAAACAAGTAGGCATTTCTATTACATTAGCTAAAGTGCTGTGGGTAACTGAAGCAATTTTTTTCCTATCCTTTTTTTTTTTATTCATTCCTTCACTGCTGTTTTAAATTATTAGTATTTATAGAACCATTTGAAACTTTTAGGGACAAGTGTTTAAATATTTTGTGTATTCAAATGATGTATAATAATTTTCAACAGATTAGCTATTTCTTATTAACGATTAACTTACTATTGGGAGAAGAGACGCAGCACTGATAATGAAGAGAGATGTCAACACTAGTAAACCACCAATGAGTGCCAAATAAGGAACAAGGCCTCTGAAAAGAAAGAAAATTAGATATTGCAAATAATCACTGTCCAAATTCTCAGCAAGTATTATACTTATTTTAGGTTCTCTAAAGTATAATGATTTAAAATACAAACAAAATAATATTACATATATATTATATTTCTATATATATTTCTATATATATTATATTCCACCCAATCTGCGTCCCCTCCCCCTCAGGGGAGTGCACTTGTGTCATGGTTTATATATATATATATATATATATATATATATATATATATATATATGATAGTAGAGAAATGAAGCTTGCTGTTCATTCAAAGGTGCTGATGGACATGGGCAAGAGACGTGATCTGATAGACTTCGAAAAAGGTATCATTGTAAGGCACAGGTTAAAAGATGACAGTATCCAGGAAACTGCCAATGTTGTAGGTTGTTCGTGGAGTGCTGTAGTTAAGGTGTTCCCATAATGGAAGGATATTTGGCATTAATCGCTGGGGGAGTGGTGGAAGCCATCGATATTTGCACAGGATGGCCCATCTTGTGCAACTATCCTGGAAATAAATATCGTTTTCCGTACCACTAACCCAAGTACTTTCATCCATATGAGCTTCCAAAGCAGATGACCGTTCAAGATATTCATAATTACATCTAATCACCAACGAATACGTCTGCAACTTGTATCTGAGAGATGTCGTTCCACCTTTGAAGACTGTATAAAAACTTAATAAATAAAAAATTGCCTTTTCAGGTGACCTCCAGTCATGCCACAGGGACGGAAGGTAGAAACAGGCAGGAGGCAACAGTGCTATGGGGGAGTTTTCTGGGAATATCTTGGAATCCAAGAGAGTCTTTGAAAACGCATAGTGTACCATGAATGTGGTTGATTAGTCCCTTCATGGTGACTATTTTCAAATGGCAGAGACGTGTTCCAACAAGATCTGATGTACCAAGTTGTCAGTATTGTTCGAGAGTGGCACAGCCGAACACGACAGCGACTTCCAGATATTTATCATGAGCGTCGATTTCGTCGGAGTAGAGTTCCGATAGAACATCTTGTAGATGGCATACATCGAGAGATGTTTGGTGTTTGAATTCTGCATCCCATTTCGAACTTTGCAGACCTTCTGCAACAATGCAAAAACGTGTTTTTGCATTGTTGCAGAAGGTCTGCAACAATGCAAAATGTCCATGAACTTGTTGCAGAAGGTCTGCAACAAGTTCATGGACATACCACGAGTTCTGACACACCACATCTGGTTTCACGTGCGATTCGTTATACTGTTTTGAAAAAGTTAACTGCTTACTTGGTCGCCTATTGAAATAAAGTTATGTAAACAAAATACGTAAAGAAGTAAACAACTAAATAAACAAAATAGGTAAACAACAAAATCATGTTGCAGAACATCAAACGATATCTGCGATGTGAGACACAAAACTTGTCGAAAGGTGTAGACCAGAAGCGTGATATCCCATTCGTTTTAGATCGCACTCGAAAAGTGTAGCCGATCGCTTTGAACAGTTGTAATATTACATTATACTGAAATAACAGAGTCTGCTGTAAGAGAAAGTATTACTCTAAAATTAATATTACGATGATTAACGAAATGAAATAGAAAGTCCATACTCGGTGATTATAATCGCGTACGCCACAGTGCAGAAAAGAACCACTATTGGTAAACTGGCCATGGACACGTTGCTAGTACTATCTGTACTTGTTCGGTACTGTCTTTCCATCTTGGGATCTACGAAACTCAAAGTAAACACATGAGCGTTTTTCCCCAGCTTCCTGAAAAGAAAAACGAAACATTCGTTTACATTCCACAGAACTCAGTTTATTTGGTCACAAACTAATTAAAATTTAGTGTAAAAATATAAATTCATTCACTCTTTAAACCGATCACGATTTACATCATAGAGTTCGTATCAAGTAGGTAGCAGAGAAGATCTTTACCTTTCATTTTCTCGGCTTAAGAATTCCATATGAAGTCTTTGTTTATATTCGTCATCAGTGGCATATTTCTCTGCTTCTTCCCATTTGGCATCCTTAATCTAAAATAATTCAATAGAATGATAGACTGTTGTTCACAAAATATTTCGTCAACTTATGTTTAAATATACAAATGAAAAATATAGAAAGATTACAACATAAACAGAGATTATTGTCTTCGTTAAAATCATAGTACATTAGAGAATGGAAAACACGAAATCGCTTTTAGATGTTTAATTAGGCTTAAGTTCCATTTAACTAATTGACCATTAAACACTTACCTCAATAGCTGTGTTCGATGTGTTGGATTCTCTGCTTGGTTTCAACGCATCCAACGTACCTTCAGGGTACTGAAACCAAAATAAAAAACATAGCTGTTTCATTAATACAAAACCCATTAAGATAATTAATGAATCGATTTTGAGTAATTATTAAAAAGCTCGAGTGAGTCGAAGCATGCATTAACGAAGATTTAAATACTTGAAACTTTGCCTTGAGAAGGGCATTAAATATTAATGTACTTGCTTATTTAGTTTCAAAACTCATTTTGTATTTAAGAAGGTATTTGAAATGTACTTTGGGTTCTTGTATCTGCTTAATTAAACCAGATATTGAGATCAATATATTAACGAGAAGAAAACCTGCTAAATTCATGAATAAACTAATAAATTTATATGAATTATTAGCAAACAGAAGACTTAAAATGACAATATTACAGCTTCTAGCTGAAAAGAAAATCAAAAGGAGAAAATAAGGCGAATTAAAAGGTACGAAAATGCGTTGAATATTCAGAATAAGTTTAAAGCAATGATTTTTCTATGGAATGAATCTGAAGAGAAACATTTAATAGTTTTAATTATTTTTTGCTTGTTGATAATTTCATTGCCGATATTTGTTTTATAAGTTCTGACCCATTTTTAAACTAAAAAAAAAAAAAAAAATCAATTGGTCCGTGGCGCCATCTAGTGTTCATTGAGTGAAATGATATAAATGTCCATATCTTAAAAGTTAATTATGTACACTACAATGGTTAAAAACGAGTGATTCGCTTCTTTTACTACTTAATTGTATTTAATTTAATTTAATTTAGTAAAATGTTAACTTCATTTATTCTCTTTTAAAACTCTTGAAGTCTTGTGACAGCTAAAGTTAAAAATATACGATCGTAACTCAGTGAAATCAAATACAGTACCTTATATACATAACCCATACAAAAAGGTCTCAAGACCTATAGCACATCAGTGTTGTATATCAACAACACCGATGTGCTATAGTCTTTGAGGGAAGACAGTGAAGGGAGGCTGTTGGTTCAATAAGTGTCAAGTTGAATTATAAATACGTGTTGACCAGAAGCTGCTCAACTTACAGTTTTGGAAAAAATTGATAATGACAAGTTCAGTGGAGCCCTTTCTGTGAAAGTTATCTGTAAGACCCTCTCCAAGAGGGTCGTACAGATAACTTACAAGACCATCGATTAATGCAGATTTTCCTCTTTTTTTTTTTTTTTTTAATAAGAATTTGCAATCTTACAAAAGAGTCTAGGTGCCATCCCAAAATGTATAGTATAAGTGGTATTCCATGGTTGGGCGGATTTGCGATTTATACAGAGTTAACAAAAATAAAACACAAGTTTTTTTTTGGATTATGAAGCTATGAGATGTGTTTGAGCCAATGGAAATGATTATTTGAATATCTTGTTATTATCGAAAGTTAGGGGAAGTGGAATGAGATCGTTCTTGCTACAAAGAGGGTTATGTTTTGGTAGCACTGAAGTTTACAAGATTGTCCTCGTCTCATTGAGATATAGCAAAGTGATCAGAGTTTCTCGTACTGGTTATGCTTAATCTTGAGCCTTGTAATAATTGGGCTCTACGAGATTTGTAGAATAAAAAAAAATGGAGCGTACCATTTATACACAAGATGAAGAGAGTGAGGAAAAGTTGTCCTTCATGATACTTGTACAGGAAGAGTTGGATAATAAAAAACAGAGACATATAATAGGTGAAAGAGAGGTTGATATAATTTAACTTTCCTGTCCATGCGTGGTCGCAATGACTTCCGTGCATCCCGCCATACTTCGATTCTCTGCAGATACGAACTGACAAGAGCAAACGACAGAACAATTTATCAGTAGTTTATCAAGAAGCCTCCGGATTCGTTAATATCATATTCGAACACAGGTATTATCTAACAGTGGGCCTGACGAACCATTTTACTGCTGTGTCCTTGAATGAGGGAGGACACCAGTACCACTCTATAGCCTGGTCTAAGGCGCTAGACTAAGGATAATCTCCTTTCGTACAATACGATTGTGAATTCTCGTCCACGAGTGTGTACGCGGGTTCAAATCCCACTCCTGACAATATTTTTTACCGAATGGTTAGCGTACCCACACTCCAACTAACAGGCTACGGATTGGAATGTCGCCGAGGACATGGATGTTTGTGATTGTCATTAGTTGAAAGATAAATGTCATCGCCTGGTGTAAAACCACCACCTCGCTTATTGGAGGCCTGAAATGGCTTGAAAATTTTCCATGATTGATCTCAAGTGCAGGGTTTCAGGACTACGTAAAAAATAAATAAATCTACCCTATATATATAAAATGATAAACCTTTTTATGTAACGTTTTTCTGTGACATTTTTTGTCAAGTTATTTGAAACGTTTTGAAACTCAGGGGCTACACTGAGTGTCGAGTCTTCGAAATTCGAGTCATCAGAATTCAAGGAGAACTGGTCTGCCAGTCTGGAACAGGGTGGGTGCCGTAGGCTCCAGGGGGATGGGCCCCCCCCTAGTAATATATATAAATTAATAAAATAGAAGAAAAAATCCTTAATTGTACCACCCATGGTACGATATATATACACGAGGCTTTAGATGTGTCGTGATTTTATATATTTAATTTATCGTTACTTTTTTTTTTTAAATCAAATTTCAACTTACGGGCTTTAAGACTTGAACGATGAAATAAGTCTTAACTCCCGCCTGTTTGATAGCTTCTTCACGAGATGCACCATCTCCAGCTGTGACTTCAAATTCTCCATTTAAGTAACCCAGTGTTTCTTCTGATATGTGAACTCGTCTAAAGAAAGATTAAAAAATAAATTAAGAAAATTCAAACACACATAACTCATTATTCAAATTTCATTTCTATTGTTCATTTGCATATCTGTTAATATCCAAAAATTTAGGAAGCGTAATTGATTACAACTCTATCTCATAAAAATTAAAATGAAATGTAGATGACACAAACCCAGGCATCCCTCCACTCTCCATCTTGTTAGCGAACACAACATCCCTACTGTAGACATCAAACTGCCATTGTCTTTGTCCCAATACTCCAGCTAACACTCCTCCGGTATGAATCCCTACTCGCATGTCAACACCTGATTTTGTCTGTTCCCGAACTGATCTATAAATTAAAAAAAAAAAAAAAAAAACGATTCAAATTATGAAATATTAATATCATTCAAAGGAGTTAGACTTGAGCATTCAAAATTCGTGAATTTTTTATCTCCGTATAATAAACCAAGCGCCATCTATTCATCAATAATTAAATTTCATTTGTCTACTTATATATTCTTTTAACTATTGCATTATATAAGACATAGAGCTTAAGTACAAATTGTAATCTGGATGCTTATGGAAGCATCCAGATTAAATTCAGAAGCATCCATTCCCACTTTATATTGAAATAATAAAAGTATGCTATCCTGATAAGCAGGCTCTTCATTATATAATCACAGAATCACAAACAATAATCCTCCTTGCATAATGTTTAAATGAATTTCGTGAATTCCAAATCCAGAATGCATTTATTGGTAACAAATTAAAATATTTAGCGCGAGATACGGTAATTCATTGATATCAGTTTCGTCTGCTGATTTATGCCTTAACAATATACATAAAAATACATCCAACAATAAGTTAGATAAAGTCAAATCCCTTATTCGGGAGACCAAACGATTTCAAACCTTTAAGAACCTCCAATAAATAAAGGGAACAAGCCACCGGAGTGAAATTTTAATGTTATATGTCATGATGTTGTTTAACTATGGTGTGTTTATTCATTTTTATTGTACATTTATTTTATTTTTATGCTTTAATGCTAACAATAAAAGAAAAGGGCTTCATTTTGTGCGGTCAATAATAAGAATAATCTCTCAAGAACACTTGATAATTAAATACCAAAAGAATACTGAAGTTTGGTGGTTCATTGAAGCAATTGTATTTTTGCATTAAAGTTTACTGTTTTCCTAACCGGACAAAAAAAAAAAAAATTGTCGATTTCTTTTTTTTTTTTTCTTTTTTTTTATCATTGACATAAATGACAATCAGTTTTATTATTATATAGAGCATATATCGTGCTGCCATTCTCATCTTCTTTATCTCATCATTATATTAATTAAAAAAAAACCTTCACGCGATGTTTTTTGGAACCCTTTCAGTGACAAGATTTGTATTTAAAGAACAATACGTGATAGTTTCTTGGAAATTTCCAAAGAATAAACCATGCAGACATTGGTTTCCATGCTAACCACAGTAATACAGTCGTGAGAAAAACTGATTTTCATTGTTCAATCTTTGTAGTATCGAACTACAGTTGATAAGAGACTTGCATAGTAGGTGCGTGACATCGAGGACCTTGAAGCAGATACGTACTGACGTTCGGAAAGCAATGGGAGCAGTTACTCATTTATTTTTAGGCTTCGGTAACATTAGCTGCCATGTATCTCCGATAGGATGAAAAGCTTCAAGACTTGTGTCGGTGTTTTGTTACGTGAACAATATATGACATCCATTGAGCTACGGATGCGCGCACTTATGACACACAGGTGAACACTTAACTGCAAGTTACAGTAACATCTGACCCCATTTCCTTCCTCAGATTTTAAAGTCAATTATTCTATCGTCATACCTTTCAGGAAATGAATTGTAGTACCTTAAAGGATCAATGAATATTTAAATTATGTTATCATGGATGATATCGTATGAGTTATTGGAGAAATGGGAAAGCAGCCCCAATTTTTCTCAGTATATAAATATATTTATTAATTTATTTATATTTGCTTGTAATATTTAATTTTATCATCAACAATCCTCTTATTTTGTAAAAAAAAAAAATGATAATAATAATCCATCTTGTAGCACTTATGAGGGCGAAGGACGCTAGCAGCACTGTGTTTACCACAGTGTCATATTGCTACGCGTGCAAGCATATGCACGTCATAGTGAGATACGAGCTATTAGCGTAATGCGGCACTGTCCGTCGCGCAGTTCCACTGTTGTTTATATGCAGTTTGCACCAGTAGTAGAGTATTCGTAGTTGCTCATCGTGTTCACTCCGTCTCTTTAAATATTTGGACATTACAATTAAAGACATAACATTTGTTATAGTTTTTATTTTAGAACATTATTGGGGTTATGATAATGGATTTTATTTTTAAGTAATTTTGAATTATACCAAACTGTATAATTTTATCGATAATAAACAATATTTTTTAATGTTTAACTTTTTTTAGTTTTTACCATAATTTCGATATTTTATCCAAACACGTATCACTGTACTTACAGTGTGTATGGATATTTCGAAAGTTGCAGCACCCCCACGATTTCAAGGCACGAGCTGCCACTGGCTATAATACTCCACCTTATCGCTGTGACTGGTAAAGTGTTTATAGCTATTGTTTTTTTGTTGATAATAATAGCAAATAAAAATAAAAGTAAAGGTACTGTCCCCTCCAGTGAAACGAAGAGTTAATGCTACTTATCTCTAACTTTTAGAGACCAGTTATCCGAGTCTAACTTTTTTAGTTTGCGTAACTGACGAGAAAAGGCATTGATTTACGTTAGTTACACTCGAATTATGTATGACTGCTTTAAAATGTTACTAAGCCATCCTGTGCATCTACAAGGAGAAATAATGATTCGCTATACGACTGTAGTTTGGAACATAACGCGTGATACCACCGGATTTCGCCTGTATAGTATTACTTAAAACATGGATTCCCAAACTACTATTTTCTGCTCTTTTTATTTATTTATTTATTTGTGTTTTAGGTCTCGTTCGGAGCATGTCTTTCGAGCCGTTCCAATCTACTCATTTTATGTACAGAAATTACACAAAACGTCAGTAACACGCAATAGGTGTATTCGTGAATAATGAATATCATTTTTTGAAAAGTCCCATCAGTCTTGGAAATAATTTTTTTTATGATTTTTAAGATGATTCCCATAGTTGGTTTAGAGTTCCACTCACTTCATAACGCTGTTTCGAAATGATTGATTCCTTTCCAAATCTGAATGGAAACTCGAATTCCAAAGATATTCAAAGGCGAATCAAGAATAGTATTTTACAATTTAATTAAAAAAAAAACTTATTGCCGAGGCAAACTTAAAGGAGGGGAATACAAAATGCAACAAGATTACCTCGGTAGCTCAGTAGATAAAAGTTACTGTTTGTTTACTGTGAGGTTCAAATCCCGAATAAGTCTTGAAATGTTTATAAAAACCTACGACCTGCTCTGGGTGAACTTCTACAGTGCACAGTCTTGCCATAAATACTATTACAATTGCCGCATGCTCCCGTGTTGCCCACAGAATTCCGCCACCAACTGGTTCCCGTGGGTTGGGCTGTGCGCAGCCAACATTCGAATGTTTGTCAGTAAAGAGAGTCGTCTAGTTGACATTCAGTGTGTGTGTGGGGGGGGGGATTATGAGAACTGTGTAGCTGTTATAGCACTTCACAAGTTTGAAATGCAGCCCCCCCCTGTTATATCCAACACGCTAAAAACAGTCGGGATCAGTGGATGTTTGTATATAGGACTAATAACCGTTATAACGATACAGAAGACGTATCTGACCGCCAAAGAACAGGTCGACCACGCTGCGTTTGGGCGCAATAGCTTGTGAGGACTGTGAGAGCACGCCTCCGCCGTAATCCTGTAAGAACGCAGAAAGTGATGTCGCGAGTGATGAATGTTGCGCAGAGAACGATGTCACGTGTATAAACTGATGATCTGGCGGTGAGAGCCTATCGTCGTTCTGCTGGACACATCTTAGCACCGCAACTTACGAGAAAGAGTGTGATAAAATCAAAGGCACTACTCCGTCAGTACCCGATCAAGAGACACAGAGATATCGTATTCACAGATGAGAAGATTCTCACCATTGACGAGTCGTCTAATCTCCAATATGATCGCGTATGCTGTGCGATCCTTTCTGCGAGAAAGGGTCAAAAACTTCTGCTAGAGTGTATCAAGGCACCCTTGTAGGATTTGTGGTACGGCCCCTGAACAACACCCTGTTTCACAGTAGACAGTAGACTTTCTAACAGGACTCAGTCCCTGCACACAAACAGAGGACTACACGATAGTGGTTGTGGGCGAATGTGCCCACCACATACACCATCTGATTGGCCATCCGGAAATCCCAATGTGAATCCGTTGGACTTCAAGTAGTGGTTGGAGCTTGAGAGAGAGAGAGAGAGAGAGAGAGTAGCCTGCAAGAAACGACACCTCAGCATCGCCAGCCTGAATGTGGATTTGGACCGAGCACTGGCAACGTTTTCATTGCATGTTGTGCGTACGGCTATCGATATGTGGCCTTACAGACTTCGGGCGTGCGTAAAGGCAAAACGAAGACATTTCGAACATTGAGTGCTGCACTTTATACACGTGGTTTGTATGTGCTGACAGAAATGATTGACTGATATATTAAAGGTTTATGCGATGTTCAAGTCATAACAGTATAGGTATATATACTGTTATATATACACCTATATAACAGACTAGGTATATCTCCTTGAATTTATAAGGCCCGCCTTAACTGTCACGCACATACGACAACTTCTTCGTACAAATCGTTCGAAATAATATAACTAAAGAATATATTTACAAAATTGATATCAAAATCGAATACAGACTGTTCCCAATAAAATGATTGTATATTAAAATATACTAGAAAGCGTTTTTAACTTTTAAGAGAAAAAGAATGAGTGATGACGAGAAGAAGAATGGTTTTTATTCATTTGTGACGTCCCCGCGGTTAGCCTAGTGGCTTTGCGCTTCGCAACCTGGGGAAGGAGTGTCCTGGGTTCAATTCCCGTCGCCGACGTGAGGAGCTCAAGGATCTTCCTCAGCCATAGCCAAGTTAGCCCGTCTTGGGCGTGGACAGCAGGGTTTTTTCCCTCAGTTTATCTGGGGTTTTTCATCCCGCAAGCAAGCAAACCGTCCCCGTGAACACACACACACGGATCTGCAGTCATAAATACTTAATCCCCCATGAGGGGGCTCAATCGCCCCAATAGGGACGGGGGAAAACGGGAGGAAACTCCATACGAATAAATAATAAATAAATTCATCTGTGATGAAACGTGTGCACGTGGACAGTGGCGCACCCGGGGGGGGGGGAGAGGCCAAGTGGCCATGGTCCCCAAAAAAGGAAAAAAACACTAGAAAAATTTCCAAAAATCTTTTCCTAATTAAAATTCATTTTTTATTTATGTTGTGTCGCGTATTTCTATACTACTTATGAATTAGCGGCCATATAAGGTGGGAATATCCTGTAGCACTCTGGAACCACGGCCACGGTGAACGTAAGGCGAACGAAGTAGTGCTGGGGCGGACCGAGTGCTACTTCGTTTGTCCGAGCTGGGCCAGAGGAGATCACGTGTATCATGTATTGGCGATCACTGCAGATGCTCAGTCATAGGTCGTATGCAATGCGTAGTGTGTATTCTCAAATCGTCTACTCAACTCGTTCCCCCCAAATTAAACCTTGAGTGCTCGGCCCTCCCCCAGATTAAATCCTGAGTGCGCCACTGATCGTGGATGAAGTGCAAAAAAAGTGAACAATCCGAACTTTAACCCTGTGCAGACGATATCGCTTTCTGTTCAGTGGGAAGTCTGTTCTTAGGCTGCAAAAAAAAAAAAAAAAAAAAGCTTCAGACAAATATCAAATTAAACTGTCCTCACTTTTAATACATATTCTCTGTAGCCTACTTACTTAATTGCGGACACCATACTTAAGCCCATGTGCACACACAGCACTGCATGATCGGGCCGTTGCTCTGGAGCTCCACTGATACAATAATAACAATCTCCAAGAATCTTGATTCGTAACTGGTGGTATTTCTGAAAATACAAGATAGACGGGCTTGAGTATTAGACACATATTAAGAAATAATTCTTTTTTAATTATTAAACGTAATTTCGAATTGAAGTAATTCACCTAAAACACACACACACACACACACACACACACACACACACACACACACACACACACACACACACACACACAGAGAAAGTACATGTAGAAAGAAAAAGATGCACTTCTACCAATAATTAATACCAATTTTGAATTTAAAATTTTAAAACATTTAAAAAATAATGAATATTTGGCGTACAAATTTTCCGATCATGGTGTTCAACTAATAATTCAGGCATTAATCGTGTCTTCGCAAGTTGGGATGGCATGGTCAGTCAAGCGGACATGGTTTCCGACCTACAGTGAAAAATGAACAAAAAATGAGTTGGATGTGGGAACATTTTAACTCCTTCATCCCCAAAAGGAGTAGGCAGTTCTTTTTTATCCTAACCTTTTAATAATATCTCAGCAATGGTGAAAGATGAGTCCCATCATTACTAGTCGACTGCATTTCCACAGGCGATATAAAAATAAAAATAAAGCAATGTTCTTGATCCTAACTAGCATATATATTTATACTTTCATGACTGTTATACGGTCGATTTTGAATTAAGAGAAAAAAATTAATTAAGGAATCCTAGGGAAAAAATTGTCTAGTTGATGAATACAATCTAACCAACGAGTTTTTCTTGTGTAAATATTTTTTCCACAGATCTAAAGCCATGGGAGTTAACACAGCTTAAGTAGCTTCTGCATGGATGGTAATGATATAAATGGTCATCGATATAAATTTTCCTCCAAATTAGTCTGTTATCTGTCAAGATTCCAAAGTCATCAGATCTTATATGTCTGTCTTTTAAGGCTCTTTTTACTGTATCAATCCACCTATATCTTGGTCTTCCTCTGGGTTTTTTTTCCCCCTGCCAACCTGGCAGAGAACACATGTTTTGCTAATCTTTCCTCTCCCATTCTATTTAAGTGAATATACCACCTGAGATTAGCTCTGCTAATACATTCCTGGACATTAACCAAAGGATATCTCAAGAGGATATCAAGAAGAACTTGACATATTAAGAACAGAACCACGGAAACAATAATCCTTTCGTGGACAAGCGGTGTAAGAATGACCACATTGATCCCATGACGGTGTTTTCAAAAGACACGAGACTAGGAATGGTTGGGTAAAGGGTGTTCAATAAGTGAAGGGAACATGAAAACTCGACATCTACAGTATGTGTGGAAGAAGTCATGGTTAATAAAGACAAGGATATTGAAAGGATTGGCGTTCTCGTTATATAACTTCATTAATTGTGAGTTCTCTAAACAGTTAATTCTCTGCTTACCTCAGCAAGTTTATCAAAACGAGCAAATAGTTCGTTCAAAGTGCGGACCAATTCAGGGGCTGGACAAGTGGAAGAAAATGCAGTAAATCCGACAATATCCGCAAAGAGAATACTGAAATAAATAATATACAATCGATAAATAAATGTCTAGTATCAGCAATTAAAAAAATCATATAAAAATTAAACCAAGTTTGTTTATTTTAAACATCAGGAACGGTTAAAAAAGAAAGGGGGGGGGGGAGTGGTACATTAGCACAGAGCGTGAAGTGTAAACTACGTCTTAGTGAAATGCAACAGATGTTCGAGTACTCAGTACCTAAATACTAGACCGGAACGAGTTTTCTGCCTAAATATGACATGAAAAGAGAGTACAGCTTTACTTAAACCGCTACTTTTTTTTTAAGTAGTTCCATCAAGAAAGACATTTGGCATTTTGCCAGTAATAGCTGTTGTTTAGTTCGTTCTTCATGGATTTGAAAAAGACTACTTCAAATCTATATGTTCGTCAAAACGAATTAAACAATATTTTTGCTAACAAACTAGAGAATTTCTTTGTGTACGATGAGAGAATGCATATACAGGAAATACAGTTTCAACTTAGAAATACGAGCTGAAGTTGCCATATATACGCAAAGCGGTGTTCCTAAAGTGAGGTATAGCGGATGCCAGAAATTGCGATAGTTAAAAAAAAAAAAAAAAAAATTAATATGGAAACAAAAACGGATTCCATTACTTTATTCGTTTCTTAACTAGGCCTTGAAATTAATTTATAATATATTTTGAGGTCATATCGTGTGTGATATATATATCATATCATACCGATATATATATCGGTTTTTATGACCTCTTACAGAACAGAGGCATTTTCATCATGCGGCTATTTATGGTCCAAGCATAGCCGAAAAGAGAAAACGCAATGTTCAGTTCTCGTCATCGACGAGAATTCCTTGAATTGTCAAAAAAATTATAAGTATACACGATGATTAGTGACAAGAATCCATAATTTTTCAAAAAAATAAAATAAAATAAAAACATTGACAATCATTTAAAAAAAAAAACTTAAAATTTTATAAAAAAAATAAAAAAGCGAGTTTGCCTGAAACTGAGTTAGTCGGTTCCCTAAACTCGGTATGAGAACAAACTGTATTGCTTCTATGAATGCTTAATACAAAAAATCACGTTCACATATTATTATTGAACTGGGCGAGTACTCAATAACCCATAGCCTCAGCATTTCATTTAGTGTATGGTCATGGCCGAAGAGGTTTAGGCTATGCGGCCAGTGTATTATGTCCGTTAATTGCGTGCATATTTTCCTAGCCGTTTATCTGTTTTGCTGGATGGATAACCCCACTTTCCAGATATGAGAAGGTTAGGTTGGTACTTTTCAACCGAAGGTGAGTTAGCCGTTCGCGGTATGAGCCGGCTATCTCACCTTCACTTGAAAAGTCCTCATAAAGAGTTCGATCATTAAAATTTTGCGAGTCTTTTAACGTATAGTCATAATCAGTCTACCTGACATTTTCATGCCTGCTCATGTAGATCTTCTTAAACTGTCCTGTAACTACCGCTCCTAAGTCCTCGCGAATTTCGGCGGCCACGTGCTTTGGAAGGACAGAAAGTAGAAGCTTTTCCTAGAGAGAAAAATAATAACGATAAAGAATTTTAATTTAAAAAAAAATTAAATGTTTAATATTTTTAAATATTTTAATGTTTAAGATATTTAAAATTTTTAAAATTTCATTCGAATTTTAAAAATCGAAAAAAAATTTTTTTTTTTTGTCACGTGCCTGTTTTTGAGATTCCTCTTCAAGTGTCATCTTTGTTTCCAAACTTTGACGGGTTTCCAGAAAAGATTTTCTCTGTTGTCTCTCAGTAAAGAAATAAGACATGATACCAAGGATGTTGGAACACAGGAACAGAAGAAAATTAGCTCCGATCTAATGGGGGGGGGGATAATAAATCAAATGTAATGCAGACTGTAGTTGCAAAAATAGACAATCAACCGTTTGGATTTTATTATGTTAGACGGTCAAGAAATTCTTATATATGTTTGCCACACCCGCAATAAATAATCTACGATATAATATTTTTTAAAATGTCGGAAAAATCTATAAACTAATGGTCCCTTTAAGCACTCTTGACAATACTCATTGATCAAAGCTAAAAATACAATTAGGATGACGCCTTGATCAATAATGAGTATAAAATTACAAACTTGCATTGTTAGCCAACTTATGGGATTGTTTGGAATGGAAAAGGTCAAATCGCTCATTAAAATAATTAATTCAATTTGATTAATTTGTAGTTAAGTTTGTATTCTTTATAATAATAGCATGGCATTTGTAGCTAATACTTAAATGATGGAACACATTTCTGTAACATAATCCTTGGATATTTCGTAAGCTGTTTTTAAGTTATTTTATTTTTTTGCTTAGTCACGAAATATTTTGTCAACACTTATGGATTCTGTTATTAAATATGTCAGTTTAAAATGTCAAAGCTCATGTTGTCATGGTAACAAAAGCAATCAACGTGTTTTTGAACTTCAAGTATACACAGAAATTTCTTCTATAATTGCCTAATAAAATGCATATCTTTACAGTTATCGAAGTTATTATGTTCATAAAGGAGAACCGCAAAACTTTTGTAAGAATGTTTCATCTATCGGTTTTTATTTAATCCAACATGTCGTGTGACATCTCCATAGAAATGGTTGGTGGTATGGGAATGCTTTTATAAAAGTTCTCTTTCTATTTATTCAGAGTAACAATAAATCGAATTTGCAATATTCAGAGTAACAATAAATAGAATTTGCAATATTTACAGAAACAAATTTGTGAAATGTCAGAATAAAATAACAATTGCAAATAAAATATTCAATTATTTTTCAACAGCCAACTGACATTATGAAAATTTCAAAAATATTGAAAATACGATCGATTTTTTTTACCATTTCTATTTATGCATAGTTTAATAATATCAATTTATTTATTTTTTTTAAAGAAAAATTAAATGTAAATAAGTTACAGGTGTAAGAAGGAAATAAACTACAATTTTTAACTGCAGAAATATTGCTTTAATCAAATATAATTTTTAAATATTTATACTTTTATAGAAAAATACTTTTAACTGTGATATTTAAATAAATGAAAGACACTGATATTCAAATAATTCTACATTTTAGAAATCAAACTCAAATAGAAGTAAACAAGCAAATGGGCGACTGTCCGGGGAGCGCATGCGCACTAGTGTCTTTGATAGTATGATGTTTTTGCTCAGATGTTTTTAAAATTATCTTCTGGATATATTTTGAATTTTAAACAAGAAGGGGAGAACAAATGAAATATATTTTTTCTATAGGAACGTTTTCAGTAAATCTTTGAAATATCACTGACTGATTAGTCAATGACTTGAGAAATTGGTAAAGTGATATGGTTATGGTCAGTGACGCACTCAGGATTTATCTTGGGGGGAGGGCGAGTTGAGTAGACGATTTGAGAATACACACACTACGTATCGCATACGACCTGTGACTGAGCATTTGCAATGATCACTAATTCATAAGTAGTATAGAAATAGAAAACACGACACAATATAAATAAAAAATGAATTTTAATTAGGAAAAGATTTCTGGAAAATTTTCTACTGCTCTTTTTTTTTTACCTTTTTCTTTGGGGTGCCAGGGTTACTTCCCCCCCCCCCTCTGGATACGTCACTGATTATGGTTATCGTCAAGGAACATATGAATACAGTCAGGGCCGACGCTACATTTTGGCAAACTAGGCAACTGCCTAGGGCGCAAGCCATGAAGGGGCGCAAAACTTCAAGCTATGATTTATTGATACTTTACTAAAATATCAAAATTAAATAGTGATATATGATTTAGGGATCGATTCTTTTTCCTTATCCCTCACACATCACACTATTTTACTATTAATTTTTGGTTGTTTTTTTGTTCCTTACCTAAATGATTTGAACTTACCGCTATTTAAAATTCAGTTAAGATAAATATTTTAAAACGTTAACATTTAAAATATTAAATTTTGATATTTTATAACTTTTTTTGTAAATGAATTATAACGGAGAATTTTCAAATTAATTAAAAAAGCCCTATTAATTTAACCTGAAAGACAATTTAATTTTGTTTAATGTCAATTAAAAACATTTTAGTTTATGAAATAAGGGGCGCACTTGTAAACTTTGCCTAGGGCGCAAAATAACCTGGCACCGACAGTGAATACAGTGTAAAACAAAATAAACTATACAAAACATATTTGTACTTACCTGATAGCCAACGCTTTCATCCGTCTGGGGTGTAACTCCTACGACCACCAGGTGGAGCGCAGTTAGCAAAAAACCCAACATTACACTCACTCTCAATGGCAGAGGCAACAGAACATATACGTCATACGTGTAGAGCAAAACATAACTGACGGAATCACTGGGCATGCGCGGTACGCTGTACATCCACATGTCACACAGTACATGACTTACATGCAATATCCACGCTGCAACAGGAATGAAAGTCCACAGTTTTTTGTTTACCCTGTACTTCCAACACAGTACCAGGAACACAATAGTCAGGATTAGCAAGGCAACCAAAATGACTACTTGAGGGACCCTTGTAATGTTCAACACGTATCCATAGAGTGCTAACAGGGCAATATTCACCACACCAAGAATCATCAGAAGGGACCTTAAATCACTGTTTTTCTCATTCTGACAATATTCTCGATACAGCCGTTCTGCATTCCGATCGGCGAAACTAAACTGCATACATTGGGGCAAATGCCGCTGGAATCCACTGCTGTCCAGAATAAGATCCGTCTCCCCTCTACGGAGAAACGAATATTTCTTGCATACGGAGCGAGAAAGTTTTCTACGTACGTTTTTAGCAGTGCTTCCCTCAGAATTTGGTAAGTCATCTTTTCCTGGAGCCATTGGGGAACAGACTTCTACTCTTCCTTCTCCTCCTAAGGAGAAGGGAGTCTCTCAAGAGAACACTGAAAAATAAAAAAAAAAGGAGGAAGAACTGAATATGAATTTAAATAGTTTAATGTTTAACTCGCATCCACTCTCAAGACAAGTGGATGCGAGTTTGAATCCCCGGATGAATGTTTGTGATAAAATAAAAAAAAAATTAATGACAGTTCACAAAAACTTGAAGATAATAACAACGAAAGAGAAGTTAGTAAATACGACACAAATATCAATGATCTCCCCGCCCCCCCAAAAAAATCATAAACCTCGTGTATAAGAAATAAAAATAAATAAATAAAAATACAAAACATATATTAAATCAATGAAAATAAAAATCCTGAGCTCACAATCCAATTTGCATTATTGGTATGCAAACAAATCTTACGTATGGCGAGAGCTACATAAAAAAAATAAAATTAAAATAAATAAAATAATAATAATACTCCTGTTTTCACTGTTAGCCGAGAGAATGTAATTAATATTTATACCACCAAAATACCAATAATAGAAAAAATAAGTTGAAATGAGCACATGGTTTGTGTGCATTCAATTTACTAATACGTTTTTTTGACATCGTTGTCGGCACTTATTAATTAGCAAGCACGATAACGTTCGTTTACAGAAATAGAGTGCGTGCTCTTATCTTTGAAGGCATCTGGGCTATTTATATTCAAGCGATAAAGTTTTCATGTTCTGCAGTATACGTACGTTGGTGGAACTCAGACAAATCGATTCAGGATATAGTTTGTGTTCCAAATTTCGTCTGTGTGATGAAAATTTTATAAAGGAATGGTACTTGAATTTATAAGCTGATATTGACACGGTTCTAATATCGGTAATTTGTTCAGTTTGAAATACGCTAGTTTAAAATAAAAGAAAAGCAAGTTAAAAAGATATATTTCATGGCAGCATTCGTTATCACAACAATTGAGTCTAGAAATGGGTCCATTATTTTGCTGATGGACCCAGAAAAAAAATCGTTTTATTAATTATAGCAAAAAAAAAAAAGAAATATATATATATATCATTTTTAATCATTTGTCAAGAAAAATGGAATTATAAAGTGAGGAGGGATTTCCATTAATCAAAGTAGTTAAATACCGAAAAATATTAAGGATATAACATGAGATAAACATTAAACGTATTAATCTCATAACTGTTTACATATAATACATCGTCATTGTTTTGATATTGTTTTTATCAATAAAAATATAAGTATTATATATAAAAAATATGCTATTTAAAATATTAATAAAATATATAAAAATTATTTAAATTAATTAGTTTTAAAAATAATAATAATTATTATTATTATTACACCTATTTATAACTGCTGTATATTAAATATATAAATTTGTTTTGCCTAATAATTTTGCCTAATAATTGGATACAATGAATTCAATCCAATACCCTTGGAGGGTAATGGATGGCAATGCTGTAGCCAATGAAGTTCTAACTGAGGCTCGGCTATTGCTGTTACCCTCCTGCCATGATCAGAGTTTTAATAGCTCAATAACACCTTATCCCTACACTGTCCTCTACAGATAACGGGGAAGATGAAAAGCATTCTTGCTTCGCCCCTTTAAGCCAGTCCTTATAAGGTATAATTTTGTGTTTTTTATTAGGCAAAACTTTTTTTTGTGTTGGATTGATTCATTCAATCCAATACCCTTGGAGGGTAATGAATGGCAATGCTGTAGCTAATGAAGTTCTAACTGAGGCTCGGCTATTGCTGTTACCCTCCTGCCATGATCAGAGTTTTAATAGCTCAATAACACCTTATCCCTACACTGTCGTCTACAGATAACGGGGAAGATGAAAAGCATTCTTGCTTCGCCCCTTTAAGCCAGTCCTTATAAGGTATAATTTTGTGTTTTTTATTAGGCAAAACTTTTTTTTGTGTTGGATTGATTCATTCAATCCAATACCCTTGGAGGGTAATGAATGGCAATGCTGTAGCTAATGAAGTTCTAACTGAGGCTCGGGTATTGCTGTTACCCTCCTGCCATGATCAGAGCTTTAATAGCTCAATAACACCTTATCCCTACACTGTCGTCTACAGATAACGGGGAAGATGAAAAGCATTCTTGCTTCGCCCCTTTAAGCCAGTCCTTATAAGGACTATAATTTTGTGTTGCTAAAATCCAGGATCCAGGGTAACGAATGGCAATGCTGTACCAATGAAGTTTTACTGAAGTTCGGCTGTTGCTGTTATCCTGGGTAATGAGTTCGCTCTCTTAGGGTTTTTGCCCTAAGGGAGCAATTTGAGTCCACCGCGGAAAGTGTTCTCCTGCACGGCCCGCTGAGGGGTTCTGGCCGGTGAATTAAATTATTTTCTTCGGAATGAGCGGTTCTGCTCGGTGGTCGAGTTTCACTGAGTGGAACCAACGCGGAGATTTAGACGGTCTTTCGCTCACGAATGAGTGGCCTAGAGATCGTCTGATTTTTTGAGATTTTACCCTTTACTTAAACAACAGGGTAACGAATGGTAATGCTGTATCAATGAAGTTTAATTGAGGTTGTTGCTGTTACCCTGTGGGGCGCTGAGATTCGAGAGTTTGAGTACGCTCTCTTAAGGGAGCAATTTGAGTCTCCGGGGAAAGTGTTCTCCGGCACGGCCCGCTGAGGAGCTTTGTCGGTGAATGCTTTTCTTCGGAATATGAGCGGTTCTGCTCGGTGGTGGTGTGTGGGTGGAAGGACATCACTGAGTGGAGCCAACGCTGAGATGGACGGTCTTTCGCCCACGATTGAGTGGCCTAGGGCTCGTCCGAATCTTTAGAGACGGCTTTACCTTAACATATGGCAATGCTGTAGCCAATAAGTTTTAACTGAAGCTCGGCTGTTGCTGTTACCCCCTGAGACGCTGAGTTTTGCTCCCAGTGAGGGGGGGGGGGGGAGTGCCTGAGAGTGCATTTTGAGTCTCCGGTGAGGGGCTGTGTCGGTGGATGCTTTTCCCCGGAATATGAGCGGTTCTGCTCGGTGGTGGGGGAGCCCGTCACTGAGTGGAGCCAACGCTGAGTTGGACGATCTTTCGGCCATAATTTTTAGAGTTGGCTTTACTTTAATATCAGCCAATGAAGTTTTAACTGAGGCATGGCTATTGTCGTTACCCAGCTAAAGTTATTGAACTAAAGGCTCTAATCACCGATTAGAGCCTTTAGCTCAATAACACACATTTTCTTTAATGAGAAGAAGGGATAAACAGTCAATGACTCAGTCCATCTCCCCCCCCCCCAAAAAAAAAGGTTTGCGTTGCAAGAGGTTCGATTGAAATCAAACTACTAATAGATAGCTAATATATTTTCAGTAACAATGATTTAATTGAAACTACGACTGACATAAACGGACAACTACAGCATCTTGTATTCGTTTAAAGTTCCATTATATTGATCCAGTCAGAGAGAGAGATCATCACAATATATAATTTCAACGCCTTGTGCTTCTATAAATAATCCTGCCGAAACAAATATTGGGATGGTTCAACAAATTCTTCTTCCAATATCGGTAGCCATGAGCTTTGCTATGGCTTACGACTAGAGAGTGGAGATAGCTGTCGACTGAGTTTCGTTAATTAATTAGAGGATAAAGGAGTTCCCCTTACTCCCTTGGGAGAATAAAAAAGCGTTAGCTGATTTAATCCGAATCTATTTAATTCTAATTAAGTCAATGTCCTAATTAGGTTTCATAACATTAGATTCAAAGATTCTAGTCATCACACATATATTAAAATATCTAGAACTCCTTAAGTTCACTGTATGCATAAGACATTTTATTCCCAATAAAGATGAGTTGAAATTATGGCAGAGCAACTAAGACTATAGGGGCCAAAATTCTGAATGTTATATGCCTACTTTACTAGATGAAAAAGCCAGTTTCCCGGAGGTCTCCTAACCCTCTGTCATGCATTATCTAACTCAGCCCTATAGCATTCTATAATGCTGGTGTATGAATGCATAATACATCTCCATACAAATGATGTGGGTGCTTGTAACAACTCCTAATAATGTTTCGTTCTTCTTATATACACCGTTAACTTGACGTTTGAATGTGCTTCATTAGAAGAGGCGTGAAGAGTACAGAAGAAAGTGAAGATCAGAGTCAAGATGCATATAGATCCATTTATACCTTCCATCTCTCTCTCTTGTTCATATTTCTTGTCTGTAGTCAGCGCTTTTAGCCAGGCATAAACTATGCTCTTAAGTAGAGTATTCAGCTAAAAATAATATCAAAAACGACAGCAACCTTCCTTCTTGTCTTAAGGTTATATGCGACTACCAAGGTCATATTTAATGTACTTGCCGTGCAGCAGCAACAACCGATACTACTAGTTAGAATCTGCCGTTAGAATAAGATCAACAACAAAAAAAGAAAAAAGCAATATCCATGGTAACGACATCGATATCATAAAAAGCACTTCGTTAATGATTATGAAATACACGTGTCCATTTTGATCATCTTTCTTTGTCTCCCTTTGACAAGATCGCATGTAACTGATACCGCGAATCTGCAGACAAATGAGAAATTCCTTTGTCTATAATAAAGGCGATAAAGAACGTTTCAAAAACTCTGTATACGAAAACATATACTAGTCCAGAATATTCCAAATAATGGTAAAATAAACATGTAATTATAAAATACAATACATGAATAATACTAATAAAAACATACTAATTAAATTAGGCTTTAGGATCGTAGCCCTAAAGTTTAGTTTATATCGTTTCATTTAACTTTGAACCACTGACCAGAAGGGAAGCACCCACGGTCTAAATTTATTTTCATTCTCATATATCTTTACGCATAAGTTTCAAAAACACACACTGGTCGATTCTATAATATCACGTGTTCAACGCCGTTTCTGTGCTTTCTCACTATAAAAATAAAAAAAGCGAAAACAAGCCACGGGCTCTTAAACCAAATGTGTTTCTTCTTGCCTGAAGGTTTTAAATGGATCTGAACTAATAAGATGTTATGGTTCTGATAATGTAAACACCCGTTTATTAGTTAACATTAGTAAGTTGTCATTTTGAAAAGGAGGAAAAATTTTTATTAAAAATATTTTATTCTGAATTATGGAATTTTCATGAGTGATGTCATTTCTATAATTCTTCTAATGAAATGTTCTTAGTATTAAAAACCAAAAACATGTGGAAGAACTGTATTTACGACAAAAAAAAAGTTTACTTTGATTAAATTTCACAGTAGGTGGCGCTAGTTACCTGTCTGTCTAGGAAGTAATTCAGTAAGGTACTAACGACTGTTCCGAGTAATTTAAAGTCATCTGCATTTCATTATACCACTCTAAGAGGAAAAATCTTTGACCTGGGACAGCGCAGACAACCACGAAATTTTCATTTAGGCGAGTGCACTTATGTGTAAGTAAAGCCGTCTCTAAAAATTCGGACGATCTCTAGACCACTCAATAGTGGGCGAAAGACCGTCCATCTCAACGTTGGCTCCACTCAGTGATGGCCTTCCACCCACACACACTACCACCGAGCAGAACCGCTCATATTCCGAAGAAAAGCATTAACCGGCAAAGCCCCTCCACGGGCCGTGCCGGAAAACACTTTCCCCAGAGACTCAAATTGCTCCCTTAAGGCAAAAACCTTAAGAGAGCGAACTCATAATAGCCCCCAACCGGTTTCAGGTTCATCAGTGAGTGCAATCAAAACACAATTACGAAATTACTATTACTAGACCTTTTAAAAATTATGATAGAAAAATTATTTTGGTAAAATGATTTATAATTCTAGATTTTTTTCTTATTTCTTGAAAATATTTTGCATCTTATGAAATTGTATTTATGTTTTCTTAGTCAACTGAATTTTATATAAATCATCAAAATTATGCAATAAATATAAACCGAATCACAAATTTAATAAACTCCTTGCTGAAGAGATGATGCCCTTATTACATACAGCTCTATTTTATATATTACAGTAGTCTCTTGTGTGTTGGTTCTCAAGCCAATTTCCCAGCATTATTGAAGGAAAAATCGGTTTTCTCTTAAAAAACTAAAGTTGCCATCTACAACACAGACCAGTTAACTATCACTACTTAAAAAAAGAGATTTAAAAATCTCTTATTAGGTATTAATATTATTACAAAATATTCGTAGTCTAACCATTATATGCTGGGTTGATATCCAGTTGAAAAGGCAATCAAATAATGAAACTTACAATTTCTTTTAAGTTAGCCAATCAGCTGTTTATACAATGGCCCAATGGGAAGAAAGTATATGTGCTCACGTGACTCAGCCAAATGTAAAATAGTTTGAAACTTATGTAACAAGTTTCTGTATTTGTACAAAAAACTATTTACGTATAAAACATCCTATTTTAAATTTAAACGTTATTTTTAACGTCGAATATCAGAGCAGAATAAATTTCTCTTTATTACTTTTAGTTAATCCATAAACGAGCAAGGATTTTTTAGCAAAATTAATCTACCCATTTCAACGATAATAAATTACTTTGGAACCGAATCGCATTTTTGACAGAAGTTAATAAGGAAAGGGATGGCTATAAATAAGAACGAGTTTTCAGTGGGCATGAAGCCATCATACTTCCAGAAACCACTTTATTCTACCACTAGAGAATCTCTTACTTTTTTTACCCACTGTAACAAGACTCTCAAACTCTCGTTGGGGTTTTATTATAGTAACACAGAATAAGTAATATAGTGCAGAAAAAATAGTTACAAAATCCTCATCATTTAGTAGTAGGTGATGCCACCCGGTCTGTGTGGTTGGTAGTCTGACTTTAAGACGTATTTACAGTACACGAAAGAAAAAAAGAAACACATACATTAAGGAACGCTAGTCAAGTTGCCAAAAGTTAGAAATTTTTGGAAGTTATATTTGGAAAGTAGCTACCGATGCAGATACAAATCGTCTGAAAGTATTAAGTGTGTGTGTGTGTGTGTGTGTGTGTGTGTGTGTGTGTGTGTGTGTGTGTGTGTGTGTGTGTGTGTGTGTGTGTGTTCGCTAAAGATTTTTGCTAAAACTCCACTGCCCATTAGCCAAAGCTTTTAGAATTTTTTGTTTTGATTTAGCAAATGGCTCACATCTTTCTCACTTAACAAATCCCTCGGTGCAATCATTTATCAAAATAGACTGAATGTACAATGAGTTACTATTCAGATGCTCGTAATACAAAGGAAAGTGCCTAATCCTTTTATTCGATGGTAAACTCTGACAAACAACGAAATGTGCAAGTCTAATGATGCTTTTTATTCTCTTTATTTTTTTTTCGTGAACAAGTTTATGGAAAGACTTAACTCTCAAACGATCATGTGTGTTTATGTTTATGAAAAGAGTAGATTACTAACTCTCAATATGTTTATGAAAAGAGTAGATTACTAACTCTCAATATGTTTATGAAAAGAGTAGATTACTAACTCTCAATAATCATTAAGTCCACTGTAGAAGATAAAAATATAATAGAAAAAAAACTTTTACTGTTTCATTTATAATTATAGTTTAAATAATTTTTTTTTGTAAAAAGTTTAAAATATTTTGAGCAATATATGTAAATATTATAAATCCACTGTAATTTTATAAACTATTATAAAATACACCGAATAAAAATGTAAAAAAATTATTTTTTGTTTATTTATTTTGTTACATTTTATTATTATTTATTATCATCATCATGCTTGTCAAGGATTTAGGCCTAGAGTGGTCTGTTTCGGCGTTAGAAGTCATCGTTGAATCGTTTAAGAGGACGTCCTGGTTTTCTTTTTCCTAATGGCTTGTACTTTAAGGCTTGTTTTGGTAATCTTTCTGTTTCATTCTTTGAACGTGTTCCATCCATTTATATTTATATTTTTTAATTTTTTCTATTACTGGTTCTTGGTTTAATTCTTTCATAATATCTTCGTTTCTTTTGTGATCAAATAGGGTATACTTTGCAGTTTTTCTCATAAACTTCATTTCTGATTTTTGTTAATCTTTGTTTGTCTTTTTGTTTTATTGACCAGATTTCGCTTCCATACATTAAGACCGGTAAGGGTAATGTATTGTATACTTTTAGCCTGGTTTGTTTTTGAACTAGGTTTGGTTTAAATATAGAGTTAATTACACCTGTTATTTTTAAATATTTTGCAATTTTTACGTTTATATCTTTTTCATTTTCATAAGTGATCATACATCCTAGGTAGTTAAATGAATTCACCTGTTCTAAGATCCTGTTATCTATTATTATTTTAGTTCTTGCTGGATCTTGTCCTTTAAAGGCCATAGTTTTTGATTTTTACGTTGATATTATCATACCATAATCTTTGGATATCTCATTTAGATTTAAAACTTTCTGTAAGTTATCTTCAGAATTTGTAATTATTATTCGGTCGTCTGCAAAGAGGAGAGTGTTTAAGTTAACTGTAGGTGAAAGTTTAATTCCTTGATGTAAATTTTTATTCCATTTGATGATTATTTCATTTAGATAAATATTAAAAAGAGTTGCTGAGAGGGGACATCCCTGTCGGACCCCTTGGTTTATCACTCTTGTATATGATAGCTCGTGATTTAATCTTATTTGTATTTGATTATTTTCATATATACTTGTGATAGCTTTTAGGATATTATTTGGTATTTGTCTTTCTTTTAATATGTTAAATAATATGTTTCTTTTAACTTTGTCAAATGCTTTTTCAAAGTCAATAAATGCAATATGTGTTTCTAAATTATATTCTCTTCTTTTCTCTATTATTAATTTTAGGCAAAAGACTGGGTCTATACATGATCGTCCTTTTCTAAATCCATTCTGTACCTCTAGAATAAAGTTTTCGGAATATTTCATTAGTTTGTTATTTAAGATTCTGCTATATATTTTGTAACAGGAATTTAGTACACTGATACCTCTGTAGTTTTTAGGGTCGGTCATCTCTATTACCTTTTTTAAAGAAAGGAATCACAATTGCTTTTTTCCATTCTATTGGGGGGGATACCAGTTGAGTAAATTTTATTAAAAATAATAAGAGTCTTTCTTTGAATAATAATAAATAATTTATTATTATTTATTTATTGTTAAACTATATATTAACATGAGCACAATAGAATGTGTGTGTGTGTGTGTGTGTGTGTGTGTGTGTGTGTGTGTGTGTGTGTGTGTGTGTGTGTGTGTGTGTGTGTGTGTGTGTGTGTGTGTGTGTGTGTGTGTGTGTGTGTGTGTGTGTGTGTGTGTGTGTGTGTGTGTGTGTGTGTGTGTGTGTGTGTGTGTGTGTGTGTGTGTGTGTGTGTGTGTGTGTGAGTTTCTATATGCGAATAAAATTATACTAAAAGTAGTTTGTTTTTGTGATATCTATCTAAACTGTTATAAAACAGAAATATGTTGCTCTATTCAAAAAAAAAAAAAAGAGAAACGCCCCATTAAACTATGCCAGTACCATGCAATCAATATGCTTTGATTCTGTTATGTCATGTCATGTTACTACGCCATTAGAATATTTTAGTATGTATTGTGCACTGGCTCAGTGACACAGCACGTTTTGAACACTTCCATGCAAACAGGAACTAATGGCCACTTCGACTGAATATTAAAACACTTGTGGAGAGCATTTAATTCAAAATCTGTACCTTTTGTAATTGTATATGTTAAAAAGTTTATGATAATTTAAAAATAAAAAAAATCCTATAGTAATTCCAGAATATTTTGTAATATGTAAAAAAGAATACAGATGATATAGTCAGGTCCTTCGGAATAATTTTGAGTGATCTAGTTGCGACTGAAGAAGAATTTTAACAATTATTTTTGTTGCAAATGTATACATGTACACTGGCCAGTTGGCAGAGGAAATACTTCTTGAGAGGCAAGATAGCTAATGAGGAAGAAACTGTTGATATCTTTTGTCGGTGGATAAGGTTAGAGGCAGGGATGATATTTATTTCCCTTAGTGGTAAACAGCTGTCTGTAGTTCCTTGGATCATTTTCAGTGAACAGCTGATGGTAAGAATATTTCTTTCTTATTTGAAGTATGCCAGTTCACAACGGGGGTTTTTGCATTAAAAAAAAAAGTACATAAACAAACAAAACCAGTTATCCGCCACTAGGCCTAGTGTTAAGCCTAACCTTGTTGACTGACCATTATTTTTGAAATTTAAAAAGAAAATAAAGGGACGTTATTTATTTTATTTATTTATTTTTATTTTTTTATTTTTTTTTATTTTATTTATTATTTTTTTTTTTTTTGTTACACAACAGTTTGATGCCACTATTTAATAATTTTTAATTTCAAGTCTGCAAGTAATCAAACAAACATGGACGCAGTTTATTTTTCTTCACTTCTATAAATATAATGGGGCAATTAGCAACGCGATCCAGCTGTTAATAATACAAATACTACAATAACGATCGTAACAAAGTCGATTTGCCACAGTGTTTATTATGCTATCACATCTGCAGGGATAATTCTTGTCGTATCTGACAAAACAAAATCACCGGTTACCGAAAGTATTGTAAACTCGTTTCAATTATGTATATTTTGATTGCACCAAATTAAAACCGATTCAAATTCTAAATGTAGCACTAAATATAACTGTAAGCTTCTTAGCGGCAAGAGGGGGAAAGTTATATGAGTGTAACATGATGATCTAATCACGATTTCTGTAAGTTAAATACCACACAGATTAAAAGTAAATAAACACAGTATTTGTATATGCATTCAGATATTACAATATTCTTCCAGAATAAAACAAAGGAAATATTATTTATTTTTACACAAAATTATGGGGTAAGCACTTAAAGGTTAGTACTTCCGGTGAGTGAAGTTTCTTAGAAAAGTATGAAGGCTAAGTGAGATGAATATTTTTTTAAATCCATTTTACGACGCTAATTGGAATTCCTGATATTCAATATATTATAGTCAAGTTTGCGCCTGAACGTAGTTCAAGTCTGAGGCAACTCATGGTAAAGATGGAGTAAGCCCGATCACTTTCCTTAGTATTTCTCCCTAATGCAAAGCACATTCCCTTACGGCATTTTTTGGGTCTGGCTCCCACTGACTAGACCTCAATAAAGGTCGAAACTGGTCTGGGTAGTGGCCCTTGCCTTTAATGCATCGCATCATACATCTCGGTAAGGGGATGTGCTTTGCATTAGAGGGAAATACTAGGAAAGTGATCGGGCTTACTCCACCTTTACCACGAGTTGCCTCAGACTTGAACTACGTTCAAACTTGACTTACTTGTCTGTTTGCTTACTTGGGAAAAAGGATTAAAATCTAATATATATATATATATATATATATATATATATATATATATATATATATATATATATATATATATATATATATATATATATATATATATATATATATATATATATATATATATATACCAAGCAATTATAAAATTGCTTGGTATATATATATTTCAAACTCTGCTGTACAAAGCAGGGAAGATTGCAACCTACATAGACGGGTAGTAGTAGTAATAGTGGTTTTTTTTTTTTTTTATATATATATATAGAGAGAGAGAGAAATAATTTAATATATATATATATTTTTATAATCATCTTTAATGATATTCCATTCCAGCTTGTAATTTTTACAAAATTGAGCACTGAGTGCTGCATATGTGATTCATTATCTACATTGCATTTCAATTAAAATTGTGATAATAATACTTTTTTGCATCAATATTTACAACACGTGTTCTTCTAATATAACAATGAAGATTACACGGAATTTTTGAATAATGAATAATAATAATAATAATGTCTCAGATAAATTACATACATATAATTATTACAGATGTTTTTTGCATGTTTACATATTATGTATAAAATAAATTTTCTATTTTCATTGTACAGAATATTTACAATTAATGAATATTACACTTGATGCTCTGTACATTATACTGTACGCAGTTTAAGGCACATTATTTCTTTCCAGTATTTTTTATTTGGATACAAATTCATATACTTTATTTTTTATTGTTCATTAGCTGTATCTTCATTATTATTATACACCGTACTGACTGTTTTGTAACATAATTTGCAGTCTTTGATTATGAGGATTATGTGTGGATAAGTGAGGCAGATTAATCCCACCTACTTCGAAGCTTGGGTTAGCTTTTATGATGAGAGTGGGATTAGCCTTCACTATTTATATTGTTGTTACTGTTTATGAATGGCATTGGATGCTGATGATTTTTAATGTGTATATTAGTGTTATTGGTATGTTTTCCAGAGTTCGTGTTTTAATGTTCTGTAGTTATCTACGTTAATTTCTTGGTAGGTTATTGAGTAGCGTGGGTATCTGATGTGATCTCACAAAAGAACCGTATCAGTTGTTGAAGGGTGCAGGGATGTAGAGAGTTGTTGTGGATCGTGTTATACGATATGTGTCTCTGTTGTTTCGATAAGTGATGTTGAGGTAATTCCTTATTAATGTTATGTAGTGTTTCAGATTTTTAATGCTCAGGATTCTGTGTATCGCCATGCGCTGGTCGGATATTGGTTGTTGCGTGTAAGGTGTCCAAATCACTGTTGACACAATTTTCCTGTGTAATATTTCTAATTTTGTTAGGTGGCTGTTTGATGTGTTTGCATAGAAAGTTATACCGTATCTGCGTAGGGATTCGCAGATACCGTGATATAGGAGTTTTTTTAGGAATAATAATATATTAATAATAATATAATAGTAATAATAATATAATAGTAATAATAATAATAATTGGGCTCTGGCAACCTTAACTATAAATCGTTTCTGACGATTGTTCTTTTAGCATAACATCTAATGGTAATTTCATATCCACTTTCTGTATCTAATGAAATAATTACTGACCAAAACGAATGTGATGTTATGTTTCCATGGTAACGACAGTCGACTCCTGTACTATTCATTACTGAGCAATAGATATATATTTTCCCACATAGTAGTACGAAAAATTTAAAAAAAATTAATTCATTAATTAATTTTTATACAAAGATCAGGGAGATTTCTGATTAGTACTGACTTATATCTCAATATAAGTAAATCATATCTTGTGTAGCAACTTTTTCAATTGTTAACGTAGCAAATTCATGCCTTAATCTCGTGCCTCATAAAACATTTTGGATTTGGATTTGTTTTCATATCACCCAATCGCAGATTTTTTTTCATATAACTTAGTACTAGCCAAACATGTCTGAAAACAAACTTAAAGTATTATTTATTGGTTAAAACTTTGCTATCTAAAGCAAAGTTTTGAAGTACTTTTGCTTCTTTCTAGAAATAATAATGCTTATCAATGTATTCAGTTAGTTTAAAGCTGTTAATGGACGTTAAACTTAAGATAGTGAACCAAAATACCATCAATTCAATCTTCAATTAATAATGTACTGATCAGAGTCAATTTTTTTTTACTATAAACTCTGTTATAAATTATTGCGAAATTTATGACGTTAGCCATTTTTCTGGAATATGTGTACCAGCTGAAAGAAAAAAAAAATACTACGTGACTCAACAGAAATAATTTCAAGGAAATTCAAGTTAAATGATTAGTTATGAATAGCACTAGAAATGGGACATGATACAGAGTTAACCCACTTCCAGCAAGGTTGTATCAAAAGTTTCCAGGTTGAGCATTAAAAATGTGTTCGATTGCGGAACAAATACAGGCTTGAAAATCATCTGTGGCTGAAGTCATTATTCTGATTTCAGCCACAGATGATTTAAACGCGTTGAAACATAATAACTTTAGTCAGATAAACTGGCACAAAGGAACAGTTGCTTACTTTTTTGTAAATGTAGATTTCTCAATAAAAAAAAATATAGGCGTCGAAGCCTCCGTAGTTTTAATTTTTGCATATGTTGAACACTAACAACAGAATAACAAAATGAAACAAGACGCATTTTTGGACATGTCGATAGCAATAGAGTTTAACCGTAGATGGATTACAGTTTCCAATAATAATAATAAAGTGCTGTAAATCGGCAAAGTTACATCATTCTACCTTACAGATCATTATAACTTCTTAACCAGATGTATACCACTGTTATTTAGAGATTCCTGGGCACCTTACTTGATCAGGAGATGGATAGCGCAGTACCGAGAACATTTAAATATATCAGAACTGTTTTTGTTACATATAATCGAAGTAATCGCCCTAGAATATAAAATTAGCAACCTATTAACCTACATACTGAACAGAAATTTTGCAGATGTTAGTGACATGTGTTTTGATACATTGGATATCTCGGTACACTCGTATAATACATGAGGTTGCTCTTACAGCCATATTTGAAGTACATTGCGAAAGTCAAAATTCCGATATCGAAAAGCCTGAAACAACTTAAAAAAAAAAAAAAAAGACAATACTTGTTTTCTAGAACAAGGTTTCTGGTTTATCTATCTCGGCTTATTCTTAATATTCATTGATAGAACAGGCATGAAAAGTTTTACAACAAAACATTTGACTGCAGTAGTGGTATATCGCATGGAATTTTATTCGTGTGGGGTTCCCCCGTTCCTCGACCACCCCTTAGGACTGGTTGAGCCCTCAAAATGAGGGATTAAGTATGTATTTTTTTGACTGTAGCAACGTGTGTTCACGGGGCTGGATTGCCTGTTCTGAAGGACGAACAATCCGATTTTCAGAGAGAAAAAACCCCTACCTCCGTATGAGACTGGCTAACTCACCTTTAGTCGAAAAAGACCAGATAAAGGTTCCTCACATCACTGACGGGAATTGAACCCAGGTCTTTCCGATCAAAGGGCTTCGTCTATACCGACTGAGCTACGGAGGCTTAAGAACTAAAAATAAAATTTTGAATTCAGTAGACAGTAACATGACAATTAAAACTTTAAATCAAAGAAAATACAAACCACGATAAAAATCAGTTTTTGATTTTTTAATTCTCTTCATGTATTCAGCGTCGATTGCAGCCACACTACAAATACAAATTATTTATTGCATAGATGAAAATCCTTATTTCATTTTGGTCATTGGTTTTATTTTACATTGTAACTGATAAAGACAATACAAAATAGAAATTGTAGCTTTACTGGTTGATAGACTCAGACATAGAAAATCTAGAAGGGTTGGTTAAAAAGGCTCTTTAACTAACTTTAGAATTTGTAGTCTTCAGAATCTCTAAGTCGTCACCACATTTCTAACTTATTAATGAAAATATATACTTTAGAAATGCTATTGGCGGATTGTTTTGAGTGGCGACCGAAGCAACTAAGATTATTTTTTAAAAAAATGAATCCGTCGAATCTTATGTTATATCCAGAAAGTACTCCCAATATATACACGCAATAGACGAAATATTAGAAGAGTCCCGAACAAAATCCGAAAAACTAGCACATCGTAGTAGCTGTAAAAAGGTAGTGAGTTGGACGGTATCTTCATTAATGTGCATATGATAATGAACAAAAGTTGTGAGTAACCTCGAACAATAGATGATAATGGGAGCCAGACCACCTGTCTGAAAACTTGTCTTGATGAGATGATAACAGCCAAGAATGTCTCCGATAAACCTATAATAGTATGACAAAAGAAAAACATTAAGTTTATATCAGGTGTATGACCGGAAACAGTTGAGCAATAGAAGAGGGGAACGATGGACAATCTTCAACATAAATTCCAACAGACATGTTGCGACTGTCTGTTGGAATTCAATGGCAGTTGGGAAATTTATTTAGACCGGAACTCACTTTCAATTGTCATGCCCTTATATGGGTTTTAAGAATCCTAAAAGGTCGGACACTGTCCCGAATGGTGTATAACAGCGGGAAATTATTGTAGGCATTGTAACTCTCAGGGAGACAGAGGAAGATCAATCTACCAGAGCACTGGAGAAAGGTCCAATAGGACACGGCATTTTCATCCATTATTTCATAAGGAAAAGGCACGGCAAAAACATCACGAAGGGATGACCCATTAACCTTGGTCACAACAACACAAGTCAGCGAAGTGATGATCTGAAATGTCCCTTCCTGACACTCCTTAACTCATATATTGTCAGGAAGATATGAGTTCTTGCCTACCTAACTCATATTGAGTATTCGCATGCGATGAATGATTCCAAATGAGATCATGTAGCATATCATAATGCTGCACATCATCCAGGAACATAATAGTAACTATACTTTATTGGATTCTTCGTCGTTCTACACTATCAGTCACTGGATCTCAATTCCATTGAGTATCTTTGGATGTAGCGGAACACGATGTTCATGAGTTTCCGTAAATAACCCATAATATCTTCCTGGATTGAGTTAATTGTGGATTGCTTCCAGAAGTTCTTGGAATCGACTTATGCTGGCTTACTAAGACTGTTCGGAAGAGTTGGCTAGTCTACCATGCTATCAGGTGGTATCTCTAATACAACGGCCACTTAAGCGAGAAAGATGATACTGTAAAATCTCCCACGATAAAGTGACTTCGTAATTTTTGTTCGGTTTTACATGTTTTGTTATATAGGAGAATGTAATCAGAAAATTGTAAAATATTCCTTTATGAAAAAAATATTGTATTAAGCTTTTGTTAAACTGATGTGGCGCATGACGTCATCAAGTAAAGCTACTAAACAATGTTAAGTCAGTAAGATAATGCTAAGATTAGTGAGGAAATTCTGAGAATTGCCATGAATAGAAATTTAAAAAAAAACGCGAAGAATGACGTCATCAAGTCCAGAGGTCAATACGTGACCATAGTTGCCGTCAAAGAATTCCAAAGACGGGTGAGGAATGACGTCATCAAGTCCAGAGGGTAATACGTTACCATAGTTGCCGTCAAAGAATTCCAAAGACGGGTGAGGAATGACGTCATCAAGTCCAGAGGTTAATACGTTACCATAGTTGCCGTCAAAGAATTCTAAAGACGGGTGAGGAATGACGTCATCAATTCCAGAGGTCAATACGTTACCATAGTTGCCGTCAAAGAATTCCAAAGACGGGTGAGGAATGACGTCATCAAGTCCAGAGGTTAATACGTTACCATAGTTGCCGTCAAAGAATTCTAAAGACGGGTGAGGAATGACGTCATCAAGTCCAGAGGTCAATACGTTACCATAGTTGCCGTCAAAGAATTCCAAAGACGGGTGAGGAATGACGTCAGCATGTCCTAGAATAAACACGTGACCAGTTTCGAGAGACATGCGCTTGTGCACAACGGAGGTTCAGGCCTAAAAAAGGCAGTTCGTCCAAGAAGAAATTTGTCACAGCACTTATAGATGAGTAGAAACAAACTTATTCCAGCCTCTATTCAGATCATTGCATGGAATGCAAATGGCCTTAAAAACAAAATTCTGGAGCTCCAAGATTTCACCTACAGGTATCAGCCAGATATTATACTGATTAGCGAGACACATCTCAGACAACCCTAAAATAAGGGGTTATCTCCTATATAGAAACGACAGGTTAATCTACAGAGGCGGCGGCACTGTCATCTTCATTAAAAATTACATCAAGCACCATTCTGTAAACAACCCTACAACCACTAACTTGAGATCATTGGCGTGGAAGTATTCACCAGCTCGGCTGGCAGACTAAAAATCTTATCAGCTTACAACCCACTCCTAAAAACTCTACTACACTCTGATCTAAATGCCACAGAGAATCTACCGTTATTGCCGGGGATTTGAACTCCAAGCACCCAACTTATAATTGTAGAACTACCAATAAGAATGGCTCCATCCTTTCCAACTATATAGGATCAAACTATGCTGTTGTGGCAGGCCCCACCGAACCAACTCATCTTAGTACGTTTGGTACTGCTGACATCCTGGATATAGCTATCCTGCATGACATTAAACTTCAATGCAGCCTAAAATCATTAAATGAGGTATCATCTGATCACAACCCAATTCTAATACATCTGGGAAAACAAGAATACCTTTCTCCTCCCTCTCACTCCTATATATCATGGGAAAGATGGTCAAAAGAGCTCAGGAATTGTATCGGACAGTTCCTCACATATGTACTAAAGAAAATGCAGAATCTGCAGTTACAAGCCTCACCCAACAAATTAACTCCGCTATAACGGTAGCTACCTCCTACAAATCTGTCCCCAAGCCTGGTCGTTTGCCCGAAGACATGATGATCTTGATCAGAGAAAAAAACAGAGCCAGGAAAAGATTTCGTAACACTCGCGCTCCACAAGACAAAACAGTTCTAAATAGACTAAATGGGGCAGTGAGAGATGCACTCAAGGCTCACAGAGAAAAGTTAGCCTCTATCTCACCTACTGATCACTCTGTCTGGGGACTACTGAGAAATATCAGAAACAAAGGCTGATCCTTCCCTCAATATTTTCTGATCAGGACCTTGTTCACACAGACAAGGCAGAAGCCATAGCAAAAAATTTAGAAGAGCAGAGCAACCTTCATATGAAAACCTTGACTTCGATCACATATACAAAATTCACAGACAGGTCAGACACTCACTCAAACTTCCTGATACTAGTGCTGACCATATTGCACTCACATCACCTGCTGAAATATATGATATTATTAAAAATTTAAAGAACAAAAAAGCTCCTGGGCTAGACGGCATCACAAACAGGGTGATCAAACTGCTGCCCCGAAAAGCTGTAGTGCACCTGACATTAATCATAAATGCAATCTTAAGATTTCACTATTTTCCTTCCACCTGGAAACTGACTGATGTAATCCCCATACATAGGCCAGGTAAGGATCCACACCTACCTCAAAATTATCGTCCAATCAGTCTCATCTCCAAACTGGGTAAGGTTGCGGAGAAAGTCATCCTCTCACGACTTCAAACCTCAGTAAATGAACTAGACATCCTTCCTAAAGAACAGTTCGGTTTTCGGCAACACCATAGTACTACCCAACAAATCCATAGAATTGTCGAATATATTACCACCAGCAACAACTGGCGTCAATACACGGGAGCTGTTTTTCTTGATCTATCCTGAGCATTTGACAAAATATGGCATTTCGGATTACACAAACACTTATTTCAGCTGGTATCTCACTAAAATGGTACATTTAGTTAGATCATATCTACAAAACAGAACCATGCAAGTCAAGATCAATGGCACTACCTCACCTCAGCGCCATATCTTGGCTGGAATACCGCAGGGATCCCTACTGGCTCCGTTGCTGTTCTCTATATAAATGTCAGATATCCTGCACAACCCAATGTCATCCATCATAGCTCTATATGCGGATGACACAGCATTGTTACCCAGATCTCTCCGACCACACTTCATGACTAGAAAGCTTTAAGAAAACCTTCTGAAATTAGGTCGTTCTCCAAATGGAGACTGGAAGTAAATCCCCCCAAAAAGATCAAGCCATTCTCTTCACGAAAAGGTCGATATCATCTGCAGGATACGTCATGCTATTCAACACCAAATTTCCCTGGCAGATAGAAACAAATTACTTAGGTGTCGTCTTCGACAAAAAATTACCTTTTAACCAACACATCAAGGCTATGTGTGTAAAGGCATCTAAAGCCATCGCCCAGATCTACCCCCTAATCAACAGGAATAGCAAGCTAAACAGCAGAATCAAATCGCTTTTATACCAGCTGATGATTCTTCCTATAGTCACTTACGCTTCCCCAGCCTGGAGCCACACCTCCACTACAAATATTATCAAACTGCAACGCGTACAAAACAAGTGCTTGCGAATGATCTTGAACGCCCCGTGGTTCGTCAGAAACAATCAGCTTTATCGATATATAAATATTCCTTATATTTTCTCTTTCCTACAATCTTTAACAACGAAGTTCTTCTTAAAGACATCCATATACCCCCATGATCTAGTCCAGCAAGCTGTAGCCTACGAGGCAACGGATATATTCAAATATAAAAGACCAAAAGCCATTTCAACTTCCTTCAGTGATGTATAATCTCCATGCCCATTCAGGGCGAGCAAACTGCTTATAAATTCTACCCTCATTGTAGCCACAACAGATAGCGGGGTATATGAAAAGCATCTTGCTTCACCCCTAAAGACATTATTGTCAATTGTCAAGAAATTTGTCTTAGGATTCTCTTACTTGAGATCATTGCAATTCGTTGTCGGGGAGTGAAAGAGAAGTGTCGTGCGTCGTCTACCAGGATCGTCGTCACCTGGGAAAATTTCTGTCGAGTCGTCAGGAAAGAAAGGAGCTGTGTATCGCTGCTAAGTTAAG
Source organism: Typopeltis vanoorti (assembly GCF_054136105.1). Taxonomy (NCBI): domain Eukaryota; kingdom Metazoa; phylum Arthropoda; class Arachnida; order Uropygi; family Thelyphonidae; genus Typopeltis; species Typopeltis vanoorti. The sequence goes on from NC_143565.1 coordinate 80,118,538, forward strand.
AATCCAATAAAGAAAGGCAACAGTTAACTTCTCGAACAAGGAAAGAAATTCACAGGAAAACAGGAGCAAGAAAGTAAGCGAAGACAAAGATAAGAAGATTTCTTGTGAACAACAAGATAATGTGAAAGACTGTCTGCGAAAAAGAATTTGTAAGTAGTTGTATTACAGAAAGTATGTAAAGATTATACGTAAAATGTCTATGGTTGTTGGATATTGTATGGTAATGGTAAATTAGGCTTAACCAAAGTATGTCTTATAATCGAGTCATGTTATGTTAAATCGTAAACTAGCTGAAAACTAAAGTTTAGAGTAGCAAGGAAATTGTGACCACTTTGTGCATATACTGTATCATTCTGTAAATATTCTTTTAGGCTTAATTAAATGGTTTGTAAACAACACACTGGGTTGTATTTTGTCAATGCACTATCCTTAAGCAATTCGTAGCTGCATAAGAGAAGTATAGGATTTTTATTAATAAATTTAAGCGGGGAATATATAAACGGTTTCTGCTTTGTCTTTGGTTTAACAGCTTACTGAATATTAAACTGAATATATTGAGTGCGAGAGTATATTCAGTTTAATCAAAATTCAAAGCGGAATAACTGGCATATTACCTAAATTAGCAGGATAATTTGCGCAGAAGCAAGATGCCATAGCATCTCAAAGAATTGATATCGTTTGATGTACATCAAGTGTGTATATCGTACATGTAGTATACCACATCCTAACCAGGATAAAATTATTGGGAAAAACTAAATAAATATACATACAAGTGCATCTCAGTGGTTCCTGCATTTAGAAGAATGAAACCACCCTTTAGTTTGAAAGATCTACATTCAAATTTCGTGGAATATGAAAGGAACGTTCATACAAACTTTTAGCTGAAGGTAAGAGATGTTTCTCCTGGAAACTGAGATTCCCAACTAATCCATGGCTCTACAAAACATGCGTAATTCGCAAGGCAATGATGGACTTGTTTCTTAATCTTCTGAGCTACCTTGACTTTCATCACGCTAAATAACTAGCCGACCAACTAGTATTCTACAGCAAAGAACGTCCAAAGGTAATCAGAGAACATCTGCGAATAATCACATAAACATGGAGTTTGGGATATTCTCTACTCCTTATTTAAATAGGGAAAAAAATGTTAAAGTAGATGGCCATTAAAAAAGCGCTCTCTACCAACATGCCCTCTGTTATGTTATAAACAACTAAAACCTAATAAAACACACTTAGTTAAAAAAAAAAAAAGGTTATATATCATACATCACTGAAAATGTGCAACTTTTTCCCCTCTTGAGATGGAATACCTAATATTCCGAATTATTATAAAACATTCATAGCTTTGCAGAAAACCATAGTAGATCATAGCTCATCACCGCAGATTATTAAAGTCAGACATTTGCAATATGACACCTTCAAATTCTGTACCCTATCTTCTCAATTCCACAACTCTGTGTATAATGGGTGGCTTTGTTTACTGCTAAACAGAATATTTGGATTTTTACAGACTTTTCGAAGTTTATCTTTAAAATCAATTATTTTTCTTACAAATAATAATGTATTTATATTATTCTTCTAATTTTTAATTAAATATTAAAAACAATTGAGATGTTTTTAAAAAAATTACAAAAAATGTGCATATACCTTTAATTATTCTATATCAAAATATTACATTTAATCTCGTATAAAAGTGCCATTAAATTAAGGGTATTGAACAATCGACTGTGAGATGCGGTGATTGATTCATTCAATCCAATACCCTTGGAGGGTAATGGATGGCAATGCTGTAGTCAATGAAGTTCTAACTGAGGCTCAGCTATTGCTGTTACTCTCCTGCCATGATCAGAGATTTAATTGCTCATTAACACCTTATCCTTACACTGTCCTCTACAGATAACGGGGAAGATGAAAAGCATTCTTGTTTCGCCCCTTTAAGCCAGTCCTTATAAGGATAAGGCCATTAAATTAAAATGTGAGAATATGTGGAAGGGGGAATCAATCGACCGTGAAATGCGGTGATTGATTCGTTCAATCCAATACCCTTGGAGGGCAATGGATGGCAATGCTGTAGCCAATGAAGTTCTAACTAATTGGCTATTGCTGTTACCCTCCTGCCATGATCAGAGCTTTAATTGCTCATTAACACCTTATCCCAACACTGTCCTCTACAGATAACGGGGAAGATGAAAAGCATTCTTTCTTCACCCCTTTAAGCCAGTCCTTATAAGGGCCATTAAAATGCACACATTAAGCATTGGATTGAATCGTTATTATCACAATAAAATCGTGAAAGTACAGTTGATAATGTCGACTTCATTGACATCTGGAGGGAACATAATCCAGGTAGAGTCGGTACCACATGGTCGCGAGGAGTCTCAATGAGACTCGACTGCGTTTATTTATTTATTTATATTTATATATATTTCCAGCAAACTAACAGAAGTGTTTCAAGAACAGCATATATGCCATGTAGATGTGCGCCAGTTTGGTTAAATTTGTGCTGATATTCAAATAACTGTACGTGCATTATGAAAATATTTTATGAACCCTGAGACAAAATACAAATGTAGATAGAATAAATATGGTCAGCAAAGTTATATAATACCATCAACCTGGAAGTTTTTTGTTTTCATATACCAGGATTGGGGAAAAAAAATTATAATGGTTTAAACGTGGAATGCATGCAAACAGATAGGTTAGTCCTATTTCAGGCGCTGGTGGGTCAGAGCTTCCTCCTCGTGAGTTAGGATCCACTCTTCAAATCCCAATCAGTTTTTGGGAATCCAGGATGCAGAAGATTATGTGATCTTCAAAAAACACTTCACAAAATGTTTAGAACATTACAAGTTCCGTTCTAATTCGTGTATATTTAAACAGCGCGCAAACATTGTAGTTATTTTTGTGTTGTCAGAAGATTTCTCACTCATTAATTCTCAATCAGTCACGCCAGTTTGTTTGTATGCATCGTATGTATATATACAATCATAATTAAGACGCTGTCGTGATTATACATATTTTACACATACATATAATGATTACAAAAGATTCAAAGACCTTCTTAAAGAACAACAACATGTTTATCATCCTTATTGTTCAAAACACAGTAGTATAAACAGTTAATATACATATCAAGGATTGCATAATCCTCATGGCCATCACCTCCTTGCACTTTACAGTCACATGCAGCGGGATCTCTAATTCACCTCTGGGATGCTAATACCACTAATAATATTCTACAATAAAATAAATCCTATTTCCTTATTACCCATTTGTACATCCATTTCGTATCGTATCGATATAAGATTGCAAGTACTTTTTTTACTTTGTACTTAATAACCTTTAGTAGCGACTACAGTAGCTATTTTATTATCTTCATCAGCTGTGTACTTCGCCGCAGTCTGTCGTCAACACTTGCGGAATAGTGTTTTCCTTATCATCGCATTTAAATGAGTTGCCTCATAAATTCGTCTGTGGAAATGTTCTTTACTCGAGTCATTCCGTAGCATGATGACGTGGTAATCCCTATGATAATATTCCCCGCCTTATAACTTTCTCCTTTCTTAGCTCATCTCTCTCTCTCTGTCTCTCTCTCTGTCTCTTTCTCTCTCTCTCTGTCTCTCTCTCTCCCACACATACAAAGTCGATGTTATTAAGACTTTGATTCTTTCTAACCATTACATAACGTTATATTTCGCTTTGATTTAAAATATTTTTATGAATGCATTTTGGATTTAATGTTCTTATGTTACGAGCACCTCTTATTTTATTTCTTTTCGTCTCTTCCTACTTTCTTGGCTTATTAAAACTCTTTTCCTCATCCTGACAGTAGTAAATTATATAATAAGCACACCACACGTTATGTATATGGGAAAAAAATTCCCTGTATGGCATAAAGAGTAAAGAAACAATATAGAAAAGCGATAGAAAACTTCATAATTTTATTTGTCGATTTTAGGGCAATCCCATCCACGAAACTCAGGGGCGGCTCGTGCATACGCACCGAAGAACTGCAACACCCCCAATTTTTCTCGATATACAAATATATTTATTAATTTATTTATATTGCTTGTAATATTTAATTTTATCATCAACAATCCTATACAATCCTCTTATTTTGTAAAAAAAATGATAATAATACTCCATCTTGTAGCACTTAGGAGGGCGAAGGACGCTAGCAGCACTGTGTTTACTACAGTGTCACATTACTACACGCGCAACATATGCACGTCTTAGTGAGATACGAGCTATTAGCGTAATGCGGCACTGTCCATCCCGCAGTTCCACTGTTCTTTATATGCAGTTTGCGCCAGTAGTAGAGTGTTCGTAGTGCTTATCGTGTTTACTCCGTCTCCTTAAATATTTGGACATTACAATTAAAGACATAACGTTTGTTATAGTTTTTATTTTAGAACATTATTGGGGTTATGATAATTGATTTTATTTTTAAGTAATTTTGAATTACACCAAACTGTATCATTTTATCGATAATAAACAATATTTTTTCATGTTTAATTTTTTTTTTAATTTTTAGCATAATTTCGATATTTTATCCAAACACGTATACACTGTACTTACAGTGTGTATGTATATTCCGAAAAATTGCAGCACCCCACGATTTCAAGCCACGAACCCACACTGACGAAACTTATAGAATGTTTAACGTTTGGATAAGGTTAAGATGAAGATTACAATTGCTTGTAATCTTTATCAGATACTGCAAATCGAATATATAAGAAAATCAAAACTGCAATCTGAAATATTGTATTAATATAATCCAAATACCACACTATTTCAAAGAAACTAAAATGGCGCTCATCTGAATGGTGCTTCAATCCTTTTACCCTGATTGTTCACACTTCCTTTCTTCTTAGGCACGCAGCATGTACCAGTTTGTGATTCTTAGTCAGGTGTTTTGGAGCATTCTTCTTTCAATATGACCACCAGCCTATGTCACATTGTTGAGTGATGTGGTCTACTCTCGATGTTCCGTTTCTTCCTAAAAATATTGTGATGGGTTGAGATCGAGATTCTGTACAATCCAGAGACCTGTAGTATGGTGAACTGAGATGTTCAAAAAATATAGATGTATCTATAAAACTAGCACAGGGTTCATCCTTCCACACAGTGTAGGCAGATCCGAGAAAGAAATACTTCTGTACCAAAGAGCGTTCGTAATCAAACTTCACAGCTGAGAGGACGCACGCGGCATGTTTTTTTTTTTTTCACTCCAATACCTATTCATCCAATCAGAAACAGGATGTAACAAGATTCTTAGCTTCAGATCACAGACTTCGAATACTCTATAGATCAAATATTATTTATACCAGTGTAATTTGCGCTGTTGATTGTCGCTTAATAGTTGGTTAATGTGCAATCTTTCCCTTCTTAGAACCACGAAAATGTTCGGTTCTTTACGTCGTGTATTACGACTAAGATGATCTCTCTGTTGACTTCTTGAACTCCTGTTTGATGTTGTTCACATTGGACTGACACACCACCTTCCAATCACCTTGAAAGTTGCACACGGTTGATTGTTGGAGAACAAACTTTTACCAATGTTCAGAACAGCTAAGTCATTGATACGGCGTGTGATATAACACGCGGTATAACGATATTATACCACGCGACGAAAATCGAGAGACCGATTTTCGTCACGCGGGAGACCATCCACTTATTGGAGATCTGAAGCGATTTGAAAACATCCCATGTTTGGATCTCTACAGCAGGGTTCCAGATCATCTTACCATAAGCCAAAATGCCATATTAATGCTAATATATGATTGGTTTACAACAGTGGAGCATTCAATGCTCGTCCATAAGGACTGCATTGAATGCGGCTCCAGCATTGAATATACTAGCGAGTAGTGGTGGCTAGTATACTGAACACTGGAGCTGTATTCAATGCAGCCCTTATGGACAGCGGCCACTAGTTTACGACCATTCATGATTAAGAAGCGATCTACATGCGAAGATCCACTTTTCGCATGTAGATCGAAATTTTTGAAATTTTATAAAAAAATAAAAAGTGCTCGTTTTCAGTCTAAAAACATTCTAAAAAATACTTTAACTTCTTATAAACGCAATAACATTTTATAGAAGTCATTTCTCTTCCTAGAGTTTAAGAATTTAGTCATCATCCAAGTTATAACTTAAAAAAAAATCTAGTAAGAAAGATACTTTTAAATAATGGACAAAATGGAAAGTTTTTGTCTTTCAGTCCTAAACTTATATTCAAGTTTTTATTGAAAATTGCTTAAATGATCACTCACCTCTGATTAATTGATTCTGAATAAAAGACTTTCACAAGTTGGCTGCACAATGTGGTGCAGTTTTGTAAATGAAACAGAAGCATTCATTATAATGTCAATGATTGTTATGACTGCAAGAAAAGTATTTCAGAGTTCAATAGCGTTTTGATACAAAAAAAAAATAAAAAATAAAAAAAATTCAAGAACTTTTACTTTAAGCATAATTTAAAAAGTTAAAACAAAACCATAAAAATGTCCACCTAAAATCTTTCTTTACATAAAGAAAATCATGCGTTAGGTTTCGCTGAAATTAAGGAAGATGTCTTTGTTATTTGTCAAAAAAAAAGAATTGTACAAGACATTTCAAATTATTTACAGTTATTTAATAGACTTGTTAAAGCTTAAAAAAAATTGAATGCATAATTCGATTTCTTTGCAAAGGTTTTTGACAGGATACCCCATGGAATACTGTTGCGCAAATTAGAACAAATGGGGATGGATACTAAACTAGTGTTATGGATAACAGAATGGCTTATGGAGAGATACCAGAAAGTAGTGTATGGAGGAGCAGAGTCCAGGATGAAGCAGGTGACCATTAGTGTGCCTCAGGGCTCTATGCTTGGGCCGTTATTGTTTAATTTGTACATAAATGATGTAGGAAATGACTTGAAGGGAGATGTTCAGTTGCTTGCTGACGATGCAAAGTTTGGAAGCGCAATAAGAAATCAAGCCGATGTTGAGAGTTTGCAGGATGATTTAAATAAGCTGGCAAAATGGGCGAAGGGTAATGGATGTCAGTTCAATGTGGAAAAGTGTAAAGTTATGCATTTTGGGGTTAAAAGATTACCAGCTGTGTACCACATTGATGGAACGGTACTCCAAGAGATTGATGAGGCTAGGCACTTGGGGTATTATTGGATAGGAAGTTGAAGTTCAGAGGACACATTGCTAAGGTGTCCAAAATAGCACATAGGATTACTTGATTATTGAAGAACACACTAACATCCGGAGATAAAGGATTATTATTCCTCTTTATAAGGCGCTGATACTTCCACATTTGGACTATGCTCAAGGTCACCTGGATTCCTTGGCGATGAGGAATTGGTGGAGAGGGCTCAGAGGAGAGTGACTAAGTTGGTGAGTGGTGTAAAAAATACTTCCTACATTGATAGATTGAGAGCTTGTGGATTACAGAGATTGGTTGATAGGCGGAGAAGAGGAGATATGATAGAAACATTTTAATTACTTAAAGGTTTTTATAAGATTGATGGAGGGGAAATATTTCAGCTGTGTAATAGTGATGGAAGAACAAGAGGTCATCCCCGGAAATTAAGGAAAACTATAGTTAACAAGGGTGTGAGAACGAGGTTTTTCGCCTGGAGGGTGGTGAATGAGTGGAATGCATTGCCTGACTCAGTTGTGAGTTCTTCTTCTGTAAATGAATTCAAAAAGAGGTATGATAGATATTGTTTTGATAGTTTAGGTCTCCCGCGATGAGTCTTCTGACTGCATGGAGATACCCATATAATAATAATAATAATCCTATAATCCCTTTTATAATTTCGCTATTTAATCTTAATGATGTTAGCAATAATAGATTTTGCCAGAAGTATTCTATCATGAATTTGCTCACCACATAAAGACGTCAAAAAAAGTAAACATAAAAAAATTAAAGAAAATACAAAAAATACTTAAAGAAAAGAAAGAAAAATTAAGATTGTAAAGTTGAAATATTTTAATTTTTTAGTTTTTATAATCAGCGTCAATGATTTTCTCAAAGTCTCACTGAAAGAATTTATTACGTATAAAAGATTTTATAATCTGATTGTTGAACAACAACAACAAAATCTTGGATTTGTATATAAAATAAGACAGAACATGCAAATAATTTCGGTTAAAAAGATAAATTATTGAAAAAAAGAAAACTATAATAATTATAACAATCTCCAATAGCAAAGGTTGAGTTTAGTTTGATGTAGATATGCCATCAAACGTACTTTTGAAATAAAATTTGGTTTATTTTTTCAATATAATTTATTTATATTAGAAATAATAGTTTAATTTAAATTTTATTAAAGAAATTATTTTAATAATTTTGAATATTTTAAAATATTTTCTAAATTTTTGAAATCTATTATTCACACCTTTTAATTTTTTTTATTAAGATATTACAATTTTCTACTGCATAGCCAATGAATAAGACAAATTGTTTTGAAAAGTAAGCAGTAGTTTTTTTAATTTTTTTTTATTTGAATTTACATAATGGTTAAAGTTTTTCAGTTTATTGTACTAATCGCATCTACTTTAGTATAAATTTGCATTTGTACTTACCGGTAATGGTCATTAATAAGAAAACTGCAGTCAGACTACTCTGTATTCCAGTCGCATCTACTTACAGTACGATTGACATAAATGTCCAGCTAGTGTCGAATTATATGAAACAACTTTGACGAGTAGTGTGAACGGGCAGACACAAAACGCAAAGAACAGATGAAAGACTGTTAAGAAACAACTCTTGTTCAGCGTTCTTTGCCTAATGAGACGCATTAGTGATCCATCATGCCGTGGGGGGGGTCGAATTTAGTCACAAGGCTAAATTCATGTGGAGTGTAAAATGAATTCTTTGTCACGAATATGACCACATAAATGTGAGAAGCAAGGCTAATCATTTTAATCACACTATTTGATTTATTCTCCAAGTTGCCATAGGAACATGGAATGTTTTTCACTTAAAATTAGACCTTTAAGAATAGTAATTTTAATGATAAGATAAATGTATAAGCACCCTCGCTTGAGTATAATACCAAAACTTACCACTAGGTGTTGTCCAGGCAACAATCAAATCACTACGTAGAAATATACAAGATAATAATGTACAAAAGAATCTGTTTCAGTGCCACAATTTACAACAGACAATGAAATATACATTGTCAGTAACCAAACGATCGATACATTCAACATTAAACTTCACACATTGTTAGAAATTTGAACTATTTCTAGACTCACCGCTAGGTGATGTATCCAGGTCGACTTAACTTTCTTTCATTGATATCTTCTTAGACGTCTCCTGTTTGCACACACACCATCGACACCCCTATTCCGTATACTCCTTAGTGGAAGTGGTTAGTTTAAGAAAAGCAATTTGTGAACTAGCATGCGTACTATTCGATGGAGTGCCAACATCCCAAAGTAACCGTTTCGGATGCGAACACAACCACTGCGGAAGTGAGAAGGATAAAAACTATTACATCTGTTGACGTTGGAGGCATTTATAGATCGCGAGCGTCTCTAGTAGACTCGGCGTCTCCCGGAATAGAGTCGTACGTTGCTTTACATAGATCATTTTACTCTCGGCGGCCTGCGAATCATGTGACTGAGCGTTTCTCTGACGTACGTTTTTCGCGATGGGGGGAAATCGACTTGACGGGAAATTTACGGCTTCTGAATGTTAAAATGCTATTAAGGAGAGTTACTTTTAATGGCTTCAACAATCGGATGATTGGCTCAAAAAATAATCCTCTCTGTGCTAAGTATTCTTCCTGATTCTTAAGTCATCCTGTTTGTCGATCTCATTAAGTCTTAATTGGATAGTTAATTAACACTTTGTAAATGTAACCTTGATGCGTCCTCTTGTATATAACAAGCACCTATTAGGATCACTCTGTCTGTCTGTCCGTCTTGATGTACGTATATCATAACATGCTTTAGCTTGACGCATTATCTTCCAATCTAGTTCAGGACTTCCATCTTAGCTATATCTTCTCGGATGTTATCCTCCCAACGTTGATCTTCCCGTAGTCTTTCCGACAGGCCTCATCTTAAGCGTTTGTTTAGCCATCCTTTTCCCTAACCCATTTCGTTCCTCATATCCAATCCATCTCCGTCTGCAAGCTCTGATTTCATCAGTTATTAATAAGGATTGTGTTTTGATTATGGCCTGTGTAACTCAAGGGAAATGGCACTTGCGTCCCGTGTGCTTGGTCGCTCGAAGTTAGACTTAGGTTCAAGTCTAGTCGCTGACTGAAAGAGGTTTTTCTAATCCTGTTTTCGAGTTAGTCGATCACGGGCAAGCGTTTTTTTTTTCTCGGGGAGGGGGGGGTTTCGTCCCGTAAACAACTCAAGACAATCAACCGTAGAACCCACATTATTTTTTAGACAGTAACATATCCTGTTAGGTACCAAGAGATGGCAGCACTTGTTTGCCGGTCTCTTCATCAGCGGCTGCCTATAATTAGTGATAGACATGGGCAAGCTATCTCTGATTGGCTATCGGTGGAGACTGAACTGCCAACTCAGTCTCCAAAAGCTAGATAGGGTATAAAGGTCTCTCCTACTCCCTATAGATCCAAATTTGTCTCTTAGAGAGCCAAAGGCTTTTCTAAAGATTTATATTCAAATATCTCCTCTCATCTCGCTCAGTTATGTTTCAGGTATCTGATCTGTGTAAAACAGTAGGCTTAATGATTTTATATTATATTTTAACTTTGCTTGATAGAATTTGGAAGACAATAAATAATGATAACATCCATTGGAGGCATGTACTCTAAGTTGTATTTCTGTGCTAATTTTTATTATCTCGATTAATCAATGTTCAAAAATATTTGAAGGAAGAAACAGCAACAATCATTTGGTTGTTGTTGTCTCTAAATTATTTTAAATATTCGGTTTTATCCTGGTTGATTTGTAATTTTAGTTTTTCGGCAACAACTTATAATAATAATAATTAAAGTTTTTGCGATTCAACGTTTACCTTGGAATCATGAACATTTCGATCAAAGAAAGTTAAATGTATTGGATAGCGTGATAAACAGATTTTTCAGTTTATAACCCCCCCCCCCCCAAAAATAAATAAATTACTTTGTTCGCAGTTATTTGGGTTTTATTCCTGTCATAGTACCAGAGGATGTTGCAAATTAGCAGGTCTACATACTGAAAAGGAAGACTGTTTGAATCTCAAGATTTTCATTCTCACAAAATACTGAGATCGACCACAGAACATACGCAATTAATAGACATAATATATTTTCATAATATACTTTGAATTTTATATTTAAAAAGGCACTTTATGTCAAAAAATAAATAAATAAAAAGAACTATGCTCCTTTAAGTTTTATTTTTTTCTTTAATTTTAGACTTTTTTTAGGCATCTGGAACTGGAAGAAAATGTCATCAGGAAGGTCAGTGACTTTAGATACTTAGGTTCAACAATAAAAGAGGATGGTGAGGCTGAGAAGAAGTGGGATGCAGGATGGAGGAACTGGAGAGAGAGGACTGAAGTGCTAGGCGCTAAGAGGGTGCCGATCAATCTAAAAGGCAAAATCTACAGGACAGTAGTGAGACCAGATATGACATATGCTATGGAAACTGTGGCCCTAAGGGAAAATAACATCAGCAGGATGGAGGTAGCGGAGATGAGGATGCCTAGGTGGATGTGCGGTGTGACCATAAAGGATCGTCTGAGAAATTACTATGTGAGGGGAATAGTGAAAGTTACGAACTTAGGAGCGAAGATACAGAAGGCAAGGTTGAGATGGTTTGGTCATGTGATGAGGAGGGAGGACGAGCATGTGGGAAGAAAGGTCATGCAGATGGATGTGCAGGGGAGGAGGAAGCGCGTTAGGCTAAAGAAGAGATGGAGGGAGATGGTGGAGGAGGACTTGAGGATGAAGAACTTGGATGTGGTTACAGCTCAAGACAGGAGGAAAATGTCCCATTGAGAGTAAAAAATAAGAATATGAAAAAAAACAAAGACCAGCAGATAAAATAGAAAGGGATAGAAAGATAATAATAATGAAGAAAATAAATCCTCCAAACAAGCGTGTCTTCCTAGCACAGTGAAGGAAACGATATGACATTTGTCCTGTTGGGAAGGCCTGACAGTTCGAATTCGATCCAGGACATCAAGATCCATTACAAGTTAGCAGATCTCATATGGAAGTGATCATCTCCGAGAAGGTCTGAGTTTTTCTTATTACAAAACGGGAAAACCAATCCTAGAACGCATGCAGTTTAACAGCCATCATAACACTGGATTCATAACTTGCTTCGATCCTGATTCCAATCTAATCAAATCAAAACTAACCTGGGCGTTAGCAAAATGAGGAATGCCAATACGTGATTAAGATCCTAACAGATCTTTTCGCGTAATATATTTGCTCTTTTCCAATAAATCCTGCCGTCTCCGCACGAGACCGATTTAACTGACATTCAGTTAAAAATATCATATAAAAGTTCTTGGCATCTCACGGGATTCGGGCCCTAATATTTCCGACTGAGAAGCAAACTGTTTCCTTGCCCTAGCAAATGAATTACAAATCGGATCTCTTGAAACCTGTAAATGATATTAAAATATTAAAATATCTAATTAATTATAAAAATGAAAAATAAACAAACCTCGGATCATTGCAGAAACGTAACACATATATTATAACTGTTATTGCTGATCAGCGAAAAATAATGCCAGTAATATACAACCATGTTGTTTCGCTATGGCTTCTGAAACCATAGATGTAGTTTTGATAACAAGTATTCATTTATATAATCAAGTATGCCCGGTTATCGATTTTTGGACATTCAGGGATTTTAAAACCCAAATAATTTTCTTAAAAATAAATCAATGTGTTGTTGAACGTCACCATAAGATTATTCAAGCACTTTGCCGTCATTCTTATTATTATTAATAGTAGTAGTCAAAAAGTTATAATTGTCGATGCTTCTAAGTGCTGCCATCTGGAGATAAAATGTCGAAACATGCTATACCTAGAAGGCTGATGTAATTAAATAAGTATTAAAACCAAATTATTAATTTCATCAGACACGAATGTGTTTACATAAAAATCTTCTTCAACATTGCGATAAAAAATCCCAATTCAAGTTTAACATCAAACACTACGAAAATCAAATTACATAAAAAGATTATAATTAAAAGCTGATGGTTCTTTTGAAAGGTATATTTCGCTCTAGATATGACGTCATAGTTAATGAATGAAATTTAATGATGACGTAAAAGAAGAAATAAAAATTAGTCGTTTGGTTGTACTGAAAAGGCATTTCGAGTATTTTTTTTTTAATCTGTACGTCAAAAAGGTTTTTCTTTTATGATTTGTTACGTTGAATGATTGCATATATTTAATATTCCAGGATATTATTCAATGGAATAGTGCATTGAAACAATAATAGATGGCAGAACCTGTGCTTGAAATGCTTAAATATATTTCAGTTAATGAAATATCTCTCGATGAATTTTAGTTTTGATTAATTCAAAAGAGAAATAAAGTTTTAAACTAAAATAAAATTTCCATTTTACAAATACGAAGTTTGCATCACTTGATGAATAAATATGGATGTAGCCATGCATGCCTAGTAGTTTCATCAGCATGTTCAATTTTGCCTATGTGAATGTTGTCAATAGGTTTTTTATGTTTTTTTTTCTGCTTAATATTATGGTACTCTACTCATTATTAGGCAAAAAATGCAATATGGGGGCCAAAAGTTGGAAATGCTTAAAAAAAAAAAAAAATCTGTCCATTAGGCGTTATATAATTTGGATGAGTATTTCCTGATGTGGTTACCATTATATTAATGACATTCTTTCTTTTTTTTAATCGCAAAAAACAAGTATACTGTCCAATAGAACGTTAGCATAACAGACAATAACACACTGATCCTTATAGTCTGAGTTGCTTCTACTGTTAAACCTTTGAAGAAGAAACATTAGGACGTCGCAATACAAATCAGTCGTCTGACTAAGCAGTATGGACACTTTTAAGACACTGAGTTTTCGTAAGAAAAAAAAAAAAGAAAAAAAAAGAGCTCTCTCCTAGCTTGTATAATTTACGAAGCTCACTTCAACGTGTAGTCACGTGATAATTAGAGAGAATCAAATTTTAGACTTCATCAGGACAAAGAACATGAAAATGTCGTCAATGCCATCTACATAATACCTGCAACAACAACACTGTCAAATAATGATTTCAAATTCTTTTATAAAAAAAAAAAAATACTGCCTTCCTTCATTATATCTTTCATGATATATCCATCTTATTACTCCTTATCTATTAAAGGAAAATGTATTTTTTCTTCCTTGGTTTCAACCAATTATAATTAAGAAAGTAGATGTGTCATGCCGCGCAGCTGTTTGTTTTGATTCTACAAAATAGGGGACAAGGCCTCCGATAGTTAAAAGGAGGCCTTGTCTCCCCTATTTTATCACCAACAATTAGTTCAGGAAACAAAGATTGAGTCTTACTATTATTGATAATCTCATTTTCCTTGAGTAAAAAAAAAAAAAAAAAAAAAAAAGTCAAATTAGTTTTCCAAGCATCTCCCAAAACGCTACAATGATATGTCGCCAAGGCCTCTTAATGTGTTACTAATGTCTCCCGGAGGTCAATGAAGTTTCTATACTGAATAAAAACATGACAATACCATTCCTATACTTATATCAACTTAATTAGGTAAACTACCTGGTGAAAATGTGGGTGTTTCTCATAGACCGATTTAAAGAAATTACCAGCAGAAGAATTTGATATGTACACGTGCAGACTCTTCGCATATTATTAGTCAGTAAAGTCGCTTTGATAAGGTCCCCGTATGCAGAGTAAAGATATTTGTAAAACAGTCAACGATCTATTGCTACATTGTCACGTACATTAACTTGTTCAAGTTAGAAACACAAGGATAGCGAACGCTGTTACCATGGAAATGTCACGAACACTTTTAAAGACTTTGGATTAATATTATTTCAGTGATACAACGAATATACTAAAATTCGTATATTCGTTGTTGATTTAATTTATTTAAAATGGATGTTGATTTAATTTATTTAAAAATAATATTTCATTTGTTCTCTGTATTTCCGCTAAACATGATTAGCACTTGAGTAAATGAGTTTACATTGTTAGTATTGTTACATGTACGCTGATTGTTGCAACGTGTTCCTCGTGATTTGGCAACAATCACCAACAGACTTAATATCACGATCACCGTGCATTGTTCCAAAGAATTGATTAAATAGAAGTCATCCACTATATGGATGCCATGCCAGATTATGGATTTAACGAAATTCATCTACCACCTGAAGACATTCCACAAACATCCACATGCCTTCAGACCCACAGTCTGCTGGAAAACCAATACTCTAGCCATGCAAGCAAATTTTACAATCTCTCTCTCTCTCAAAAAAAAAAAAAAATTGCTTTCGACGAATGTTTTCGAACCATGTAGACATTGTCGTCTTCTGCAAGTACCACATATTGCTTTATATGAATCTCATCTATGAGCGGTGGAAAAACTCAGTGCTACCATCCTGAATTAACAATAAACAACAGTGGAACTGCGCGATGGACAGTGCTGCATTACGCTAATAGCTCGCATCTCACTATGACGTGCATATGCTTGCGCGCTTAGCAATATGACACTGCGGTAAACACAGTGCTGCTAGCGTCCTTCGCCCTCCTAAGTGCTACAAGATGGATTTTTATTATTTTTTATGCAAAATAAGAGAATTGTATAGGATTGTTGATGATAAAAATAAATTAATAAATAGATTTATATATTGAGAAAAATTGGGGGTGCTGCAGTTCCGCAGTGCCTATGCACGAGCCGCCCCTGTTTATCTCCAACAATCATAGATATCAATGCCAACAATGGGATTCATTCAACCAACTACTCCCTCATCACTTCTGGATTATTAAAAAATAAAGAGATTGAGAGAGAGAAATCCAGTTCTAACTGGTTACGTATTATCAGCCAATAATCTCCTGGCAAATCTATACCTAATACTGCATTTCTTACAAGAAAACTTCTCGCCCCAGTGTTTTCAACGAATTAACTTAGGTTATCTATTCACGCGGAATGCTAAATAAACAACAAGGCTTAATCCTACACAACGTGAGTTAATTGTTAATCATTTCCAACTAAACCGTTCTTAGAATAATCAACAAGCAATACAAGAAGCAAAGATAAAGTAATCTACGAGCCTTGGACAACAATGAAGAAACAGCTGATTGATGAAATGTCATATTCGAAACGTGCACAGAATTAGTGATTGTTGCGTGTTTCATTGTTTTTGTTATTTCATATTGTTTTAGAATTATTGATTGTTGTTTGTAAATCGTTTAATAAATGGTTTACTGTGTTGCATTTGTACGCATTCTTTTCCTTGAATTTATGAATGTTACATAATAAAATTATATATGTATATATTAAAGAGAGAGAGAGAGTCTCAATAATGGCTTCAAACAAACTCGAATAATCGTTTAAGCATTAACATTTTCAGGTCACAAGAATTACCTGACTCCGTATGAATTTTATTTTGCCGTCCTTATTTCACGTGTATCTTCTAGTCTAATCAAAGAATCGTGTTGTCTCAAACCTACCCCTATGTAGGTCGAAGAAGTAGATACTTCCTGCTAGTTGTATTCACTGAAAAATACCGGAAGTTGTGAGAAAACGAATAATAAATTAAGTACGACCCACTCAGACAGCCCTCCCCCCTTCGGATTTCTGTGGAAAGCGATAAAGAAACGAGCAATTGGTCTTTTGTATTAAAGGGAACAAATCATTTCACACCTTTGTTCACTTTCTTCATCAGTTTCAGTGGTATTTTTTACCTAAGACGTATTCTGTCTTGTGGTAAATATGTTATTTTATCATTTAACAATAATGTTTCATTGTTACGTCACTCCATTTACAAAATGAGATAATAACTACCAATGAGAAAATGCATTTGAGCATCGGATGTATCGGTTGTCCTTGTTGCCATGGCTACTCATGATGATCCAGATAGATCAGTAGCGTCACTTAAAGATAAGGTTGACGTTCTCTAATGTATCCTACTCTCGCAACAGTTCTCTGTATCCTGCATAGTGACTTTCCTACGATGTTTGGAACACAGCAGTCAATCAAAAAAAAAAAGTGTCTTTTGGGCATATAATCATTCATTTAGTTAATTGGAAATCCTTTGATTTCAGAAATATTCGCTCTTTTGTATTGCGTCTTTCTTTCTTTTGTAATTGGAATTTTTATCCTGCAAGTCAAAGTTAGGCTATATTTAGCCTATTTCAAAAATAGAATTAACAAGCTTGCCATCGTCCCATTGATTTCAATTTGTAGATCTTTCAGTTTCTCCAGTAATGTCTTCCAGAGGTGATATTTTGTGTGTGTGTGTGTGCCTCTAAAAGAATTTGAATTGGAGAGAGAAAATGATTGGTTTCAACATGTATAGACAAGTATGATATATAAATCTCTTTTCCTTTTTATGTGGATTCCCTCCCCCTACAAAAAGATCGTAAGCCTGTTGCATACCATGGATGGACTGCGGAATGAGATAATCTAGAAACCAAAACCCAAGCCCACTTTTAACCCGGCGGGGATCTCATACCTGGCGATGAAATACATCTCCCATCTTAAGACAATAGCAATCATCTATGGCTATAGCGGGATTCAAACCTGCTGCCTTTGGTGGGAGAGCGGATACGTTAACCACTCGACCAATCACATCAGTTAAAACACTTCTTGCAAAAACATGTCAAGTCACATACTTTATCTTTGCAGAAATACTTCCTAACAGCCAAAGAAAATGTATTATTCTTTGTGGAAGTTGTTTTATACATCATCCGCTTCTCTAAGACAGTAAATTCCTCATTTGAAATTTAGTTGAGTTCATAAATTTAGTTCCTTTAAGTAGGACGAATAAATTAGAAAAAGATAAATTTTTCTATTCTTCTGACTACATGCGAAGCTAATATTTAACATTAAAGTAAGCGACAAAATATTTTCCAAACATATTTTAAAAATTACTCTGAATTTCATCGATGAGCCAATTTGCTCCCTTGAGTTCAATGAGAACCCTAACGTGTACTTTCTCAGTATCACAAAAAAAAAAAATGTGATTGCACCTGAATAAAGGAATATTAACCATTAAAATATAGAGCCAAAATGCTTCATTTTGACTTAGAGATAATATTATAGATGCAGCCATACTTTATAGCCAAATATAAAAAGAAACTTTAAAAAGTTTTAAAACTTTACCGGGGATCTTATGAGAATATAACCATCAGCATTGAGAAGAGCTTCGTATGTACTACTTGAAAGTCTCTCAGGCTCTGCTCATATGTTCGCCTTTTATAGTATTTAAATTAGGTTTTATTAGCGTGACAGTTCAAACAGTTGGTTCTCATTCAAGACAAATCCAATGCCAAAGGTAACACCCTCTGATAAAGATACATTTTTGAAATGTATAATTTATAATTTTCTAAATTTTTTAAAATTTAAATTTCGTTATCAAATATAATTGGATCTGTAATATTCTCCAAACTTTATACTCGATTTTGAAAAAAATTAAAAATAGCTTCTGTATTTTGGTAATTTGGGTATGAGCCTACTAATAGTTTACTTATGATTAATTTAATAATCTCACAAGGTATTATAGATTTCAACGATTTCAGTGAGGTCCCCATGCGCTGGCCGGGCTAAGAATAGCGCCGACGTAACCTATGCGCGTCGTAAGGCCCGTGAGGGCCTTGTCGGTGGATGCCTCTCCCTGGAATATGAGCTGTGGTGGGGTGCCCGTCACTGAGTGGAACCAACGCTGAGTTGGACGGTCTTTCAGCCACTATGAAGTGGTCTAGGGTCGTCCTAATTTTTAGAGAACGCTTTACTTATATAAGTAACCCATGCGTGTCGTAAGAGGCGACTAAAATAGGCACAGAGTTTCGAGAGTTTGAGTTTTGCTCTCTTAAGGCCTTGAGGGAGCAATTTGAGTCTCCGGGAAGAATGTTCTCCAGCATGCCCCGGTGAGGGGCTGTGTCGGTGGATGCTTTTCCCTGGAATATGAGCGGTTCTGCTCGTTGGCGGGGGATCCGGTTCACTGAGTGGAGTCAACGCAGTTGGACGGTCTTTCGTCCACTATGCAGTGGTCTAGGGATCGTTCTATTTTTAGAGACGGCTTTACTTACATATAAGCCCCAATGTAGCTCATGCATGTCGTAAGAGGCGACTAAAATGGGTATCCATGGAGGGTAATGGATGGCAATGCTGTAGCCAATGAAGTTCTAACGGAGGCTGGGCTATTGCTGTTACCCTCCTGCCATGATCAGAGCTTTATATAGCTCAATAACACCCTATCCTTACATTGCTGAAAAGTATTCTTGCTTTGCCCATCTAGCCATTCCTTTTAAGGTCTTTTTTAAGATTGCAGTTGCAGCGACTGGGTTTACCTTGATTGGTTTTTGCTTCTGAGTGAGTGAATCAAACTTCTGGTCTAGAATAAGTCTCTTTTTATTGTCAGAATATTAGAGAGACTACTAGATAAGTCTAAAACCAAGGAAAAAAGATTGACTTTTAAGTTTATTTTCTCTTCAAGAGAGATGTTGAGGATATTCAGAGCAAGATCACATTTGTCAGCTTGTGGTTGATAGTGTACAAGTGCATAGCTAGCAGTGACGTAAATGTGGAATAAAAATAGCGTATGTATAGTTTGATTGGCGTGTGCATGTTCTTTTTAAGAAGATTAGTGAAGGTTTTCTATTGTATCCATTTGTTTTGAATGCGTGTGTGTCCCCGTGTGGTGACCGGGATAATAATAACTCCACTGCAGCCCATGCATGTCGTACGAGGCGACTAAAATGGGTACCCAGGAAGAGTAACGGATGGCAATGCTGTAGCCAATGAAGTTCTAACTGAGGCTCAGATATTGCTGTTACCCTCCTGCCATGATCAGAGCTCATAGCTCAATAACACCTTATCCCTACACTGTCCTCTACAGATATCGGGGAAGATGAAAAGCATTCTTGCTTCACACATCTAGTCAAAAAAAAAAAACAAAAAGATTTCAGCGAATTTATGCAATCTCTATATCGACTTTATAGCGTTAGCAGAGTGACCAATACAGTCATTTTATACAGCAGGGAAGGAGGGGACGATCCCACCTTCCCTGCTATAATACTTCCACCGTGTCACTACTCTTTTTTAGACCGTGTCACTACTCTAAATTGAATTAGAAATATATATAATTTTAATGTGTATCTTGTATGATTTGTTATATACTTTACATAAATTAACTGTACACGCTACAAAGGCATTTCTGACCAAGTTTTGCAATGTAAAGTAAAAGGAAAGACCAAATCGTTCATTCTTTTTTAAAAATAGTTTTTATTTGTTAAAATAACGTTTTCCAAGAATTAAACAAAGAAACCGATGTACACTTCCAAATCAAAAAATTAAAATAATAAAAGAAAATGTGTTGAAGGATTTACAATTCTAATTAGTTGCATAGAAAATAATTATTACCAAATATGAATTAGCATCATCTAAATCTACGTACTTGGTAGATTATACAGTCATGTAAACACATAAAAATGTAATATAAATGATAAGAAAACTTATTTGAAAACATTCACAAACGCCATCGCCCAAGCGATTTAAAACCCAATTTGTAAAGCCGTCTCAACGTCGTAGATTTGGACACATTCAGACCTAGTTCTTTCCATCTCCTGTGAAAATATCTTACACTTCGAAAGCAGTTTTTCTTCACAATATTCTTCAATCTCTTCTCATCTCTTGATGTACTTATTATTACCTTTCGACCGCTATTTCATCGATTATTTTGAAAACTCCGGTTATTAGAATACTGTCGGAATACTCCACTTACTCTTGCTTGAGAACATTTCAATTCTTTAGCTATAAACTATTGAGTTTGGCCTTCTTTGTGTAGATACACCGTACGAAACTTCTTAGCTTTCGATATGTCACTCGTTCGTCCCACGTTTAGCAAATGATTAACTAAAATCCATGCGCAAACGATTCCTCACACACTAGTCAATCCCGCAGCTACTGAAGTATATGCTATTTCCATGCTTTCCTCGAAACCAATTGGAAAAATTCGGAATATTCGAATTTTTCAGAAATTATTCTAATTTTGTGGACGTTTTCAAATAACAATTTTCTTATAATTTATATTTATTCTATTTTTTCTTCTTATTATTATTATTCAGATGTGTACTTTGCGCTACAGCGCATCCTTCCCTAGAGTGTGTTAAGCACAACGATTTAAAAAAAAAAAAAAAAAAAAAACCTCGTGACTTATTGACACAACCCTGAAATAAGACGTTATTTTTTTGACAACTTTAATAAATTCATTTTCTAAAGCGAAAATATTTAAATATTGAATTCACGAATCAAGTTCCTTCTTTCAAATTCGAACACCAGTTAGATAAAAAGTTCTTTTATATGTTAAGATGTCTCGGTCGCAACTTATATTAAATGTCCACCCCTCTATCATTCACAGAGAGATTTACGCCAAAAAGAAATCTATTTCTCTGATGACTTCAATGAATATAAGTTTATGAATCAAGTCTGGCAATCTTCATTTTTTGCATCGAGTTTTCGACACTACGCCTTGGAATGTTTGACTATTGTATTAACAATAAGTAGAAGCTATTGGAAGGCGATGGAAGTGAGTAGGAAATCATTAAGAACCAAAGAATTTGGTACCTTTTAATGTTATTGCAATTACTTTACAAATAAAGCAAGGTAGTCATTAATGTTAATACTTTATTTCTTTTAATAATACTTCACAATGAAACTTGAAGAAGATTTCAGTATACAAAAATACAGACATCGTTTCCGACCAACAAATTATATTTTTTTCTTTCTCTCTATGTGTTTACATTTTCATAAATTTAATTTAGAACAATCGTTTTTAATAATTTATAAATATTCTGTTGTTTAAAGCCTATAGTTTAAACTCTACTGTTAGAACTACTGCTTACTGTGTGTATTGTTAGAACCAACAATTAACAGATAATAATATCAACAATACTTCATTGCATTGTATTTGTTTTTTAAAAAAAAAGTCTTAACAATTAGATAAATTTGAATTTTAAAATAAAAATATACTGCAATATACTTTATTTTAAGTTATTGGCTATTTTAAAACGAAAATGAAATAAAAAAATGAAAATCAATAAAGACAAAATAATTTGAAATTGGGATTATTTTAATATGTCATATAAAAAAGGATCGCATTCAGATTAAAAGCCGTTTTCAATGGATAATATTTAGTAACAGACAATATTATTAGGAATAGTTGAATAAAAAAATTGCTTCCTTTTCAAAAACAAAAAAGGCATTTATTCACATTTTAATATTTATCCACGTAACTAACCAGATAAAAATTGTGAACAAATCAAAACATTTCATAAATTAGCTAATTCTTTTTTGATTAATGTAGATTTTTTGTATTAATATTCACGTTATACTTTAAGAATGAAACAAATACCAGAGATGGTATGTAAATATAAAACGGTAATTAATTATTTTATATAAAAACTACGAAATAATCAAGAATAGTCAGAAACGTTGCTAAGTCTTTAGAAGACAATTAAGAATAATAAAAAAAAAACCACAGTTAATTTTACTACTCCACCGGAGCAGAAATGTTATCCATTACCATCACATTAGTCTATTCCTTGCAAATCATTAGTATCTCTAGAATTTATTATTATCAATTTAAGAAACCATCCATTGTTGTGAAAAAAAATACGTTAAATTATTTAACACTCTGTGGATCTTAAGACTCTTTGTAGATTTTGTCCATTGGGTTTGATCCAGATGAAGAAGTTCTTTGAATGTCACTGATAAACCATCTTATGTGATAAGTTAATTCCAAGCTAACCATTCTTCAGCCAACAAGGTACTGTATTCCCTGATTATTCGAAATGCTTGCGTAAGCATTTATGAAACATTTTCCTTCCCCCTCTCACCCTCCCCGCCAAAGAATTTCGTACCAAAGGGTGTCAATGCATTGAGGTTGCACCAAGATGTTTTTTTGAGTTTAATTTCTTAAAAGAAAACTCAAATGTCCTTTCTATTACTTTTGCGTAGTGGGGTGACGATCCTTTCGTAGCAGTTAAGAATCGCATCACGAGCTCCAGTCCAACGATTTGGTCCTATTAGACGGTACTGGTACGGTACACATGGGCCAGTCAAGCAAGTCCAAAACAGGAGAGGATCGGTGACCATCATGCGTACTAGATTAGGCTTAACTCCGATGACACCTGCTATTTCGTCCATATAAGGAATGAAGTCAACTTGTATCGTATGTCGAGTTGTGGGTACGTATCGCCTGTTCATTTCTTCCTGTTTAGCCTTAATGTCTGCAACCATGTCTTCTTCCTTTGGTAGATGCACTTTGTTGGACATCAAAAGCACATACCAACGAGCTTGGATCTCTGAGATCGGAATAACCGAACCCCATGGTTGAGTCAATCCGATGATAGCCAAACTCGGATGCGGAAGATGAGGAGGAAACACGTATTTGTATAGATTTACACGATTATCCTTTACCGATAATATGTCATCATCCAGGAAAGGGAACCCTATGGAATAACCAGTAGCCATAATTACCGCATCAACTTCGGTGATGTCTTTATCGCCTTCAAAAACCACACCGGACTCCAAAAACCTTGTCACATTCTTTCGGATCACAACTGTACCGCTTAGGATTTTATTAGGTAGAATATCGTTCATGGTTGGATGCTGGCTTAGACACCTGTGTGCCGGCTTCAGGTTGTATAGACTATGGTCGAACCATTTGTTCAGTTCTCTTTCGATAGCCCAACACATGAAACTATAAGGCAGAACTCCCACGACACTGTTGAGATATCTTCTGTGAACTAATATGTCCGATGGAATTCCTCGGGGACCAACTCTCTTCACCACCCAGCTTCCACGACGAGTACTCAGATAAACCTACCAAAAATAGAAAACAGAAGTATTAGATTCGATAAGAGTGTTTTATTTAATTACAGAATTTGAAATAATGAATAATATTATAAATATGGCAGTTTAATTCGGGAAGCAAGCAAAATAATCTACGAATAAAATCACCAACACGTTTCCTCATACTATAAGAAATCATAAGTGCTGCCATCTAACGAGGTTAATCAGAAAATAGTAATATGCTTTGTACATCATGTAATTCTGAATATACAGCAATTTCGCATTAGAAATTGTGAACCACGACTCAAGAACTGGAGGATAAAAATCATGAAGCAATGCGCTAATTAGCCGCACGAATATACAAACTGGAAGTTCAATTATTTCAAGCACTTCTAAATTTAAAAAAAAAAAATCATTATATGCATAGCATTGTTAACCATATTAACATTAATTGTTATGTTAGGTGTTTTTTTTTTCCACTTCTTTTTCTGAATAAAACTAATTGTAATATTAATTAAATACTGAATTAAAATCCTTACGCATTTTAATTGATTCATTAATTAAAATACTCACGCATTTTTAACAAAACGTGTCGCATAATTATTGGAAGACATAATTATATTAACTCAATTTATTACTTAAATTAAATGGTGTTATTGGATTTATCGGTTGAATTAATTAAATACTAAACGATTACAACTATTGATTTAATTTTTTAGTTAAATTTATAGTTGCAAATGAAATTTGGCTTCATGATATATATGTATTGGAGTACGCGCGAGCACAAATCACTTCTCATTTCAAGCTCCAACTTTCAAGTAGCGTGTTTTGCTCTTGTAAGAACCAAGTCGATTTGAAACAGAAAAAAAAAAAAAAAAATCTTACTGCATATATGTGAGAAGAAAATATACTTAATTTTACTAGAGATAAAATGAGCAAAACATTTGGCTTTTATTACAACAATGTTAGTTGTAATAAACAACTAACATTGTTGTTTATTACAACTAACATTGTTAGTCTATTTAATCTGTATCCATTGTTGAAAGATTTACTGTTAGAAACAGTAATAGATCTTGCAACAATGGATAGAGCTACAATAGACTAACACTGTGCTTGTTAGCTACTCAACAGATAATTGAAAAACAACATAGAATTGTTTATTAATTATATGTAAAGTAATTTCAGATACTGCACATTGTTACAATCCATCCATTATTATTATCTGATAGTATGTAAGATAGGGAACATGTGGAAATTAATCGTCTGTCAGAATATTGCGCAATGATAAGTGTACGATAGAATAAAATAAATGTACCTTCTTGGCTACTGTACTTAATTCCACAGCTGCATCAACTCCTGAGTTACCGATCCCTACCACAAGAACACGTAGATCGTCAAACCCTTTCGATTTCTTCAGACTATGAGTATGCAAGACCCTTCCCTTAAACTGATCCAATCCCGGAAACTGAGGTATGTTAGGAAACACGTGATGACCAATACAGACCATAACGCCGTCAAAAACTTCTTCGACGATTTGCTCTTTTCTCATGTCTCGGACCATTACTTTCCATCTACCACTTTGATGATAGTCTTCGGTGGGGATGACTTTCATCACTTCGTGCTGAAACCTCACGTGAGGGTGAAGGTCAAACTTTTCGGCATACATTTCGAAGTAGTTTAACATCAGCGTGTTGTGCATAAAGTTCGGGAAATCTTTAGGTGGAGGAAAATCACTGAAGGCATTCATTTCTTTGCTGGTGTTGATGATGGTGGATTTCATGACGGAGGCCACGCCACTGATATCGTTTTCACGGAAACGCCACAAACCTCCGAAGTTGTCCGTACGTTCGAAGCATACGACATCTAATCCTTCCTCTTTGCATGCTTTTATAGAAGCGAGTCCACTCGGTCCGGCACCAACCACGGCTACTCTCTTCACAGATGACATCTTTCGTTACCTAAATATAAATAAAATAAAATGTAATTCAGGGTAAGAGAAAATTAAAAGAAAGATTGTAAAGAAACCAATAAGAGAGAGAAAGTGGGAAATAATAATGAAACCCAGAAGGGGTTATTAATTTCCTGGTCCAATTGGGTTATTTGGAATTTTCGACTGAAGTAACTGACACTGTGAGGCCAGTGTAGTATGTCTGCCGATTGCGTGTGTTCTTGTGTCGAGTATGTCTGTTTTGCGGGAAGAAACACCGATTTCCATAAAGAAAAAATCACATTGCTTCCAGATCGGATGAACTAACTCACCTTCAGTTGAAAAGTCCTCATAGACGTGTTCTTCACATTCTAGACGAGATTCAAACCCTGGTCGATTCAACCATGCACGCTTTCAAATGAATTAGAGTTCCGACTATTGAAGTCAATCCCGAATTTTTAATATAAACATCAATTTCTGTTGTTTTTTTACTTCCAATAAAATTTTCCTAATTGCTGAAAAGATTAACAATC
Source organism: Typopeltis vanoorti (assembly GCF_054136105.1). Taxonomy (NCBI): domain Eukaryota; kingdom Metazoa; phylum Arthropoda; class Arachnida; order Uropygi; family Thelyphonidae; genus Typopeltis; species Typopeltis vanoorti. Next base: position 80,144,973 of record NC_143565.1, read on the forward strand.
CAATACGATACATTGAGATTGTCTATTGAAGGAGTGAAGGAAGGAGAAATTGAACTCTTAATGATATGATGTTGTTAATAAAACTCTCTCTCTCTCTCTCTCTCTCTCTCTCCTTGCCATCCTATACCTTTAGAAGAGATTCTCATGTCCGCTAAGTAGCTGGTAGTGAACAAAGATCAACATTTCCTCCTATCAAATCACACACGTGATTCATGTCACCTGGATCAGACGTGACACATTTTCGAAACGGGGTTAGTGACTTTAAGCGGCTTCTCTCCCTTTCCTGTCCTACAAATCCTCGTAACACAGATTTCCTACTCAGATCTGTTTTAGTAGAACCTTTACAGACACGTGTTGAGCCTTTCGCGCATTTCTTCCAGCTATAAGCTGTCTTGTGTAGAAAACGGAATGGTTGCATTAAGGTAAAATAATAATAATAATAATAATAATAATAATAATAATAATAATAATAATAATAATAATAATAATAAAATGACACTTAATATGACATTTAATGTTCTTAAGCATGCTTAAAAAGGATATTAGGACATTTAGGTATTACAAAAGTTCAAAACTTGTGACCTAAACGGTATAAAATAAAAGATGCGAAGGTTATAATAAAAATAACACACAAGCATAGGAGAAAGGATAGGACATAGGAGAAAAAAAAAGGGCATATGTTTTTACTAAATGCTAAAGTGTCTATCAGTTGATTGTTAACTGAGGACGACAGCATTTGGCAACAATGTAAGCTATTAAGCAGGCGAAATAAATGCTTTCTTGTTCTGATTTGCGCATTTTTCCCAACAATAGCTTTTGATCTCTTTGTAATTTTACTGCAACAGCAACCGACTTAAATACAACTGCTCTTTTTTTTTTTTTATCTTTTTCAAAGCACAAGATATTTTTGCTTAAAAATGTGATTAATCTATTTACGTAACCACTGACACAAAAGGGGTGGAGAAATCCTGTGAGGTGAAGGAACCTATATGAGTTTATAAAACGAATACGAGTATAAAATAGGTGAAATAAAGTGAGGATTGACCTCGTTCAATGTGATTTCATTGAATTCTTTTGCTCAGTGGATAAGAGTGGTCACCCACTTCCTGTTTACGCCTTCTGTAATGGATGACGTCATTCGGATGAGAAAGTGCTTTGCTCTACTCTACTTTAGTACTAAATTGTCCACACCGATGGATGCTCTGCATTGCGACACACACAAAAAATCCCTATTGTGGACATATTTACAAACGTACGATACGAAATTACTTCGACTAAGCAAATGCGTTCCTTCATTAAAGAAACAGGTTAGCTTTTGAGAGAGAAAATAAAACATATTAAAAAAAACAAAAAAACATGGAGAACGAACTACGGTTCGCTGTTAAGTCGATTAGTCCCTATTGCTTTATGCGCAGTTATCGCTAACATGAAACATCAGTGTTATTTAAGCAAGATATTTAGGTAACTAATACACTATGTTGGCAAAAGTATTTGGACTCCTAGTTGTGATAAAAAATGCGTTTTAATTATATTTCTCCTACTAGTGCGAACACCTTTAGCCTGAACGACAGCAACTATCCTTTGGAGCATGCTTTCAACTAATCTCTGATACGACACAACAGGAATATTCTTCCATTCCTCGCGCAAAGCTACCCCATTGCTGATGTTGATGGTAGCCGTTGTGGTCTGGAGTGAATTCGGCGTTCTAGTTCGTCCCAAAGACGTTCGGTGGGGTTGAGGTCCAGACTTTGAGCTGACCAGTCCAACACGTCGGCGTAGTTTTGTGTGGAAACCAGCCCCGGACACGCAATGCAGTATGGCATCGAGCACGATGAAACAGTCATTGCCGAAGTACTTCCACAGCTCGGAAGCATGAAGTTCTCCATGATGTCCAGGTTGCTATCAGACGTCGGTTTTTTGGTTCGTCCACCAACGGACCAACCCCCACCCAACTGAAATATCCCCATACCATTACTGAACTTCCACCAAACTTAACAGTTGGAATAATGCAGTCCTACCGGAACCGTTCCCTGGGTAATCTCCGGATGAAAACACGACCACCAGAGTGATACTTTGGAAGTGTGATTCGTCGCTCCATAGAATCCTCTTCCAATCATCTACAGTCCAGGAATGGTGTGAAAGACACCAGTCTAAACGTGGTTTGGAGTTGAGCTGGGGGATGTTTGGCTTGTTCACAGCATCTCTGCCGTGGTAACCTAAGGCATGCAACTGTCTGCGGATAATCCTAGTGATGACAGATGTCCTTGCAGCATTTTCCAGGTTGACTGGGAGGTCTGCCGCTGATAACATGCAGGATGCTCGTACATTCCGAGAGAGAGAGAGAGAGAAAGGAAGAGAGAGAGAGAGAGAGAGAGAGAGAGAGAGAGAGCACGTCGATCTCGGTCAGTTAGTGTCAGTGGCCTCCCAGGGCGTTTTCTTGCTTTGGTAACACCGAATGACATAAACAACGGTGGATTTCAGTATACTATTGAGACGGGTGGCAATGTTACGGACGGAAAGACCACTGAAGTGACACCCAACTATCATCCCACGTTGGAAATCTGTCAGTTCAGCAACGTGGCATCTTCACATCTTCACACATTACCATACTTACGCAGACACGCCCTGATTTGCATGTGGTAGTATCCGAAATTTGCATGGCGTGTAAGGCGTCCATATAATTTTGTCAACACAGTGTGTGTGTGTGTGTGTGTGTGTGTGTGTGTGTGTGTGTGTGTGTGTGTGTGTGTGTGTGTGTGTGTGTGTGTGTGTGTGTGTGTGTGTGTGTGACTTTTTCAAGTCATTTCAGGCCACCAATAAGCCTGACCGCAAATATTGCATACAGTCGCAAACATTCATGCCCAAGATCCCTCAGCCTGAAACTAAGCTACTCAGCCAAACGAAGTTGGGAAATGCTTGCAACAGGATATAATTTTAAACTAAATGTTCATATATTTCGTGCAGTTTGATGCATTGATAGTAGGGTTACCCCACTTTCAAATCTCGAATGTGGGACGCAGAGACAAACAGGAACTCACATGAGACGTGACGTCAAACATGACGCAAATATCGAAGTCACCTATGCCAACGCTTTTACAAAGTTGAATAACATTTTATAAACAAACAGCACCAAATTATAAAAACTTGTAAAACATAAACTTTGCATGCGATTAGCGATGACTTGTTGGTTTAAAATGTTTATTACATAACACCGACCTAAATTGCTTGCACGGTCTGGAAAGATTTAGCAACCAATTAGTAACTCAAGCACAAAAATAATAACTATTTTTTCTTATTATATATAGATCCTTCACAAATTATTGTGGACTTTTTTTATTTATTGAAATAAAGCAGTTAAAAATTTATTGTGAAAGTATCTAAGATATTCACGGAAAAAAAAGAACAATGCAAACTTAACGAGGATTAAGAACGACAGGTGGCGTGAGTGCAAAATTAGTTGGAATATTGCTACAGGTTACAAGTTGGTAATTAGTTTGAATACAATTTTTGTTGGAGCCATCTGGTCTATTTGGAGTTATGGCCGAAACAATTAAGGCTGTGAGGTGAGCGTATTTTTCTCTATTACTTGTGCATGTTCTTCCGGCCGGTTAGACTGTTTTGAGGCAATAAGAATCGAGGTGTGGATCAAAAAAAAAAAAAAAGGAGAGAAAAAAACATGAAATAAATCAAATCCACAATATCAGTCAATATACAACTCATCGAATTCAGTATGAGATGCCGATATAATTGATGAAAAAGATTTTTGGTAACCATAAGCTGAGAATAAACCACAACAGCTTACACAATACTGCATACTCTGGTAAGAAATTTCAGTTCTATCGAAGGATTCTGTATAGATGCTAGAATTGATTCTCAAAACTTAAGATGCTCCAAGAACTTCGGTTCCTTGGCACAAAAATTGTGAGAGTGAATGTATACTATACATTCGGTTTGGCTCAAACCGCTGCTCCTGAGATTAACCAGAAGATTACTGTATTATAGCCATATTTCTGGACTTGGAACTAGTTGAGGTGAGTTTCATTAGCTCAGCAGCTTATTAGCTTTTGACAAAACTGTTTATATGTCGCTTTATCAAAAATTAACTTGATATCAGGTACCAAGTTAATTTATTTATTTATTTTTATTTTATTTTATTTTTTAGTTAGGAGAGGAAAACGTATCAAAATGAAAATTAATTGCTGATGAACTCATAGATTTTAAAAATGTAATAGCAGAATCTCTTGAGAACAACAAATCTCTTAACTGGAAAAAATAGACAATGAAAAATATGCACATGAAATTTGAAAAATGGGATTGTAAATATGAGCTCGAGAGGTGTTCACTTCTTGAGATCTCCTTTAAAGTTCACTAAGAAGGGAAGAGTGAAAAGATTTCACAAGGACGGAAAAGAAGATGGAAAGGAGGTGTCAGAGATGCTGAAACGTCAGGATGATGATGATGATAGATTACTGTTGATGATTGAAAAGAGGAAACTACTATCGAATGACATAAGATTACAAGACAGTCATTAACACGTTCATTGTCAATCACGCGATATCGCGCGATGCGAGCCCTCACCAAACGGCCGATCACGCGTTATCGCGTGGACGTCGCTGACTAAATAAAAAAATAAAAAAATTTTGGCCACCACACGAAATTCCAATTTTCAGCTTGGCAATGAAAGTGTTAAAGGAAAAAAAAAAAGAACAAGATCTTTTCGTTTTTAGATTTTTAGTGTTAATAAAATAATACTGCTTATTTAGTCATTAGAGTAAAATAGATGTCTTCGGACGCAGTTTTTATGCTTTAAAATCGTTATAAATAGAAAACACTTAAAGGCAAGAAAGTATCATTTTGTCGTACACTTCAGGAAATCCTTCTCCTAGAGAACAAATATAAATTTTTTATTTATTTATTTTTTTTTTGTTCCGATTCGCTTCAGGCCACAGTAATCAAGGGTAAAAATTCAATTGATTTATCTCTCAAAGCTTTCATAAGAATCAACGCCGCAGTGGAATTCAAAGAAACAGCCTCTTGGTTTTAGAGCCGAGAGACTTTCCGCTCATCCAACCAAGCTGGCCAATGGATTATCTTTCAAGCTTTAGACATTAACAGATATGTTGAGTGTGCTATTTTTAAATATAAGTTTTATACTTTCGAAGTTAATGCAGACACTGTTGGATTTAATGAAGTGAAATTTAAGAATAAGGGAAAAAATAACGTAAGAAAAGAAATTTAAGAAACAACTAAATTAACACTTTTTAATTTTTCGTTTTGAAATTATGTATTCAACAAGCATAATTTCTATTAGGTGATAATAATGGATTATTTAGCAAAAATTCCCGAAATTTAATATTTGCCGAGTTACAAGGTTTAATATTTTCCATTAATTAAAGTTTTGTCTAATTAATTTCTTCATGTTTTTTTTTTTTTTTTCCAGCACTAAAGTGCACAAACACTTTAGTGCATTATCACGGTAATGATAATGGAGACTGGATTATCCTGATGACGACTGAAAACGGGATTCTCTTGTATCTTAAAAGATACAGATGAAATTACTATTATTATTTTAAAATATTAAATAATAAAACAAAGAGTTCCTTCTCCTTACAAAAGCATATGTATAAAATCCAATAACATACCTATTTTTTTAATTTAAAATATCTTCTTAGTGCGACTTTTTTTGCTGTTGAACTTCTTCGGATAGTTTCTCAATATGCGGCGAATACGCCGTAATTTTCATTTTCAAACATGACGAAAGACTCACGTTGTTTAGTTGGTTTCTCAACTTACTTTTAATAAAATTCATATTAGAAAATATTTGCTCACACAAATATGTCGATCCGAAAATCGATAAAAGTCCAAATGCGTATGTTTTTAACTGAATGTAAGTGTCCGGTAAACAATTCCACGTGTCAAATACAATCTGATCTTGCTTTTTAAGATCTTCTATTTCAGACCATTTGTGTCGTATTGCAAGGGTAGATTTTTGTCTTTCCAACTCCTCCAGGTCAGCTTTAAGATTTCTAAATTTTGAATTCCACAAATCCTTGGTTTTCGGGTCCTCTAACTCAAGTTGAAATGCAGCCTCATCAATTCCAACAAAATGTGAAAAATTTAATTCGGCAGGATTAATTTCAAGTGGTCGCAATAAAAATGACATAGTTGCCTTGTTCTTTCTAAACTCCTCAAATCTCCCATTAAATTCAGGTCGCATATTTACCACAATTTTTTTGAAAAAGGTTAAATTTATGGAATTATCAGCTTGTTCTTGTTGATATTTCTTCAACGTAGGAAAATGTAATAATGTGCCTTTCTCTAAGTCTGTCGCAAACAAATATAATTTTTGTTCAAACGAAATCACTTCTAAAAGCAAAACTGCTGTATTTCCCTTTCCCTGTAGTTTTTTATTTAGTGCGTTCAAATGGGAAGTCATATCCACCATAAAGTAGAATTTTTGTAACCAATGAGTATCTTCTAACTGTGCATATTCAAGGTCCTTTTGTCTTAGAAACAACTTAACCTCTCCAAGGCAGGTGGCAAATCGCATCAACACCGCACCTCTGGAAAGCCATCTTATTCTGTTATGCAAAAAGAAGATCGGAATATTCGCAATTGATTTCTTTAAGAAGTTCACAAAATTTCCGATGATGTGGCTGTATTGCCATTATTTTGTTAACAATTTCTACAACCAAATCCATCACTACTGTTATCTCTTTTGGAAAAGTTTGTGCACAAAGTGTCTCTTGATGGATGATGCAGTCAAAGGAAAACACGTCATGCAAAATTTGTTTTTTACATAAAGAAAAAAAAACCTTTTTTTGTACCTTTCATTCTCGGCGCCCCATCGGTCGCAATATATATTGTTTTGTTAATATTAATACTTTTCAAGCAAGTGGTAACAGCAGATTCAATGTCTTCTCCACGAGTTTGTCCTGTAAGTGGCAGTATATCGAGTAATTCTTCCTGAGGTCCTTGAGAATTTATGTATCTACAAATAAGTACAATCTGTGCAATGTCATCTACATCACATGATTCGTCACAGGCAATAGAGAATCCTGGTGTTGAATTTAGATCGTAACCTGCTGATTTGTTATATCTTCTGCCATTCGTATAGGTCCCTTACGTCCCTTACAATCTTAGCAGATAATGGCCTGTCTTTTATTTTTGTAATTATTTCCGCTTTGTTTTTAAAATCGCAGAGAAGATATTCGGACATTTTAATAAAACATTCTTTCACATATTCGCCGTCCGTAAAAGGTTTTCCTCGTTTAACAACTTCTTGAGCAGCCACAAAACTAGCAATAGTTGTATTTCTTGATTCTTTTATCCATTTGGAAAATGAACATTTAGTTAGATTTACTTTGCGTTGCAACTCTTCTACTGCCTTTTTCCTTTCATCTCCCCGTGGATATGCTTTGTCAAATGTATCGTGTTTATTTAAAAAATATCTTTTGTATATTTGATTTTTTATTGTTTGAAAGCTTTTCATGGCATATTAAACGCATTGGAAATCCTGCTGTATTTGCTACAAATGCGTAGGTTTCGGTCCATTCACTTTTAAACTCCCGATTCTCTTGTTCTATCTTTCTTTTCTTTGCTAACATTTTAAATGCTATAAAAATATTTTTCTTCTGTTAATATTTAATTGAATGTCACAATATTCACGTTACCTAACACAATCACCAGTAAATAAAAGCACAGCAACGTCCACTAGTAGCAAAACCTTTATTTATTTTAACAAAGTGAGCAGTTTACAGACCAGTTTACACACCTGCACTATATGCGAAGACAATGGGCACGTTCAGACAGGCAAGCACTACTGTAGCGCTACATGTGCTAGCCTAGCGTGACGTCATAAATGTGTCCGAGTCAACTGCGCTACCGTAGCGATCACCATTCACTACAAATGAAATTAATTTGTAGCGATTAATTTTCGCTACAAAGTAGCGCTCTGCCTGGCTGATCGCGTCCAATGTAAACTGACGTTTACATTATTTGAGTATCGACATATGGTTAGGGGTCAATTGACCTACAAAATATTTCTTTTTACTTCTATGTTTAGATAGATCGTTTAATAACGAAAAGAGCCGCAATTATTCATTCAAAGAGCCGCGTGCGGCTCCGGATTCGCAGGTTGCCTACCCCCTGGTCTATACCGACTGAGCTACGGAGGCTCCCTTATATGACGGCAGTGGTTTATCCTCCGGCAAATCAGCCAGATGAGAACACGCAACTGACAGTGATAATACAGATCATCTTTACTCAAACCTGAATACAAACCAATCAACTTACCGCAAAGGAATACACAAGATAATGACTTCGAGAAAACGCTCATCTGTGGGTCCCACAGATGAGCGTTTAATCATAATTTGAGAAGCGTTTCCTTGTGGGAAAAATGTGCTGCAATGTTCTTGATGGCGACACTCTTTCTCACATGTGATAGTCTTCCAAATGAATGGCAGCCACTCAAAAGATTCAGAAATGATTTAAAGCACATCACTTCTGAGTTCGTGTTCTGCCCAGCGTACTGCTATGGTCTTATATGAAACACATGCGGTACTTCATAGGAGCATAACAGAACGGAAATTGGTTAATTCGCTAAGTATATAAGAGAGTCTCATAATACTTCAGAATGAAGTGGGATTATCTTTTGACTCTATACATGTCAGGCCATATAGAAGCAGTTTTAAATTAGATATAGTGTAGACTTTGCTGACACAACCCTCTATAACAGTTCAACTTGTGAGAAAGAGTGAGCAAAGAGATGTTTGTGTGGGAGATGAGTTTCATCGTCCGGTCATTGTTAGACCAGTGTCCAGCTTATTAAAGACCGGAAGTAAGTTGAAAAGTTTCATTTGGTCTCCAAAGTATGGTTTCCGGATTATTTAAAAAAAATACATAAATTTTTTTTAAAAATATAATGAAAGAAAATAACAAAATAAAAAGATTCCAATATATGAAATGTTTACAACTTTTAGTGCGTGAGTCACATAAAAAAATAAAAATAAAAATAACCGCATCTCCTTGCTGAAAAAGGACGATCTTGGGGGGACCCTCGTACATCACTGCAATATTTTCCCCTAAGTTGTGATTCTAGAGTTTTTTTTTTACATTAATAATCTCTTTCAATACCATAGTGTATGACTACCACAGTAAATGATGTGTATCCAGAGTCCGTATTCCAGGAATAAGATATACAACCAATGCAGACCTCTTGGGGGTCCATTTCATAAGGGTCCATGAAATATAGGAATCGGTATTTTATAGAAATAAAACTAATTTCTATAAAATACTACAGTGATGCACGATACATCATAATGACACGCGATACTTCACAATGACCCATTCTGGCTTCATGTGTATATTGGCTCAAAATGCATGCTTTCTTATAATGCTTACTGACTGAAAGTTGGACTCGTGCATCACTGTAGTAACCTTGGAAGTCACTGAGAGGACACTTTACCATTGAGTTATGGACGACTAGCGTATTTCATCTGTCACAATAATATTGTCATTATTATAACAAATTGAAACATCATTTACGTCTATATTAACATAAAGCAAACGCAAATCTTTTTGTTATAATAGGACCACCCAGGAGGAATTTTTCGAACTTCAGGGTGGAGATGCCGTTAAATGATTTTAAGCAAAAAAAAAGTTGATATGAAGTTATGACAATTGTTAGCGGAGAGAAAAACTTGAAATTGATGTTTATATTTAAATTAGAAATCGCAGGGTGCGTTAATAATATCTTAAAACTTACTTTATTCACTTGGAAAACCAATTATTTTAAGAAATGAACATCAGTGAATCTCTTATAAGTCGCCTAAAATGTCTACCTTCAAAAGAATTGAGATCATTGTACTCGAACTAATTGTTTTGAACTTGATCAGCGTACCATGTTACATACATTATCAATAAATAATTTTCATGTTGCAATTACAAAAACTGTAAACGAACTGAACATCAGCGCAATCCTCTTTAGAAAACGTAAAAACACACAATTAAACACAACCAACCTACTAACACACGAGTGAACATTACTGACAAGCTCCGAAACTGTTTACACGAAATGGACGATGTAACTAGACCACAATAATAGATGCACAGTTCAGGAGCGGTGATTATTTGCGGCCGAATTGTGAAAGAACCGTATCTTCCCACAATTCGCAATCCTATTAATGTTGATCGAAACATGTTTGTCGTGTTTACTTAAATCAATCAGGCCCGTAAGTCCTCAAAGAGTTCTATATGACTTAAAGATAGTCCGACATTTTCATCTTACAATGTGCTAGATAAATAATGAGAAGAAAAAAAAAATCTAATAAATTAACATTAGCACAGAAATGTAAATTTCCACGGTAATATTGGTGGCTTCATGTTCCTAAGTTATAAACATGACTTGGAACGCAGTTTTTATTTTAAATAGAAATTGAGACTGCAGTGATGTCAGATAATTTGCGCTGTAATACTTTTAAGGAAAAGGCTTAATGGGAAGTTCGTGCGGTATGGGAGTTTACATATAAAAAAAAAACAATCCTTTCCGTGCAAAATTATTTTCTTGCTATACAGTTGAGCTTTACAATGGGTTCTTACGTCAAGGGTTCACTATCCCTGGACCTTCTACTACCTCAGTATGACGTTTTTCGAATTTTCATACAAATCATAGAATAAAATAAAACTATTAATTAATTTAATTTTAAAGTGTATTAAATATCTTTTTGCATTATATTTATTTATTTAATTTTTTTTGTAAGTTTTACTTATTTTGTTAAATGTGAAAGAACCAAAGTTCTATTTTGCTTGTTTTTATGCTCTGCTACGCGCGCGCGCGCGCGCGCGCACACACCACACACACACACACACACACACACACACACACACACACACACACACACACACACACACACACACACACACACACACACACACACACACACGTTAATGATAGAAAGAGAAAGAGAAATTCCCATTGGCTCATAACGATGCCTTGATGTCTGTCCTGTAAAATGTTCTTCTTCTCTTCCCTCCCCACAACTGCCGAAGTCCCACTCTTAGCAACAGCTAACTCGTCTTTCTGTTCTCTTAACTTACTCAGACGAATATAAACTTTCGTAGCCGCAGGTCAATGCCTCTCGACTGACCGAGTTCTCCATTTAGAACGTTTCCGTTGCAATTTCAGTGCTTTTAGATCCGCTTCTCTCCCAGACTTAGTGGGTGAGGCGTCACGGAGACTCACAAATTGCTTTAATCAGTTTAAGCTTAGGTCAGTACGAGGCGGATGTTTAAAAAAAAAAAAAAATGCAAAAATTTCTTCAGAGCACGTTTCTAACGGTATTTACAAGTAGCGACACCTAGTGTGATAAAATAGAGTCGATGCATGACAAGAAGAACAAACGTGAAATAATAATAACTGAATTATTTATCTCATCATCCTTTCCATCTTTTACCTTGGGTGTCGAGGATTTATTAATCATCGGACCTCAAACCGTTCACAGGATAAGATAGTCAGCCCTACGCCCCGATGTATCCCATATTCGTAGTGTTGAGTTCCCAAGGCCGGATTGCCTGCTTTGCGGGATGAAAAACCCCAGGATAAACTGCAGAAAAACCCTACTGTGTACGCCAAGATCGGCTAACTTGGCTATGGCTGAGGAAGATCCTTCAGCTCCACACGACGGGAATCGAACCTGGACACTCCTTCTCCAGGCATATGGTTGCGAAGCTCACAGCCACTAAGTTAACAGCGCGCGGACTATTATTTATTTATTAAAATACACTTTAATATGTGTGTTATATATTTAGAAAAAATATATAAAAATTTGTCAATCGCTTACGTCAAACAACATTAATTGCCAGTAACTCAATGATAAGTTGTCATAAAACAAACTCGCATCCACAATTTAAAATCAGTTGTTCCGAATCCAGTGAGTTTTTAATTATTATTATGATTATTATTATTATCGTAAAAAAAAACAATCTAGACAATTACAATTTGTTGTAAAAATTAATTTTTTTAAAAAAACCTATATAACTACTTTGTGGTTTAAAATAATCGCTTTTAAACGCTATGTTCAGGTAATTTGCTTCAATAATCATAGCAGCATTAAGAATTATAAGCTTATAATCTTTCTCGCTTCTTTTATCCCTTCATTCATGCTCCATCAGCCAGTGAGGTCAGGATATAGCACGAGAGAGAATTAACCGACTCAATGCAACAGTGAAGAGATTTTTCCGAACACTGACCCATATCAGTGCACTCCTATGAGCCGAACTATATAGGTTACTGGCGCGATGATTTCCCTCGGGCTTGTAACAGACCTAAAGTCATCTACTTTCCCGCAGCCTGAAGGGGAGGACAGAAATGCTGAAATTTTCCAGAGCGCAAGAAGCCTTTTAAAAGGTGTCTAACGGAATAATTGTCAGGAAGTCGTTATGTCAGATGCACATACAGGAACGAGAAACCAAAGAAGTTTCGGAAGACGGTGTTTATGTGATTTCACGGTCTTGTTCGAGGACAGAAGCACGGAGAAGGTTATTCAACCAAGGACAAGGAAGTATATATTACAGCTTAGAAAAATCAATTGACCCGAATACGAAGAATTATGCTAACATCCTCAAAATAATCAGAAACCAAGAATAAACGGTGCGTTTTATTCGTAGCCACTATTAATGCGCTTACACGCACGTATCCGTAAGATGACTGCTTTTATTGGAAATAAATCAATCCTATAATCTGTCCTGGATTCTGAGAATAGCATCGTTTATTTATTTTCAATGCAAGAATGGTATAGCATGTAGGATTGTTGTAGGATAGCAAGAATAGATCACTACTTCATTTCCATTGTAAGATATGAAAGAGAATAGCAGCTATTTCTTTTCTATTATTGCAGGATCAGAAACAGAATAGCGTCATTTGTTGGTTTTCTATTGTTGGATTACAAGAACAGAATCGTCTGTTTGTATTCCAACTGTTGAAGGATCATAATAGCGTCGTGTAATTCTTTTACCTGTTGTAGGATCATAACAATAGCATCTGCATAAGAAAAGAATCGTCTGCTGTAGTTCAGTGTTGTAGGATCGTAAGAATAGCATCTGTTTCTTTTCCACTGTTGCAGGATCAGAAGAATAGCATCATCTACTTTTTTTTCCATTACTATAAGATCATAAGAGGTATTTCGGACTCTCAAATTCTAAAACTAACAAGTGAAGTCCTGAATACCTCCAGGACTGTATGAGGTCGCTTAACTTACGATTCCATTGGGCTGAAAAGACCTGATAAATGTTCGAATCCGGTTTCGAATCCTATCTAGTGTTGAGAAATATTTAAGATTAAAAAAAACACACTAAAATAAATAAAACATTTTTGTAAACACATGCTAACGTAAACGGTTCAGGAACAAGAAGGAAAAGTATACTCTAAAAACAAAATACAACTTTCAAAAAAAAAAAAAGTTTTTCATCATATTATAAAGAGCATTCACAGCCTTTGTAGTGAAATCTTAATCTCGGCACTTTTGGAAAAACAAAAGAGAGAATTAAAAAAAAAATGTATGACTTATTATTTACAAGTCCTGGCTCTATTCAACCACAAAATCGTTATTGGTTCCTTGCCATTTAATAAAATAAACAAACTTCTAAGGAATTCACAAACAATAATCATCCAAAAATCCCAATGATATTTATCCCAATCGAAATAAGAATTAACACAAAGTATTCATTTAGCACAAAATTATCAATTTATTATGTCACATTATTCCTATTGCATTAACAGTCGCTAAATTTGAACCATTAACTCGAGGATCGCACTTCCATCAGTAATGTTTGGTTAAGTCTTGCAACCAGACACTCAATGAAAAAAGTGATCTTGCAAAAAAGAGGAAAACAGAACTCAACCTGAATATTTCAACAACGATTCTATAGTCAATTTCATCCATCTTCGTCAAGCTAGCGAAGAAGCAGAAGCACAACTGGAATGACAAATAGGAGGTGCTTTTAAAAGCATTCTGCAAGTAACTACTTCGTTAGTATATAAAGAGCTATTCAATCACACATTTTTTAATTATTTTAAAATTATAAAAGGAAGATTAAAACTCACAGTAATGAACAGCCCAATTTTACACTTCTGCACGTATTTCAGAGATTAATTTTAGGATTATAAAACCGTTATCGCAGGTGCTACAATAATTAGCCTACTTTAGAATTCTCCTAAAAGCAAAAGCTCTTATGAAAAGGCATTGAAAAAAAAAAAAAAAAAAGATATATATTTTTCATTTCTAGATTCAAATATCCTCATTCTAACACTTGTACGGTCACCTCGCCAGTTGGATTCTCTTAATATAACCAAAGGCTTGTAGACACTTGTTCTGAATCAGGTTAAATTTGAGTTGGCCAAACACACGTACAGTATAATGAAATTCGTTAATTAGTACAGTCAACCCAACTTTAAAAAAAAAAATGAAAAGGAAAGAATTTGGAACAGAGAACAAATACCTATTAATGCATGGTGCAAGTCTGTCTTTGCGTGATCAAGTTTTGACTTTAATTCCAACACTTTTTCTTGCCTGTTAGACAACGAATTCCAGATAAAACAGGTTCCGTTGGTTAGGCAAGAAGAACTTTAAAGTAATCTGTGGAAAAGTGGTCTACTAGTGCCCTACTTATAAATGTGCCCACCCTCTCTCTGGACATGACGTTAGCAGTGAGAACATGTGCATGCGCTATTGCACGCACACACATATGAACTCCAATATCGCAATGATCGGCCATTGTTAGCTTTCCTCTACATTTAAATAAAAGGCCAATGACATTACCTTTCAGAACCACATGTTTATCGACTTTCTTTTGTTATTTTCTTTAAAACCTACAACCGATCACTTACTAAATGCTTCCTTTATCAACCTGCCACACACACAAAAAAAAAAATAATAATAATAATAATAATCGGTATACATCGACGGGCACAAACAAAGTTCTTAAATAATGCAAAAGAAAACTATGAGAAACTGCACTGTCTGAAACAAACACTTAAGACTTACATATGCGCGTCGAGTTCGCTGTTCTAGTTGAAGTTATTAACTATCCTTGTTGGAAGACTGCTTCCAGCGATGCATGAACAACCAACCTACATTTAGGACATTCAAAAACCATGCGAAAATCAAAACTCTTCTAAGGGAAGAAAAACAGAATGCAAATTTAATTTCTAGAGGAAAGAACGACATAAATACACAACTTTAAGCATTTCGATGGGAATTAATACTGTTTAAAGAGAAATTTTCCTCTGCAGTTTTAAATTTTATTCGCGAAGTTTTCCCTTTCGTGGTCTTATTTGCATTCTTGTGATACAGTAGGGAAGGATACGATACTTTTCTTATGAACAATTAATAGCAGTCTTCTCAAAGCCTCGATTTTTTTGGGTGAAACCATAACAACTATTATGATATGGTGATTCATGGATGAAGCAAATTTGACCATATTAAAAACATTAACTATACATTTAACGTTTTTCACGAATTAGTCACTTCAGTCGTTTCGTAGGTTTTCAATTCGTAGTTATGAGGAAACAGCGAATTATAGAACGTGGTGATTTCCCGATGTCTTCCTTGTCCAAGAGTATTTATGTTTGTAGATATGTGCGTTCATAGGGCCGGTTTGACTCCTTTGAGGAATGAAAACTCTCAGTTTCCTGGAGAAATACCCTTCCTGTCCTGTAATTTTATTTTATTTGTGTGGAATTCCCCCGTTCCCTCGACCGTCCCCCTTAGGACTGGTTGAGCCCTCCTAATGAGGGATTAAGTACTATATCCTATGACTGTAGCCTGTGTGTGTTCACCGGGCCGGTTTGCCTACTTGTGGGATGAAAACCCCCAGATAAACTGGGGGAAAAACCCTGCTGTCCACGCCCAAGACCAGCTAAATTGGCTATGGCTGAGGAAGATCCTTCAGCTCCTCACATCGTCGACGGGAATCGAACTTAAGACACTCCTTCCCCAGGCATATGGTTAGCCTAGTG
The DNA here is from genome assembly GCF_054136105.1 of Typopeltis vanoorti. Lineage (NCBI taxonomy): Eukaryota > Metazoa > Arthropoda > Arachnida > Uropygi > Thelyphonidae > Typopeltis > Typopeltis vanoorti. Next base: position 80,160,988 of record NC_143565.1, read on the forward strand.
GCTATGCGAAGCGCATAGCCACTAGGCTAACCGCGCGGACCCCCTCCCGTAATGAGACTGGCTAACTAACCTTTTGATTGAAAATCCTAACAATGGTTCTTCACTTAGACGGGATTCGAACCTATGGGTTTCATTACCAACTGAGCTACGGAGGCTCCATTCACACCTAAGTTATTATAATCTAATGTTAAGAAGATGTTAGTATTTTATGAATACTGAGTGTAAAGAATGGTATGGACAGTCCTTTTGACTACTCATACCATTATTTCTCAATCTTAGCAGGGCAAAGATTATGGTTCTTAAAGACAAACAGAGAAGCGCTTGAGAAGAATTGAGGAAGTCAGCAAGTTTGAGTGCATGGGATCCGTTATTAATGTGAAGAATTGCTGTTCAGAAGACGTGAAGAAGGTTAGGAATGGCTAAAACTGTCAGACACTTGTCTAAAATCTGGAAGGATGGATCTATCTCCATGGGAACAAAGTTGAGGATTTTGGATGCAGTTGTTTTTCCAACAGCGACTTGTGAATGTGAGACTTGGAACCTAAAGAAGTTAGATAACAAATGGATAGCTGCTTTTGAGATGTGGTGTTACAGAACGCTGTTGAGGATATCATATACTGAAAGGCGTACAAATGAATGGGTGTTAGAAAAGATCGGTAGAACTTTAAGGCTCCTTAAGGATATTGACAGAAGAAAGATAAAATATTTTGGACACAGAAAGAATGGAAGGAGAACGTCTCAAACAGATAGTAATTGAAGGTAAAGTTCCTAGAAAAAGAGGAAGGGGGTAGATCGTCAATGAGATGGATGGATGGATGGATGGTGTGTGTGTGTGTGAGTGACTGATCTTCAGAGAGTTGAGGCCGCCAGAAAAGCAAACAACAGGACTACATGGCGAGGACTGGTGCGGTACATCACCGAGCATCGGAGTGACCATGCAGCAACTGTAAATGCCTATGGTCACTAAATGAACATATAGTATATGCCACAGGTGACGAACCTATGGCACGCGTGCCAAAGGTGGCACGCCCGAAAATTTTGCTGGCACGTCAACGATTTACATATGGTATCCTTTTATACGCTTATAAATTATTCAATCTTTTTTTTTCAATTATTACAATACGTACAAGTTAAATTTTGTTTTACAGGAGAGAGTAGCTATGAAGACATGAATTCTATTGGTGTAGTATTAACAAAGGATCACGCGACCCTTTAAAGACAAATGGAACCGACAATTTTTGAGTTGAAATGCTAAGACTTTTCAATAGATTTCCATAATATATGAAACTGTCATAACAACATTCACTATATATTTCTTAGTTTTAAGACATTCACGACGGGGTGTCGTTTATCGTTCCGACAGAACTTCTCATTACCGGCGAGCTCTACTCACACAAAGTTTCAACCCTTGGTTGATTTTTATTGCTGCTTGTTTGCGTTTGAGCTGGAAGGGGAACTCACACAAGCATTATATGGCATGTTTCAATTCCTGGTCGAATTTTATTTGAAGTTAGCCTTTGTGATCTGTCATAAGGACATCGAGAATTTCAAATACAATCAAACAAATACTTATTTCATGTAAACATATGCCTTGGCTATATATACAGCACAGTTTCTGTGAGAGCGGTACATGTGATTCATTAGTTAGCGTCGTTTTTATTCCATCTGTCTCTAATTGCACTATTTGTTGAGAAATATATTACACAGACTGCAAAAGCCTCTGTACCTTATTCAGAGATACAATAAAACTTTTTTCCCCTTGCATCTACAGTATATAATGGCTGTTGGGGAGAGCGTGTTGTTTATTGTGCGGAAGGTGTATATGCAAAGCCTTTTAATGTCTTGTTTCGTAAAGTGAAATCAGGGGTGCCAGTTATACGCGAGGGCAAATTATATTCGACGGTAAGCGTTCGCGTACAAGTCGACATCCTTGTGCTGCTTCCCCTGCTCCGCTGACGTCTATGGTGAGTTACAATGCATAAATATTTTTCTCACTACTATTTTTTTTTTTTTTTCAAACCATTAAAATCAATTTAATAATACAATAATCAATTTTATACTGAATAATATTATAAATTTTTGGTGATCAGAATGGGATATGTCAATGAAACTTACAAGTTAATTTAATGATGTTAGCCTGAGGAAACTACAATATTGTAACATTAGTCCTGTGATTGATAACTAATTTAAATGCGTACTTTTATATTTCTCAACATGCTACATCGTATACATAAGTGTACTAATACTGTTTATGATTATGCCATAATTAATTATTAATACTTATTTACTAAAATAAATAGCCAAAAGGCTTCACATTGGCGATACAAAATTATATAAATTAAGTGGATATTAAACCCAACATTAAATGTATGAACTTTTAAAAAATGGGAACGGTATTTACGAGTAAGTTTGTTGGGACTGGGCCCTCTAATATAGTAAGAATAAATATAAATACAGTAAAAATACAGTCTTATAGAAAAAGAATTGAGAACGACTGGTCCTTGGATTACCTGACTTTTCCCTTTTCTAATCGCACGTGCGTTCATTATGCATTTCGCACCGCGCATCCGCCAGTAGGCAGAAATAAGCAGCGGCAAGTGCATTATTGTTGCGTATGTGCACGGTTTTGTTTTTGCTACTGTAAATGGGAATTATAAAGATAATTTAATTTAGGCATATAATGAAATGTTGAATTTTTTGAAACTATAAAAAATGCATTTGATTTAAGTTTTGAATTATTTTGTTACAGTTCTACTGAACATGGCTGGTGAAAATAGAAAACGAAAATTATCACAGTCAAGCAAAGCAGCACAGAGTTCCAAAGATGGTGGACTGAAGAGTATGGCGTGATTAACAAAGACAATAAAGCAACATGTGTTTTATGTTCCGGGACAGTTGTGTGCAGAACGTCGTCAGTAAAAGGCATTATGAGACAAACCATAAATCGCTCCTTGAGAAAAGCAAGGACGAACAGAAAGAATTTATTGTTCGGGCAATTAAAAATAGGAATATTCAGTCAACAACCCTAATGAAATTTATCGGCAGTCATTCAAATATAACTGCTGCTAGTTTTTTTTGCCTCAAATGTAATTGCCAAACACGGAAACCTTTTAGTGATGGGGAATATATAAAAGAAACATGGTTAAAATACGCACCAGTTCTCTCTAAAGATTTTGAAAACAAGGAAAAATTATTCAAAGAATTAAAGATATGCCTTTGGCTAGAAACACGGTGAAAGATAGAATCACAGAAATGGCTAAAAATATAACTCATCAGCAAAAAAACAGATATAAAATCTTCTGGTTTAATTTCTCTTTGTCTTGATTAGAGTACTGACATAACTGGATCAGCTCGTTTAGCAATTTTTATTCGTTATTCTGTTGGGAATAATATCAAAGAAGAATTGATAAGTTTAACATCATTAGCAACAACACCAAAAAGAATAGATATTTGCAACGCAGTTGTAAATGCACTTGCTGAAAGAAATATAGATCCTTCCAAAATTTTATCAGTAACTGCTGATGGTGCTCGCAGTATGACTGGAGAGGAAAATGGGTTCGTCAATTTATTTACCAAATGTATTGGACATTCAGTTCTGGGTTTTCATTGTATTATACATTGTCAGGTTTTATGCGCAAAGGTTAGTTTCAAGCCACTGGAAGATATTATGAGCATTGTAAGAAAATTGGTCAATTTTATATTGGCCCACGCTTTAAATAAACGAAAATTTATAGAATTATTAAGTGAGGTAAACTCGGTGTACAATGGTTTACTTATGTACAACAACGTACGATGGTTAAGTCGTGGGAAAGTTCTTCGAAGATTTGTTGAGTGTTTAGATGAAGTCAGACTTTCTTTATATAATGAGAAAAATCATTGAAAAATACAATCAATTAATGAACGTCGAATGAACTTTCGAAATGAATCTTTTTACTGATTTGTGTTTACATTTAAATCAATTAAATGTTAAACTGCAAGGTGTTAACAAGACAATTATTTTCACGTTTGATTTAATCAAAGCATTCAAAGCTAAATTACCCATTTTTAATCGTGACGTCATGTCCAATACCTTCCGATATTTTACAAATACAAACAAATTCTATGCAGATCTAGAATCCCATGAAAAAACAGATCAAGTTAACTTGGCAAAAGAGTTTTCTACAGTTATTCAGTCGATAATCAACGACTTTTCTTCAAGATTTACGCAGTTCAGGCAATTTGCAGAGACAGCAAAATTTATTTTGCATCCGAACACATCAACAGATAAACTCAATTTGGAGATTTTCGAGTGGCTGAATTTGAAAGATATAGAAATGCACTTAATCGATTTTCAATCGAGTTCTATATGGAAACAAAAGTTTCGATTTGAGAAATGACTTGGAAATAATGGATAATGATCGATTATTGGGGGCAATTAAAAAGAATGCAGAAGAGGAAATATTGAGAACTTGGAATGCCATTCTTGAAACCTTTTGTTGTTAAAAAAAACTAGCGATGACTATATTATCAAAGAACCTGATATAAAGCATTTGGCATCTAATGTACAAAAGCAAAAATCTCATTAATAAATTGATATATTGATATTGATAAATTAATAAATTGATAATAAGTTGATATTGATTTGTATACGACAATGTGTATGTCGAATTATGAGTTCATTTTTATGAAATTCTATGTTAATTTTTAAACTTGTCTCAATAAAATTCTGCAATTAATTTGTATTAATTTTTCCCCTATTAATAACTTCACGGCACGTCAGCAACTTGATTTGCAAATTTTTTTGGCACGCGCACATAAAAAAGGTTCGCCACCACCGGGCTATATGACATTCTTCATGGGAATGGTAAACATGTAGAGGAAAGTGAACACGTTTGATATTTTGGCATCTAATTGCTAGTTGACCGTTTATCGTGGGACAGATAACAAACAAGCAAGCTATTGCCCTATTTTACATTAACCTTTTACACTATAAACACATATAATAATGAAAAGACGATAAAGCAATGTACTTAAAAAAATTAAATAAAATATAAATGGTCTAACCCATTTTTTTAATTTTCCAAAGGAAGTACTCGGTTTTAGTCCTGAATCTTGGAAATAGGTAAGCAGTTCCTTTCCCCTCGGCTGGAGGTAATACTGTTACTGGGAGGTGTGCAACAAGGCTTGGTTACATCACGAATCAGTTCTCTCTCTCTCTCTCTTTCTCAAAAAAGAATTCCACTTCGAAAAATAAAACGAAACAAAAAGCATTATTTCAGACTCTAAAGGTCAACATCACCCGCACTCTATAAAGACATAAAAATATCGTAGACGTACCTAAGCAATCATTCAAACAAGTAATAACGTCTTATAATTTCTTTCGACTAAACAAATGTCCAGCTTTCTTACCCCATGAAAGAGATTTTATCTCTTATGAAAGAACGTAAAAAAAAAAGAAATTGCACACAAGTTGGCAAATAAACCCGCAAAGTGGAAGAGAGAAACGGGAATAGAAATTGTGCGTAGAGAAGGTCAAAAACCCCACATTCAGACAAGACTAGAGACACGTCTCTTAAATAATCAGGACAATCACACAAAGAAAAGAACAGAAACCAACTATACATACAAAGAACCTAAGGCACACAAAGAAAGGCACTTAAAAAAGTACATTGAGTAACTCTTGAATTTATAATCTTATTATCTTTAAGATTTTTTTTTTTTGAAATTTAAAAACAAGTCTATAGAGTTTGGATAATCTTATTCTATTTATTATTTTATTTTATTTATTATTTTTATTTTATTTTTTTAATTTTAAATTTTTTAAAAAATTTAAAATTTTTTCATCACTTCAGGATTTTCCACAATCACGAAAATATATATCAGATATTTCTTTATTTTTTCCAGTTCATTTTAACCTAATGACAAGTATCTTTTATAAATAATATGAAACAGAAGAAAATGAACACAGACTATTTAAATAAAACAATACTTTGGGGAAATTTGGAAGAAAAGACGAGGCTAATGGTATGTATCTGCTAGATTTCTGTTCAGGATATGGACTGCCCATGCTATAACCCTACTTACATCTTAATATGCATGAGTTCACATAGAGAGAGATACCGATATCTTCCGATTGATTCAGGAGACAAGAAGATGAAGGAGATTTGAAAAACCATTCGGTTTCGAGCAGGATAAAAATGAATTTCATATTGAAAAGAAAAATGCATGTGAAAGGTTTTAAAATAATCAAAGTCGAGCAGTTTTTAGAAGCGACCTATAGACTTAAATACCCAAATATTCTTGAAAATAAAATTAAACATCAAAAATAAGAACCAAATCTTAGAAAGCAAGTAAATAAATCTGAAAGAAGAAAAAAATTGACTAAGTCAGCTAGAGGCATGTTGTGAGGGTATCTGCCAAGCTAGAGAAATCCGAATTACATGGTGAATCGAAAACTTTACAGGGGTAGTAGTGGGATAAAAGAAATCATACTGAAAGTGTCTGCCAATTAAGATGCTCCTACAGAACAGAGGAGAAAAAAAAATTAAAAACCTAAGATATGCGTAAAAGAAATGAATAAAAGTCACGGGAAGACTTTGGTAAAAAGATTGAAGATAAATAACAGGAAGGTGAGAAAAAGTCTGGAGGCTATTGAAAAATGGAGGAAAGAATACTGTGAAAGAAATTAGAGATGATAAAGGTGACATGAAAACTGAAGAGAAAGATATTCTGGATGAGTGGAGTGATTACTTTGAAAGGTTGCTAAACGAAACAAGAAGACTGGTGGGAAATGTTCAAGAGAAATCGATCAGGAGTACAAATCAATGCTTAAAGGGGAGAAATGCATCGAACCAAACATGAAATTTGGAAATGCAGGAAGTACATGATGTGAGACAAGAAATTCTCAAGATATGGAGGTATAAAAGATTCACAGTGTCTGCTTCGGAGGTATAATTGAAGTCACTGCTTAAGTTGTAAGCCAACAGAATTGTAGATGTAGAGGAATATGGCATGATGTGAAATCAGGCATAAGAGTGCTCTCTCTCTCTCTCTCTCTCTCTCTCTCTCTCTCTCTCTCTCTCTCTCTCTCTCTCTCTCTCTCTCTCTCTCTCTCTCTCTCTCTCTGTATCTATCTATCTATCTCTCTGGCGCTTTACTTCTAAATAAAGAATTCTGAACTCAGCTAGATCATTTGGTATGAAAATGCATGTGACATTATCCGAAAGAAGGTGAACTGTCAGACAGGAGTTTCAATTGGCCAGTTCAGCACTGAAACAGAAATGTGATTTGATTTTCCATATAAATGGCGAAAGGTACAATCCATTTGAAATACAAAAAGAAATCTGTTAGTGGAAAGAGTTAAGAGGATTTAAATTCTGAATCACTAAATCTTTTGGATCCATTATCCGATGAACAGTAAATGAGGATTCGCAGGACTCAACCAATGAAATGAACTGATTTGCTTTCAACACTGACAGTGCTTTAAAACGACGATTTATAATCAGGGATTTAAATGGTTATTCTTAATGTTTTATTTACAGACAGTCTTCTGATTTACTTTCGTCACCCCAAGAAACATTCCATTTCTAATTCCAATGCTAAATATCGTAATTTTTCGCAGGGCATAAGGCTACCTTCAAATTCTTCTATCTCCACTTCCCCTTTTCCCACCTTGCGCTTTCAATCCACTATCATTCTGGCCAGCGCCTTCTCTTATCCTTTTTTTTTTCTTCTTCCCTTTCAACATGCTTACCTCATTGAAATCATTTCTGCTGAAATATATTTAAGTTTAATATATTAGAAATATAGACCATAATTTTAAACAAATAATCTCTTCGATAGTGTGTTCTTATACAGTGCAAGAAAGAAAAAAAAATCATGTGATTGGATTCTTGTACTTTCTTCAGACTACCAACATTCATTACATGCTTTTTTCTTAATTACGGCAGACAATAAAGACTATGATTGTGTGTGTGTGTGTGTGTGTGTGTGTGTGTGTGTGTGTGTGTGTGTGTGTGTGTGTGTGTGTGTGTGTGTGTGTGTGTGTGTGTGTGTGTGTGTGTGTGTGTGTGTGTGTGTGTGTGTGTGTGTGTGTTCTTCTGGAAGATTTGGTTGTTTTCCAGGACCCTTCCACCACTTCATGAGACCGACGAATTCACTTTCTGTTGAATAACTTCTCACAAGAGGTTCTACGCGTCCCAGGCTGGATTCGACCCAGTTTTTCCCATCAAAATTTGGTTAGCACAATGGATAAAATTCGAAATGTTTCTCGCTCATAAGCCAGTAGGCATGTGGTCCATCCTCATTGAGTAAGTGTGTCCAATTACTGTAATACAAATGTAAACTTTTAATTTCAGTTATTATACAGTCCCTGGAAAATTAACATGATCCAGGAAAGATTATGTAATAAGATATATGCAATGTGTAATATTTTAAATTTACATTAAAATTATCATACTTTGTGTTCTATATATTTAAATTGACCACCAATTTAGTTTAATTGAACAATTCTGTGAATTGTAATCCATGAGTAAAAAATGCACTAATTGTTTTTTATTTATATACAATATGTGGTAGGCAGAGAGATGTCCCTTGACTGGAAAGGGCTTCTTGGGTTCGAATTACGTCTGATCTTTATAAAGATGGCTTATCAAAGAGAGGCGCACTTTGCCAGTGTCATATGGAAGAAGAAGAAGCAAGAAATTCTTTCTAGAAAAGCTTGTGTTTTTCATCCCACAAAACAGATAAATCGTCCCAAGAATATACGCAAATTGACAGGCATAGCAGAATCATGTAAATAGGAAATAAATTAATCACCCTGCTATTACTAAAAGTGTAATGGCAGGGCGATTAGTTCAGATGAGCAACATAATATTAAGGGTATTGAGTGTTCACTTATTTAGAATAATCACTCAATGTAAAAAATATATTTTTTGTTAAATAAAAAACAACTAATCTTGTAGCTTATTATTACAGAACTAACATGCATTTGTACTCAGTTAATAAAAAAAATGTAGTTAACATGTATTTCATTATAAAAAGAAGTCATGGGTTTATTTTATTTTGATTTTATTTTGTCGACTCCGAAAAAACGAAAGAAAAAAAAAACCTTCATCCGTAGCAATAAATCACTTTACGACAAGAACTAAAAAGAAAATTAAAATGTGAAATTAATTGCCTTACACTGTTGAAGAAAGAATTCTTTAGGCCTAAACCCAATAGAAAATCTCCAAGTTATCTAAAAACTCAAACGAATGCAACCGATAACTAAAATTGGGATCCATGTCTGTGTACTGAATTCAGCCAAGTATTATAAAGATTATTTAAGAGAAAGCAGAACCCATAAGATAATACACAAAAAATATAAAATAGCATATTTCATGATTTGAGCATTTTAATTCAAAATATACGTGGACAATAGTGCAATATTATTTGGCATAAAGATATATATTTTAAAAAAATTATATTATGCGTTATATAAATTACATTATTATTTCCGGGGGGGGGAAGAAAGAAAGAAATTATAATGAAAAAAAAAGCAGTATGCTTTCCTATCCATCTGAAATCATCAAAACAAATAAAACTTTATATAATTCATAATTAAATTTCTGCAATTTCATATCTGTTAATATCTATTAACTAAAACGTCCATGTAGGCATTTACCACTTTTACACACACATTTGCCAAAAAAAATATAATAAATAAATAAAATAATAATAACAAACTTATTTTTTACAACCAAAGGAAAGCAATAATATATTTATGATTATCATCATAATCTATTTTAAAATTAGATTCCTCTCTTGTATATAACTTCGAAATTATCAGTGAATACGCGAATTAATAATTATGAAAAAGTTTACTGAAATAATCAAATAAAAATATGAGAAAATAACTAATAAAATATTCAGCCTAATATGTTTTCAGTTTGGCATGGCGCAACGGCCTCTAGTGTCTTATTAACAAAGTAACCACCAAACGAACCACTTCATCAAGTTGCATAAACGCAAAAAATAAACAATACGAACTCATTTGAACAAAAATAAACCATATGAATAAAAGCAATAATTGTACGCAATATAAATTTATCTGCTATGAATTTGTAACAACTAAATAACTTTGTGATTAATTAAAATTAACATGAAAAGACTTCATCTCACCTTTCGTATCTCCGTAAAATATGCTAAACTGGAAACTTATAAATCTTCAAGCTTTCTTCTAACGTTACCTCCCTTCGTACCATCTGTTCAGCGTGTTCCACATAAAGCCATTGGAGTCAAGTCGCATTACTAGATGGCCGATGACGATACCATCACAACAATTACAACCAATAAACTGTGGCGCCCTCTTACGTCCTCTCGATGTAGGAAAAAAAAAAGCGGCCGAGTTTTAAGATTTTTTTCCTTCTAAGGTGAAAAAAAAAAACCTAAATTATGTATTACTGAATGCGCAGAGTTGCTTCTTAGCATAGAAAATATCCATAAATAATATTCTCACGGCATTAAGTCAAGCCGTGGTGAAGCAACGAGAAAGCCTAGCGTAGCGCAACTATTTTAAGGGAAATCTAGGACAACGAACATAATCGGGGCGACAAATGGGACACGTGACTAAACCGAAACCGTTATTTTTGAATCATCACCTACATATTGAAAACAGGAAGTAAAATTTTTGACACATAATATTCTTCCTTATTGCCAAATGCATGCGATAGAAAAGGATTTGACAATAAAATGCGTTTACATCATTTTGAATTTCTTTTATCTTTCTTTTATTTTTTTATATTTTTTTAGTAGCAAGTTTTAACTTAAATGATGAAAGATAATAATGAAGAAATGGAATAAAGACGTAGAAATTCAGAAAGTGGACTTTGTATAGCTGCCGGAAATCTTGGAATTCATTACTTATAACCCGTCTAGTTTTTTTCTAAGGACCCATCCAAAAATTACTCTCTCTTCACAAAAACAGCGTTGTAACTAGGGGCGAATTCTCCATGCTTGCTATGCTTGCTGCGCAAGCTCATTAATTGAGAAAGAAGTACTATTTATTTGTTAATAAATGCATGCATTTATAAGCATTCCATTTAGGCTTTTATTTTTGTAGACAGAAGACGTCTTAAGCTTGCGCGGCAATAATTGAACTTTGCGTTGTGTATCGAAGGCCGACGCTAGTCAAAGCTACCTTGGCTTGCTCGGTTGTAGGAGCTTCCAGGTCCTCGCTTCAGCACTGTGATTTCATGCGCGCATAGCCATTTCCGCTCCCTTCACGTCGTCTCACCCTGTTGCTTAAACACGGGCCATACGCACTCAAAGTAGCTCTAGCCAGTGAGCTTCATCCAGCCTTTACAAGTGTGCTTGTTGCTTGGGAGTTACAACCAACTTTTTATGACGATGTTATTAACCAGTTCATAAAGAAGAACCGTACGGTAGAATTGTATTCAAGTAGCTAAATTGAAAAAGATAGAATATCATTTGTAAAATAAATGTTGTATTTGTATGATTAAATGTACATAAATTTCTAAATATATAGTTTTAAATAGTCAGTAATTCATTATTCCGCTAATCAGACTTCAATCACACCTCTCACTCCCTGAATGATAATAAGAGCAAGCGTGAATTTCAAGACCAGCATTCGCCCTTGGTTGTAACCACCATGCTAATGAACAACTTTGCAATGCATTATGAACTTATTGAACTCCAAGAACTTATTGAACCTATGAGAATTTAAAGGGTTTATCTAAGCTCACAAGGGGCGGGTGGGTCCAACCGAAAGCTATGAGAATTTAAAGGGCTTATCTAAGCTCACAAGGGGCGGGTGGGTCCAACCGAAAGCTATTGCTGGATGGGAAGCAGATAAATCTTTGTTATGCCTAACACAAAGTGTCTTGTATAACATAATGGACTCCAGCCTACAGTCGCGAAAAAAAAAAAATTGTCGTGAACTTAGTTATTAGCTTAGCAGCCCCGGAAACACAACAGCATATCTGTAAAATAATAATAATAATAATAATAATAATAATAATAATAATAATAATAATCTTCTTTTGGGACAAAACTCCAGCGCCATCTATAGGTCAATGGCTGAACTATCGTATATTTTACTATTAGAGGAAGTGAAAAAAAATTCCAATGATTGAGTAAAGATCCTGAATAACAAATTTCATGCAAATTTATCCATTTAGAGTAGCGATATATGCATAAGGACAGAGATCAATAAAATATGCATATAGCACTTTACAAAAGTCTCCGAATGGTTTAGAAGATAACTAACACTCATTCCTAATAATTAATCTGTTTGGAAATGCTACCTAAATCAGAAGACTCTTTTTTTTACCAGATTTTTTACTTTTTTCGTAGGATTTTTTAAGTTAGGCATAAGATTAGAAAGCTATATTATTTTGTCAGAGTCTGCATTCGTTCTATTCCATATATTTTGCATAATATGGTGGGTTTGAATGCGTGCTTTAGATAGCTCATCTATAGATATTTATATTAGGTATTCACTTTGTTTTGTTGCTAATCATTGCTATATTATGTCAAGTGCTAAAGAAAAAATTGACCCAACATGGTTCTTTAACTCAGGCGAAAAATATTGTTCACTTGAGATGGATTTTATTAATTTTATTAAATACTAGCGGCATCCCCCCCCCCCTTACACTGCATTACGAAATTGTGGTATTTTCTAAAGTTAGTTGATCTCTTTCTTATTTAATAATAAGACCATAAGACATCCCTTTACCCGTATTGTTTTCACATTTATGAGACAACGATTCAGATCTCAAGACTTTAAAAAAAATTATCTAATCGTGATCTCTTTCAGGGTAAAAAAAAAAAAAAAAAGTCACATTGAATATTTAAATAATTAAGTATCAGAACAGGTGACGAAATGTCCGTGTAGTTTGAATAAAGAAATTTATTGAAAAATTATCATCTATCACGATTAGCCGTCTTTGTGTTTAAACCACTGACCAGAAGATGACAGCCAATAAAATGCCTTCACTATCTACTCTTTACACCTTAAACCAGCTCTTCCCAAACTGTGGGCCGCATCCCCCCCCCTGGGGGCCGTTAGTTTTGTTGAGGGGTCGTGAAATAATGAAAACAAATTTAAAATGTTTTAAGACTAAGTGTGCCATGTCAAATGTGTATGTAAGATGCTAAAAATGTAATATTTGCATTTGATTTTTGCAATATTCGCTGCGTATGTTTTGTATTGAATATAAATACAATAAATGTTATAATAATATATGTCTGCATTACGATTTTTTTTTCGATGGGGGGGGCGTGTAATATTTTAATTTTTCCAAGGGGGCCTTTACATTCAAAAGTTTGGGAAGCACTCCCTTAAAAACAATCGTGTCAGTCCGGTCACCGATATAATGCTTACATTAGTCGAAAACCACGGCGCCATGCAGACTCGAAATACACTGGAATTTGGGTGGAGTACCATTGACTGGCTGCTCTCCTTGATTCTAAATGTAGGCAGACAAACCTAAGTGTTCAAGGCCTTAAGATGTGATGGTTCAGGAGGTCCTTCTGCGGATGTTTGAAATTCTGTTTCGCTTCTTCTATGACCTCCGTCAAATTGGTATCATCTTCAAAGACATGAGATATTGATTTCATTATCTCTTTCGTGTATAGTATAGAGACAGATCCGAAGGTTAATACAAAGGTACCCGGAAGGAAGCGTTCAACATACGGAAAGGTCAAAAATATTTCGCAAAGCTACAAAGACTGATATGGCTCAAGGGTAAGAGTGGCAACCCTACCAAACACATTCTATGCTTCACTTACATGGGGAGGGGGGGGGATGAGGGGTGATGAAACTATGCCTCCGACTGTGGTATTACTAATATAGGACGCCAGCTAAAGGTTGTTCACGCCGAATTCTTCCCCTGTCTTGCCTATCCTCCCCCCCCCCCCTCTGCGAACTTTGCTTCCGGGTAATTCCAGTAATTAGACGAGAAAACGGAAGAAGCGTCTGTTTAAATAAACTCCCTTCCCTGGTACTTGTTAATGGGGGGGAAGGACCTCAGGGCATTTTCAGATGAAAAAAAAAATAGAAAAGTCATTCATGAACACATTTTAGATGGCTGTTTATTTTTCATTCACGCTGAGCAATAACATTAAACGTTTCTCCGTCAGGTGGCGGTGTTTGCAAACATGGAACATCTGGGCTTACCACAGAAATTTTAGCTCTCCCGTCATGGATAAAAAGTACGTGGTAACCCACTTCAGCCCGACCATAACTAGGTAAAGGTTATTAGAACTCTGTGAGTATCGGCGTTATCCAAGGTCAATGTGCTATTTTAGCCACATGACCCAAATATAAATGACCGCTTCAGTGACGAAATGTTACGTCACACTAAAACATTGTTGCATCACAAATTTCTTCGAGTATCTTCCATAAGGGTTACGTTCATGAGCCACGGGAAAAAAAAAAAAAAAAAAAGGAAACGATTCTAAAGAAAAATGCATCGAAGATTTCTCCTGCTTTCTAAGGTAACTCTACGTGTGTGTGTGTGTGTTAAAAAGTCTTCAGCGTAAAGTCCGCTAAAATATGTCATCTGAGTGAATTCTGGTAAATTTCTTGACCGCTGAAGAATACTAAATTCTTCAGATGTTCAAAGTTTATCAGTCAATTATTTCTCTTTGTACAAAATTCCACGTACAAACTTTGAGGGAAGGTAGGGAACATCAAAATCAACCCTATTCACATAGGAAAGCATCACCGGAAACGCCACCCGAAAGTGATAGGTGGCGCTGTTCGCCAGCGCTCCAGGTGAGCAATTGGGGCTTCCTCATTCAAGCTTTCGACGTTTTACGAAGAACAAGCGTCGTTTTACGAACGCTGAGATGGCAGACATGCACCTCGTTTACCATATGATGTATCCAACTACTATTGAACTATTCAGTTACGCCTAATAAAGTTTTTTTTACACTACTTACTGCCTTGTGTTATTTCTGTATCTTTGTGTCCCTGTTAGTACCTTCCGTGGTCATGCTTTCCTATGTGAATATGGTTGATTTTGTTGTTCTCTACCTCCCCTCGAAATTTGTAAGTGGAATTTTGAACCACCCTGTCTATCCTACGATTGTTTCACCGACAGTAAGCCAGACCCACCTCCATTTAAGGTCTTTTTTTTATTGTTGTTTTTCTTCCATCTGATTCTTTTACTATTATTCATGCTTATGGGCATTCTTCAATATCATTTTTTCTCTCCATCTACATAATAATCCAATAACTGGATTGGAGATCCCTGAATGCAAATATGATGTCAGATAAATATTCTACAGTTTTGGTTTTTTTTTTCCTCTGAAATTTAATGGGATGTTAAATTATATTTCGTTAGTTCATACTCGTTTTATTTGTTGAATTATTTTGAACATCCAAATATTAATGTGCAGAATAAAACAAACAAACGTTGAATTATAGTCATAATATTCTGTAAAACTGAACTTTTATGGCAATTCAAGTTTTAAACATTCTTTTGGTGAACCATGGGATCCAACGAATGGGGAGATTACAACGGTTTCAACTTCCCTCGTCCCTTTTTTGTGACTTCTCCAGAATGTTGCGAACTCTCTCAAATTGGGAACATGTGAATTGTTTATAATTTTATGTAAAATGATTTTGGAATCGTTCATTGGAAAATATAGTCTAAATATATAAATAAGTGAATTACGTATTTTTAAATAACACTTCGAAAAAAATGGTGAGAAAAGTCCTCTTTTTTTTTCAGATCCATAAATTACAGACATTTAGCAATAAAGCTCAACTTAAAATACTTTGACATTTCATTTTTAAAAAAAGAAATAAAATGTTATAATCATCCTATATTCTTAGTTAAATTTTTCTTTTATAGCAATGAATTATTATTATTATTATTATTATTATTATTATTATCTGAGACCTCCAGGAAGCCTACGACTCATCGAGGGTGGCTCACTCACTGCTCTCTGGGAGAAAAACCTAACTCTTACCCCTTTCTTGAGTGCAAACAAACTTAACTTCGATGGATTCCGTCGTGTTCTCTCCCTGCCTTCCATAACGAAAAATTTCATCATTTGAAATGCTATAACACCCATTCAAAAGTTTATAGACCTCTATCATATCACCCCTCTTTCTCCTGTTAACCACAGTCAGTAATCCATATACTCGCAATCTGTCCTCATAATCTAAATCCCGTAATCTGGATATAATCTTTGTAACTCTTCTTTGCACCCTTTCCACAGCTTCTTTATCCCCTTGAAACCCTGGAGACCAAATCTGCGCACAGTAATCCAAGTGTGGTCTTATCAAAGCTTCAACATCGCAATTATTCTCTGAGTTGTATTTGCAACTTTCGCTATGTGACCTTTGAACTTTACATTCCTATCCACCAATACGCCAAGATTCCTTGCCTCTTCAGTTTCTTGTAGCCATAATTAACATTAAACTGGTAGCCATTTTCGTTTGTCCAAATTTCCAGTCCATTCAAATCATTTTCTAATTGCTGAATATCAGTAGCTTCCCTGATTTCCCTGCTTATCTTCGCATCATCGGCAAACAATTGCACATCTGATGTTAGATCCTTCCTGATGTCATTAATGTATAGATTGAACAATAACGGCCCAAGGACTGAACCCTGAGATACACCACTGGTGACCTTAAATCTGGCAGATTCACTCCCAGTGTATACCACTTTTTGATCCTAGTCTGTCAACCATCCCCGGATCCAAGTCAGGAGTTTATATTCCAATCCCATGTCTCCAGTTTATGCAACAGCCTTTCGTGTGGTATCCTATCAAATGCCTTAGAAAAATCCAACATTATCATAGTGTGTCCATTTCTTTTATCCAACCGTAACATTGTTATAATGTATGAGCAAATTGCTAAAACATGACCTTCCTTTAGTAAACCCATGTTGTTCCCTGCAGAGTATAGAATGATTGTCTACCCATTTCTGTATGAAAGGTCTTACCTTCTCTAAAATCTTTACTACCACACCAGAGATACTGATAGGTCAGTATTTAGACATATCAGTTTTTGCACCACTCTTGTACAATGGAACTATATTATATTCTTTCCATTCCTGTGGTATCATTCCTGAGCTGAGACTCAAGTTATTCAAACATGTGAATGGCGTAGCCAGGTTGATCATAATTCTCTTAAGTTGATCATAATTTCCAGCTTTGTAGTTCAGCATGTAACCTGTTTCAATCGGAGCATTTAATCTCCGTTAAGAATATGGCTATTTTAGTGATCACCAACTGGTGGTCACTTTCAATGTGGCTATTTTATACCAACTGGTGATCACTGTCACCAATTGGAGACAGTGATCACCAGTTGGTGGTAAAATAGCCATATTCTTGACAGAAATCCTTCTGATGCTATGAGCAATCCTTTGGCCTCGAGTTCCTTCTTTCACATGCTGCTTGAGAAAGTTGTCTCGCGACAATTCAATAAATTCCTCTTCTTTCTTATCATGAGATTTCTCTTCTACCCAATCAATGTCTGGAAAATTAAAGTCGCCCATAACGATCGCTCGTTTTGTACCCATAAGGCTAAATTGGCGATGGATTTCTTCGTCCCCTGCAACTGAGCTACCAGGTCTGTAGCAACACCCCACCATATATTTCATTCTGTTAATCTCCGCTGTTAGACTAAAACTCACCGCTACATGGGACATCGTTACCATCTTTGTTTTCTTGTGTTTCTACTCTAACTGGAGTTAAGTCATCTGATATCACGAGTAGCACTCCTCCTCTTCCTCTCCTCTGTCGTTCCTAAAAATAGTATATCCATTACACTCGATCCCACTTACCATATCTGATTCTGACAGCCAGGTTTCACTAATGCTAACAATCTCATGCCACATCGTATTCAATGAAGCAACAAACTCAACCCCTTTGTTTCTAATGCTCCTGGCATTTGTGTATAGACATAATAAATTACCACCTAGCCTATTCTTATAATTAGATATGCAATCTATTTGGACTTGTTCTAGAATTTTCTCTTTTCCCTAAGAAATTAGAGTATAATTTAGAGTATAATTGAGAGCGATGTATTTCTTAATTGTTCTTGGGCTTGAATAACTGAAACGTGTTTCATAGGACCAATCCATCGTTTGCGATATTCAGATACCAAGATTATTGATCAATGGTTCAGACAGAGATTGTTAGTCATGGTATCAAATATTCTCATTACTTCATGTAATTTGGACAATTCCCAAACTCCTTGTTGAACTTATTCTATGAAGATCTGTCTTTCGCATTTCACCACGATGCTCTTCTGCCCATGAAGTCAGATTTCTTTGGAAAAGGAACTGCATAAAATGGCTACCTATTCCAACAGAAATAGATTGTAAATTAGGTCTAAAATGTTTCGCAATAAACCATCGATGCTGTTATTATAGAAATAATGTTCAAAATTGTAAAAATGTTTTTATTTTGAAGTAAAAAGCCTGTAATGTAGATAAAAGCAATACAATGATGAGTAAAATCCACTCTTAAAACGAATTAACTTAGGTGATTTGCTTCTAACGTTTATTTTGTCTGTTTTATGGAGTGTAACTTCGATTGTCGCCGTATAAGTGGGTAGCTTGTTTTAACTGCGAAGTCCATAGAAAGCTTTTTTACACCCAGGATCTGAAGAACAGGATCCGACCCAGGATTTTTACAGAGATATTTAATTTTAAAAGTTTAAATTGCTTAAATTATTTTCTAAACATAAACATCCCACTTTGAATACTTAGCAAAAAAAAAAAGTTTATATCACTTCTATGCAAAGGTCAAGTGAAATGAATCATAATTTTTCATTCCTTTTCCAGAAATAAATGATTCCTTGATTACTAGCATCTAACTATTTACTAATCTAGATCAGTGCTTCCCAAACTTCTGGATGTCAGGGTCCCCTTTGCAAAAATTAAAATATTTCACGCCCCCCCTCGAAAAAAAATCGTAATAGAGACATATTATTATAATATTTAATGTATTTTTATTCAGTACAAAACATACACAGCGAATATTGCAAAAATCAAATGCATATATTACATTTTTTGCCTTACCGTTTGGTTCTGAAGACGATGCGGGCTGTTCTGGTAAAATATGAAATACTGTGCTTCTTCTTTTTTTTTTTTTTTTTTGAGTCTGTTTCTGCTTCTTCTGATTGTTCGCGGGATTTTTTTTTTATTTTTTATCAGCCACTTATCCATCTCGGGGTTAAATTTTTTAACGTAGAATAGATCAAATAATATCACCACTTACCGATACTGGCACACCACAGACTGATAACATGAAATTAGTGAATATTACCTGAATAAGGGAATCCCCAGACCAGGAACATTTTTCTCTTTTGTGACTTTTCTCCCTTTACGGTAATTAAGTCTAACGCGAAACAGACAGCAAAGGCAGGTTATTAAAACGTGCATATGATTGGTGCGGTATTAACAAAAGATCGCGCAACCGAAACATAAAAGCATAGCTGATAATTGAGTTGAAATGCTCTCTTCAACCGAATTCCATATGTGAAACTGCCATAACATATATATATCCCAGTTGTCTCTAATTGCACTATTTGTTGAGAAATATATTACACAGACTCCTCATACCTTATTCACTGGCATAATAAAAGTTCTTGTTTTGATTGCCTTTGCAGTATAGTGGCTGTTAGGGAGGGGTGTTGTTTACCACTGCAAGCGGGTTACTATCTCCCCACCTGAACTTGTTTAAGCCTTTTTTTCATGTGTGAAGTATATGCGAAACTTTTATTGGTAACAGAAAACTAGCTCGGATGACAGTGATAATATAAAACGAGTTTTGATATGTATAAAAAGTCAATATGAATAGTCCCTGATTACGAACGCGTGATGAAAGGGACAGGAAGATTTGGAGTTTCCCTGGAGAGCATTCGAAGTAAATACAATCAACCACTGCTTTGAAATGAAACATATGAATAAGCAATATTTACTAATACTCATTAAGCGCCGAAATACGCAGGAAGCAAAGTTTGTGAACCAACACCAATGTGTGGATTTTTCCATTAAAATATAAAAAATAACAAAAAAGAAATAATAAAAGTTAAATACGTTTCTTTTAAAATAAAAAAAATCTACTTAGTCTTAAAACATTTTAAATTTGTTTTCATTATTTCACGGCCCCCTCAATAAAACCTACGGCCCCCCAAAGGGGCCGCGGCCCTCAGTTTGGGAAGCGCTGATCTAGATGACAGTTTCAAACTGCTGCCATCTATCGTCAAAACATTAAACTAATCGCAGAACGAAATGTTTCATGGGAAATATTACTAGGAAATATAATTCATTATTAATAGAAAAATGGCACACTTATAGATTTTAAACAATGGGTTCCACTTTTAGGAAGAGATAGTGTTTATTTTAAGCCTTTGAAAGAAAACAAATAAATTTAAGTAGTAGAAGAGGGCAAAATGATATATAAGGATTAAAACTGGAAATTTTCATTATGGACAAGCAATAATACAGATTGTTATTAGCTAGAGAGATTATTGGTCGGCCAGCAGAGGAGGAGGATCGCAATTAAACGAACTTTTGAAATAATTAAATTTTCAAAATTCGAATGGATTGGTACCTGCAATTTCACAGGCTAGATGCTGCATTTCCTCTGAGTGTATTTGTAGAGATCACTGTAAGAGGGCGCTATGATCGAATATATAAGTATGTCAAATAAATGTTTGCTACAGAAATAATATTTGCAAACAACAATTAGTAGATAAACTATTGTTCCAAATTGCTAATAATTTAACCCAGTGTTGATTGTATTTTTTTTTTTACTTAAAAATATTATTCAAATTTATTTATTTCACTTTTCTTGGTATCGACTGCTTCGCCTTGTAACCTGTTTTATTTGCTTTTTTTATATTAAAACATCAACCAACTTAATTCATTATGAAAACGCCCAATTTTATTTATTGTCAATCAGCAGAGCAACCTTACAAGTATTCACGAATATAATTGCGAAGTTACAAAGCAGCGATTTCACCGGCTGGATGATGCATTTCCTGGAGTCACATCCGGTCCTTAGTTTATAGATTTAGGACTTTCGATTTAGGCTATAACTAATTTATGGTTGGTCTTTCAATACTTTTCCTTCAGGTCAGCAGTAACAGGAGATGAATTCCTCTGTGGTGGTTTTTCTTTTTCATTGAAGTCTTGATTCGCGTTATTCATGGATTTCCTTAAACTAAAAAATATAAATAAAATAATATGGTATTTTATAATAATTTCAGAAGATATTTCCATTTTAAACAAGACACATAATTATAAAATATATTTCATTTATCAGAAAACTGAAGATGTTAGCTATTCAGTGATTTACCTTATGCAAGCACAGCAGCTCTGACCCATGCCGAAGTTTTTACTATCTTCGAGAGTTTGAGGAAGATTCTGGTTTATTGTCTCGGGAATAAAAGCAAAAAGAAATGCTGTCACAATGTTAATTCCTCCGAATATGACGAACGGGATGAACTTGTGATATTTACTCTGCAAAAAAATATGGAAAAAAAATATAAAAGAAAGACTAAAGAACTGATAAATGTAAACTCATAATAAAAAAAGATTTCTCATCAGTCGTTTATGTGAATTTACATCCATACTTAGGCTGTTTTACTAATTTGTGAACCCATCTTGCGCGTTTAGGTGCAGGAAACACTGCAAGTCTTCAATGAATTTCTGTAATCCTAAAATAAAGTATCGTAATGCTTGATTGGTCTCATGATTCCAGATGAGTCATTAACCTCCACCTTTTCCTCTAGTTTATGTTGGATTCTGAATATACAGAGATTGGAGTAATTATTATTTGCTTCAGAATCCAACATGATCTTTCATCACAAAGACTAGACTTGTAAATATTATTTAATGTAAATCACTTGTTTATAATTTAATATTATAAGAATTTCTATTTGATATTTTAACTGGGAATTAATTGAAATGTAAATGTAAATATTCTTTATTTGTTTCTACTTGTAGAAACAAATAAAGAATATTTGAGAGAGAGAGAGAGAGAGAGAGAGAGAGAGAGAGAGAGAGAGAGAGAGAGAGAGAGAGGATTGGCATTCGGTGTTTGAATCGGAACATTCAGCATTCGGGGAAACAGAGTGCGATAATAGCGAGTCGGCAAGTCACTCAAGCAGCTAATTAAAGTCTACTAGTCGAGAGGCAGTTTGCTAATAAGTTGTAGAATAACAATTATAGCTACGGAAGACAGCTGAGTGACTACTAAATAGACTAGCGATACTTGAGTTGAGATTTAATTTCAGGGCCGACCTTTCAAGGAAACACAGAATCTTGAAGCATAGAGCCGAGTAACTAGAGAATAGTAGAGGCTGTAAAGTTGAAGTTTACCGATAGCCGTGTTTAGAATTGTAGTGCCTAAAGAATTAATTGAATACAGGCGGAATGAACAACTGTGCATATAAAACCTCACGTTAAGGAATTAAGAACTACTGATCACTCTTGAATTATTTAATTCAAGAGTGATCAGTAGTTCTTCATGCAAGAACGTTTGTTTATGTGTATTGTATCCGATGATTAATTCAGTTATTGCCTAGAAGATTTATTTTAATGAGTGCCGTTTACTGTTTATAGTGTTAACAGTTATAAAAAGTGTTTGCGTATAAGTAGATGAAGAAAGAAGATTATCGGTAAGAATATTCCAACCATTAATATTCCTATACAGAGAAGTGTGTGAGTTTCATCCTAGAATTTCCTTATACTAACAGTAACTATTGCGGAGAATTAGCTGAAGTGTAAAATTAAAAGTGTTTGTTTGTGAAGAGGTTTTACTGCAATTTTTACTGTATTGGGAACTTTAGGAACTGTGAGAAGACTGTACTACAGATAACATGAACTTAAGTGCAAAATTTATGATTTTAAAATTAAATGTTTGTTTTTGTTAATGAAAAGTTGTATTTTGCCTGAATCTCTTTTACTGCACCATTCATAAAATATTCGAACCAAAGCGGGTAAATTAAGTAAGTTAAATATGATGAAAGAGTGAAGACCAGCTATCACCCGATTTCCAGACATTTAATACACAAAAAAACTTCCTTCCTTTGGGGAACAAGAAAAGTTATAAGATTTGTTTTTTTTACAAAACACTGGATGCTTTATTGGGTTTTTTTTCATCCCAGATGTAAATGTAACGCTTGTCAAACGAAAGGAAGAATGTACAAAACTGCCTTACAATTATTATCACTTTCATTGCCAAGCTGAAAATTGGAATTTCGTGTGGTGGCCAAATTATTTTTATTTTTTTATTTAGTTAGCGACGTCCACGCGATAACGCGTGATCGGCCGTTTGGTGAGAACTCGCATCACGTGATATCGCTTGATTGGCAATGAACATGTTAAGCACTATCTCCCACTTGAATTATCCCAAAATTTTTATTGAATAATTTCAATTTTTTTAAGAAAATATTATTCGCGTTTCTTTTTTTTTTTTTTTTTTTTTTTTTTTTTTTTTGTTCCAGACTGTCCCACCGAGTGGCATTTATCATAAAATAGTTGAATCATATCTTCAACGAAAGAAAATTAAACATACATGCATAACTGTTTATTTGTTTTCCTTTTTTCGTAGTCACGACCGAAGTAACTAAGCTAATGAAGGCAGTGTATGATGGCCTCTGTTCTTGCTTCTGTTCTCCTTGATGTTTTCCTGTTTTGGGGGATGAAAAATCCCAGTTTTCCGAGGGAGAAAAAAAAAATAAGAACCATCTCCTTAAGAGACTGACCAGCTCATCGTCACTTGAAAACTTCTTATAGGGTTCTTCCCATCCAGTGCGAATCCACATCTTTCTATACAATGGTGGTATCAGCTACACTACAGAAGCAGGATAAAAATAAATAAATAAAAATAAAAGATTTCAAGTAAAGAAACGTGGCCAATATTTGCTTCATGAAATGTTTTTGCTTCGTATCAACAATTAATAGTTGATGTGGCATCTCAATCGCTCCATATAATCATCATCCTTTCTAAGATACCGAGACTTGCCACCTGTCTCCACTTAATGTGATATTCCGGAACATAAAACATTAGAACAATGTAAGAATAGAGCATGTGTCATATGCTTTATTCTTACGTTGAATATTTTTAAACTAAAGCATGCATAAAAGGAACGAACATTTATAATGGAGTTTCAGAATAACGATTTTTATTCATATCAGGAAAAAAAAAATATTGCTGTAGAAATAGGGACTGACAAATGTTCTAAGATTTAATCTGTTTACGCAAAAATACTGCTGCCCCTTTATTTAAAGAAGTTTTTGACAAAAAAGTATTGACACTGTTTAATAAAAATATGCAAAAAAAGTTACAAGTGACACTATTTTTTTATCGTTTTTGATAAAAAAAATAATGGCTGACAAAAATTTTCGAAAAGAGTTGAAATTTATGAAAAGAGTTGTTGACAAAAATTATCGAAAACGCTGTTGACAAAAATTTATATAAAAAAAATTTAAATAAACAAAAATTAACCTTACCAAATATACGATGTACGGAACATCAATACTTGCAATGTATGCTAAAGTGGCGGTAAGTCCCATTGCTATTGATCTTATCGGAGTAGGATAAAGTTCAGCTGATTGTTGGTAGACAACCATAAAAGCTACTGAGGCCCCAAATTTGCCAATAAGAGAAGCCCCAATGCGAACAGATTCCATTTCTGAAAAACAAACAAACAACTCAGCAACAGTAAACAAAGAAAATAATAATTATTACTACCCATGTTGAAATTGCTATTTGTTGAATATTTTAAGTATGTTATCAGCTAGGTGAATATTTTTTTACTTCTTCATTTTTGCGATCCATTCATATAGACCTTGGCATAATTGTTTTCACGTTCCTTGTTATGATGTAACGTTTATTGACTATTGTAGCAGGTGCATTTCGTAGTCGATATTCATTGCCTTTGGAAAACATTATTTTAGTATAAAAAGAAATTGTAAAATAGTACAAGGAATGTCATTCTGCTTATGTAGAACGTCTACCTACATGACAGATAAAACATTCGTCGTACAGAGTCTAGTAGTTTCGAAAGGGATTCCGATTTACAAGACAGAGTAATGTGGGGAATACTTATATATAACCTTAAGTCATTGTTAGTTTGAAATCTATTCGTGAGTAAGGAATAATGTTAATGGTAGTGGGAAATTTCATATAGAATTTAATGGATTTGATATTTATGATCCTTCAAATCAATTTAGTTTTTATTTCAAACTAGACAGTTTTGAGAATTAGATAACCCGGACTATTCTGGAGACTGAACATGGAAATTTTTCAACCCACTTCAGGTCTCCAGTAAGCAGGATAGTGGTTGAGGTCGGGCACTGGGCAAGGAAATTCACCTTAAGACAATCACAAGCATCCATCATGGCACACCTAGAGCAGCTACCGATTCTATCGAGTAAATGAAGTCAATGATATTCGCACATTTACATGACGTCCGCTGTTTTACCGACGAGTCAATAATTGTACCTGTTATTCGCTAGTCATGTATGACTCACCAGTTTAGTTGTATATCAAAGCATGAAAGAGGAGACAGAAAATAATATCGGATTTAACCACATGGTGGATGGATGCGTTTGTTGGAAATGAATAATTTTTTATGATATTTTATTTCACAGAAAATTGTATTTATATTTGGATTTTATCGATATATTTCGCTAGCACTTATAAACGTGCTCTATTAAGTTTGAGTTCCTTCTCCCTGTCTGTATTCTTCACTGATGAGCTTGCCAGTTCCTCCACAACACCACTAACGTGGAGTGTCTTTTTTGCATTAAAAGATCACGATGATATGCTTTCTTTTTAAGATGTTCCCTTCCTCTCACTCACACACACTCATACAGAATGATAGGACAGTTCTCTTAAGGTTGTTTAAAGTCGTCACTGCCACAGAAATAGAAGAAATGGCATAGCAGCACTCCCCCACGCCACCTACTGACGTTATTTCATCCTACAGTCTTATCTATATTCCACTCTCTTTTCTTTATTCTTGGAGACTTTCCATTACCTTCTCAACCATTCGAATAATTCGTTGAATCACGTCTTTTACATTTCATTTCAAGTGTTTTCAGAAATTGTCTGTTTGTTCAGAAATTACCTGACTAAAATTTTTATTTAGAGTTGCGTTTAGTGCAATTGTGTTAGGGCAATAGTTTTCTCCAAAACTGCAATTTTTAGACGGTTTTTACAATGCATCAAAATGTCCTTTTTTTTCTCATTCGAACAGTTAAAATTTTTAACAGTTCGAATGAGAAAAAAATTTAAAATTATAAAAATCACCTTTAAACGAAGTGTA
The DNA here is from genome assembly GCF_054136105.1 of Typopeltis vanoorti. Lineage (NCBI taxonomy): Eukaryota > Metazoa > Arthropoda > Arachnida > Uropygi > Thelyphonidae > Typopeltis > Typopeltis vanoorti. The sequence goes on from NC_143565.1 coordinate 80,187,278, forward strand.
ATAAATAAATGTTCATTACTATTTTATAACCAAGTAGACAAACAGTACTGCTGATCTTTTGAAATGATAAAAAAAAGCTGATTAAAAGCTATAATGATGACATTACAATCATACTATGGCTGCGTTTTATTATGGTGTAACTTAAATGACACGAACTCTTCCTAAGAGTTTGCATAGCTTTCTTTTATGAATTCTTAGTTCTTTTCCTATCTACTATATAATCTTGTCCGCTTTGTCCGCCTCTGTTCTACGGAATGTTAGTTGATCAGCTGTAACTGCGACCTTTATGACAATTCATTCATCCGGGCACTGTTTCTGACATTTGCGAATTTTTTCTTTTTAGATTTTATAAGAAAAATAATTTAGTTAAAATTTATTTTCCGAAAGGAAAAAATATTCCCCTAAAATTTATTTTTAGATGAAAAATAACCTACATAATTTAAACAACCCGATGTTCCTTCATTTTGGTCTGTAAGCATGTCTTCTTTTTACATACATTAACCAACTACAATATAAGAAAGTGATAGATCCCACACGACAGTGGAATTAACTGATATAACAAAATCTTTTGGATATGGCATTTAGTAAAACTAACAGAAAAAGATCGCGTTATTCATAATATATCAAATAACTTACCGGGAAAACAAACAGGTAATAAACAGACAATTCCTGTAACTAGAAAAAATCCCACCCCACTCCATCTTCTACCAAAATAACCCATAAACAGCCAGCTTAATACATAGCCTGGAATGTCAATCAGAGTTAGCAGGAAAAAGTTAAGAAATTCGTTGCCACCCAAGTTAGAAACGTTCATCTGTAAGCCATAGTAGCCCTGAAGAACGCAATACCTGAAAAAAAGAGACAAAAATGTAACTCGGTACGTGTTTTAACTCGTGAATATAAACACATACAATAATGTGAATGTTTTTATATTCACATTATTGTAAAACTAGTGATGAATTTGAAGGGAGAGAATGTCCGCTTTTATTCAGAAAGCATACACTTATTATATTCTCAAAAAAATGGAAAGTAATTATTTTTTCAAGGTTAATATTTTTCGACGAGCTTTGTAAAGATCCCTTCTTTCCTATCTTAGTACGGTTAGTCATAATCATAGATACATTAGCTATTACTGTACGGTAAAACTACAACCTTAGATCACCTAACTTAGAACTCAAAGAAAAGTATTTCGAATTAATTTAATTATCGTATGATGATTCAGCGGCCGTGAGTTCCCTTTACGGGAATGTACGGCACCATCTCAGTCCTAGGGTGGATGGGCACAACGGTTGTCTGATGTTTTGCCATATACCTGCGGATGAGGAGCGATGTGTGAGTCGGCACATTGTCGTGGTGTAACACCAAGTCTGGTTTACCCAAAATTCAGGTCTCTTCCTGCACACATCATCCCTCAAACGCGCTAAAACTTCCTCAACTCTTTGTTTACCATCTGACCGTGTGGTACAAATTAATTCTGGACAATTCCTTTCCAATCAAAAAACACAACCAACATCACCTTGATCTTTAAGTGATTTATCCGTGCTTTTTTTTGGTCTCCTCCGTATGTTTGGTTCAGCAATCGAAATGCCTACGTAAAAGTTTTACCAAGTTTGCTAAAATTTCACACACTCACACACACACACACACACACACACACACACACACACACACACACACACACACACACACACACACACACACACACACACACACACACACACACACACACACACACACACACACACACAATATTGTTCTTCAAGCTTTTTCCTTCTCACTCATCCGATGAACAGCTTGTGCAAGTGCTCACTTCAGCACATATAACTCGACTAATGCTCATAGCAGGACGGGGCAAATGGCACTTTGTTGTCAACACCTGCCGCAAGGTGCGCTCAGTTGCCGCGTGCCGATTGGAGCGCTATTCAAAAAAATCGAAAGAAATCGCGAAAGAAATCTTCATTGATTTCTTTCCCGCAATCTTTTTGCAGTTTTTACCGCTTAGAAATAAAACATGGATCTTGGTTATAACTTGACCATTTTTTTTGTTTTGTTTTTAGAAAAGATCTTTTATTTAAAAAAGCTAAAATATTTATCACCAAATATAATATTATGAGGATCATTTCAAAAGGTCTGCACATTATATTCTAACTAATCCACTGCACACTGTACGCCCCCCCCCGTTTTTAAACCAAACGTGATTAACAAAATACATTTACCAAACTGCAAAGAATATTCTGTCTTATCAGTACTAACCAACGTTTGGATAAGTCTTGTGTTTCTATCAGCCAATTTTTTATTTGTTTATTTATGTGTTCCATGAGTCGAGTTAGTTCAGAAGTAATCTTGTCAATAGTAATAAAGGGTGTCCCACGGAGTGGTTCTTTCAACAGAAACTTCATATCAGTCCTCGTATGATATGAGTCCTCATATCAGGACTCATATCACGACTATATAAGGATGATGTTCTATATTTTTAATAGCTCAAGGACAGCAAAGGTCATACTGTGTCATATCAAAGGTTATAGCAGTACGCTAAGGTAAGATAATCACAAACATCCATGGCGGCAGTGAGATTCGAACCCGCAACCTATTGGTTGGAGAGCTGGTACGCTATCGGCCAACCAGGTTGGCGTATAGGAATGAGGAAGCACTCTTACCAGTGGCTGACCCACGGGGAGACCAAGGAGCCCTGTCCCCCAAAAGAAAAAGGGAAAAAAACTAGAAAAATTTCCAAATATCTTTTCCTAATTAACATTTATTTTTTTTTTTATTTATGTTCTGTCGTGTCTTCTATTTCTATACTACTTATGAATTAGCTGTCACATAAGGTGGGAATACACTATAGCCAGAAGAGCCACACGCGAGCCGCATGTGGCTCTTCTTAAGTTTTATTGCGGCTCAACTAACAAATAAAAAATATTTATAATTTTTCTTAATTTTCTATTGTTTTTAATTTAATTTTTCAATTAACTATAATGTTGTTCGGCAATGCAGTTATATTTATATTACCTTGTCAGAAAATTTTAAAAGATACATTAAAATATACAAAAGAATCGACTGACATTACAGACCAACCACAATTAGCAATTTTTATTCGTTTCGTTCTTGAGGACGGAGCGACGCGAGAAGAATTATTAGATTTAATAGCATTAAAAGATAGTACTCGTGGCGTTGATATAAAGGAAACTTTTGATTTTCCCCTTAAAAATGTTCCAAAAAGTAAATTTGTGGCTCTTAACAATTTCTGGTAGGTAAATATGGCTCTTGCTGCAAAAACTCTGGCCACTCCTGCACTATAACTCTCGGGAAAAATCGTGGAAGAATCATTAAAAACTTAAGATATGCGGATGATGTAGTGGTGATGGCCGAAAGTGAAAATGGATTACAACAAATTGTTCAAAGAATTGAAAACTCTTGTAAAGAATACGGACTAAGGATTAACACAAAGAAGACCAAGATAATGATAATGGGCAGAAAAATAGGAGATAATGTAAAGGTAAGATGTGGAGGAAAGATTTTAGAAGAAGTGGAAAGATTTAAATATTTACGTAGCTGGATCTCAGAGAAAGGAACTTCAGAGTTAGACATTAGAAATAGAATATGTAAAGCTAAATTGGTATTTATGGAAATGAAGAGAATTTTAATAAACAAGAATATTAAAATAGGTGTTAGAGTTGGAATAGTTAAGCAATAGTTTGGAGTATTGCAAGTTATGGAAGTGAATCATGGACACTCAGAAAGAGAGATGTGGAAAGAATTAATGCATTGGAAATGTGGTGTTATATAAAGATGGAAAAGATTAGCTATACAGAGAGAATATCAAATCAAGAAGTTTTAAGAAGAGTTGGGATGGAAAGAACACTGCTCAAGAATATTTTGCAAACAAAGACCAGATTTGCGGGACATCTTCTGAGAGGTTCTTGGGGACACCTGACAAGAACTATATTATAAGGGAAAGTTGAGGGGAAGAGAAGACGTGGAAGACCAACTAGAGAGTGGGTCAATGACATCGTGGAATGGACTGGTTTAAGAATGACGAAGGCGACAGACAGAGGGAAATGGAGGAGTGCTGCTCATCTGCTGCAAACCCTTTTGACAGAGGACGCTACCGTACGACGACGTGTCTTCTATTTCTATACTATTTATGAATTAGCGGTCACATAAAGTGGAAATACACTATAGCTCTCGGGAATCACGGCCGCTGCGAACGAAGTAGTGCTCGGGCAGAGCGAGTGCTACTTCATTTGTCCGAGCTGGGCCAGAGGAGATCACGGGTATCATGTATTGGCGATCATTGCAGATGCCCAGTCATAGGTCGTATGCAATGCGTAGTGTGTATTCTCAAATCGTCTACTGAACTCGGCCCCCAAGATTAAATCTTGAGTGCTCCCCCACCCCAAGATTAAATCCTAAGTGCGCCACTGACTCTTACAATCCATGCTAAAATCAGATACTCCACATGAAACATGCAGCCTCATGTTGTCATGGAAAATGAGGACTCCGACTTCAGATTCATGATTTTGAAGTCTTATTTAGCCGAAGAAGAACACGGCATTTTAATTCAGTCCAGCTTACAACTGACGTGGAAGTAGAAACTATTACATCATCCCACAGCTCACGCATGCGCGGTATGCAGAATTTTTGAAATAGTCTTCGCAGAAAATAGCTAATGTATAATCGAATATCATACTCATGCATTATTTATGTGATTGTAACACAATAACAACTATCTCTAGTACACCGTGGCTCTTACCATCCGAGTGTTATGATCAGAAAGTTTCTTCGTAGTCTTGGATGCCTAAATAGATCTTTCCAGGAATATTTTCTTTCGCTTGTCTCCTTTTCCTTAATCCTCTCTCCATATTTCTTAAGTTGCATTAGGAAACAGAAAAATATAAATTAGAAACGATATCAGCATATAAGAGTGAAGGGGTTGTGAGAAGAAAAAAAAAGGCGAGATCGTAGTATTTAAAATTTCCCAGTGAATAGATGAATTAAGTTTTGAATTTAATTTCATTCAGTAAACTAGCAGAAAAAACAAATGCGATCCTAACAATATATATATGTGACTATGGAATTGATCATGGAAGTCCCGTAAAATGGATCCTGTGTGGAAACACTGGGTCTGTGAGATAATGGCTAAAGTGAATCTGTAAGAGAAGAACCATCTATGATCCTCATTGCTCCCTTCTGGTCGTCCTGAATAACAAATCGGTCGGCGACAAGGATTTTAAGGAAAATTTTTGGATGCACCACCCCAAACAAGTGAGCAGCAGTGGTCTATGAACGAGCGAATTTGGGATTTGTATATAGGTAGGAGTTGGGTGTAATAAAATAGCCTCTTGAATAAAAGAGCATGCATAGTTTTTTTTTTGATGCTGAGGAGGCTAGAGTTAGTGCAAAGAGAGATCTGGTCTGGTCTGGTGATTTGTGTGTATTACTGAAGGTAGAGATAAATGAGCTGAGATCTTTTTAGGGAGAGAAAGGGCGAGACTGTGTTTTGGTGGCATTGAACATGACAAGGTTGTCCTCTTCCCATTGAAGGATAGTATGAAGATCAATGTTTAAAACCCTGGTTGTAAATGATCTTTAGCCTGGGATGTCAAAGTATTGCATGGTTTATCGAATGAGTAGGATGAGTGGAGAGTACTATCATCTGCAATGTTGTGGATAGGATTAGTGGTGATTGTGGGTAGGTCATTTATGAACAAGGCAAAGATGGTGATAAGACAGAGCCTTGAGGTATTCCAACATAGATGGTAAAACTCGAAGACAGGAAGCCATCTACAGTGGCTTTCCCTCAAGCGGAGTACGACCAGAGAGAAAGCTGGCTACCCAATTACAGAGGTTGGCAGGGAGACCGAAGGATGGTAATTTGTTAAGCAGGCCACAATGCTACAAACGATTGAAAGCTTTGGAAATGTAAAATGACAACACTAGTTTCTCTGAACCTTTCCATGGGATGTTGCAGTGGTGAGTGACGTAAGTTACAAGGTCAACTGTGGATCATGAATGGTGAAATCCGTATTGGTGGTCGCTGAAAATTGGTGGGGTTATAAGTGGTAGAGAAGTTGTATGTTAATGACTTTCTCCATTATTTTGTAGATGACTGAGGTAATGGGAATTGGTCGGTAGTTTGACCGTAGACTTTTATCACCCTTTTTTTGGAATAGCATGGATATGCGATTGCGTCCATGCATTGGGATAAGTACCATATATGTATAATAGATTGTAGGGACGATTCAAGACGGGTGTTAACTCTGGAGCATAATGTTTGAGAAAAATTGGGGAGCGCCACCAAGACCAGAAGACGTTTTAGTATCCGAGCTATTTAGTAGAGTTTTTCTGATTTCTTTTTGTCGAAAAACTAAAGGAGGCATACGGTTCTTGGATTCCAGAGGGATAGGAGGTGATTTCCTTGGTGATCTATGCAGAGTTTAAGGAAAAGAGTACAAGAGGTCAACTTTACCTCTGGGTGAAGTAACAGTGGCCCCATCAGGGTGTGTGTGTGTGTGTGTGTGTGTGTGTGTGTGTGTGCCGGAATCACTCAAGACTCGGTAAATCATATTCCTGTGATAGGAGTGGTCACCACCCTATAGAACACTATGTCATATTATAACTCTGTAAATTCATTCATCACTTCCTCCTGGAATGCTCCCGAAATATATTCCCGTCTGCCTTTACTAGCTAAAAGCTTACTCAACAGCCCTTATTTTTATTTCCCTTCCTACGCAGCTAAGAAAAATCTCTCCTTTATCTATCTTATAATGCATCTTAAGCTTATGTATTTCTTTTTATCTCTTCTTATTGGCCTTCTTTACCAAACTCGCAGCCCTGTGGCTTATCTCATAATCCACAAATGTGATCCTAATACTAATACCGATAAACATAGATTGTCAGTTTCTTCTTCCAGAATGTAGTTAGCAATGAGCAGCAGGAACTGTTTTTTACTTGGGGGGGGGGATGAGTAGAATCGGTTGCCAGTCAGTCATGAGTCAGATGTGTTTTTCAGACATATCTGCTCCGAAACGTCTGAGTAAAAAGTCTGTGCTGCAATCACATCGAATTTTTTAGTCCAAATACCATAATTTTTTCGACTTTATTTTCAACGAAAAATATCAGAGCTTCTTCTTCTTTTTTTTTTTTTGTAGACAAAACAAATAGGCACTTGATTTGTCCATAGAATGGTCATATAGTTAATATAGAGTACATTATGGCGAGACCCCTCCCCCCCCTACACACACACATACATTAATATTTCCTTGCACAAACAGACTGAATAAAAATTAAAATCTTCCTCGTCATTGTCCTTTTGATCATATCTGTAATCTTTCACATTTTCTCTCTCTTCCACTGTAATTGCCTTTCTTGATCGCGGAGGAAAATTGCAAAGCCAGGAAGCTAATCCAATCCATTGTCATCTCTTGCCTCCTTAACTTCTTGTAACGCAGTCTGTGTTAACACGCTGTTAGGTTTGGGGATTTGCAGTAAAAATCATTGTGACCACATGCGGATTTACGTTTTAGATTGAAAAGACTTCAGCAATTATGATAATTTGCAGTTCAACTAAGATGGGAGTTACTTCATCTTTTCTCATCTTTCGTTTTTCTTCATTCTCTCTAGAGTCATCCATTGTAACTCATATCAATCTAATCTATTTCGTTATATATATAGGGTATAAATAAGTAGAAGTTTATATCTGAAAATAGCCCAAAGACTGTGAGTTAGAATATCCACATTTGCATAACTCTTAGTTTTATTTATTTTTTATGTGGTTCCCAGCCACGAAAGTTTTTTTTTTTGCGAACCTCTAGTACAATCGTACCGTGGATAGACTTAAACTGTTTTTCTTTTATTGTTTAACTAATTTTATAGATCTCTTGTATTATTTATTTATTTTTACTGCTCTAGAGAACCAAATATAGAACTTTTTCGAGCCACTTCATGCCTCCAGTAAGCAAGGAGATGGTCTCACAGTAAGCGATGTAATTCATCTCCCACCTAAAGATAATCACACGAACATTTATGCCAGAAGTGGCATTCCGACCTCGGTTAGCGTATCGGCTAATCACTCGGCCAACGATGCTGGCAATTTACTTGTTACAATAACAGTATACAATAATTATAATTATTGTTTACAAGCCTAGCTGGAAGATATCACGTCTTAAGAGACCCGCCACCATGCTTATTGCAGTCCTGAAGTAGCTTGAAAATCGTCCAGCTCTCACCCCAGATCATCAGTTAGAACAAGCGACATCGTTCTCTGCGAAAAGTTCATCTCCCTCAACATCATTTTCTTCGTACTCACAGGATTACGATAGAAGGGTGCCTTCACATCCCTCACAAGCTGTTACATCTTAACGCAGCGTGGTCGACCTGTTCTTTGGAGGTCAGATACGTTTTCTGTCGTTATAACGGTTAATACTTCGGTACACAAACATCGTACTGATCCCGAGTATTTTTAGTGGGTTGAAAATAACTGTAGGCTGCATTCCTTGTGAAGCTATATATAAATCTTAACTGAGAAATGCTATTTATGCATATTTCCATATTTGTAATGAATAAAAATGTATATACTCATATTACAGACAAAAAAATTTCACATTTATTTCATTAATCTTTTTAAACTAACAACACGAAGGATTATTTGTCAGTAAGTGGCCAAATGAATATTCAAAGAAAATTCAAAAATATTGAAATTAAAATATATTCAAAGAAATTATTGAAAGAAATGCGAACGTTTATAATTCGAAGATTCAAATTGCAAAGATTTTTCACTAAGCGAATTTAATGGCGAAAAAATAAAATAAATAGAGACGATAATCTCTGTAGTAGAACAAGCATGTAATATAAGCTGGATTTTTATGACTGAACGAAGATGCAAAGTAAAAATAAAACACAACACATATTATGAAAAGAACAAATGCCAAAAGACACGGTTGGTGAAACAAAAGAAAAATGTATTTGCAGGCGTAGACTTCTGTGGCTAATTGGTTCAAAAGACATATTTCGGTGATTACACCACATTTTTTTATTATTCAGATATACCACATACTGAAATAATAGTTCCCGACAAGTTTCGTAAATCGTAGGATTTACATCTTCAGGGGGTAAATAGTATAACTTAAAGTTTAAACAAGAGAAATTAATAACTACAAGTTTGCTCCGTCTATAATTATTGTCATATAATACCATAACACATAATAAACCAAAATGCGGACTTTGTTACTGAGTTAGCACACAGTACTAACTCAGTAACAACTCAGTTCCTTTTAGTACTGTGTCTAAATTTCTTTTCACACTAAGAATGCAATACTTGTTGATAAATTTCGTCATTTTAGCGAGTTGGCTGCTTTCCACTCATTTCCTCTGTCATTTTGCATTATATCATTCTAGTAAAAAAAAAAAAAACATTCCTTCAAATAGAACTAATATTCGCCGAATTCTGGTAATTTATATATATATATAAATTATGATCTTACTTTAAATAAGTTCATAATTCACTCACTTTTAACTTTGCCTCCAGTTCCCCGATCTCATTGCCCGATTTGCCATTCACTCTGCTTATTTTATTCAAAATAATCGCAGCTTCTTTATAGCGGTTTTGACTGACGAGCCATCTAGGAGATTCCGGTAGCATCCTGCAACAAATAAAAATGACTTCTAAGTAGGTATCACTTCAAATTGATAAACTACATAAAGTGGGAGAAATCAGCAATAAAACCTCGTTACAAAATCATCTGAAATATCATCTGACTTCACTGTTGACTACATACGCCAAAAAAAAAAAAAAAAAAAAAAAGACCAGTGTGCAGAAATTGGAAGACTTAACTGCACAGTATTTCACACATCTACACTCTCAGCCTTGCGACTGGATCACTGTAACGTTTTTTTTTCTGATTTTCAAAAGTTCGAACTATAATAAATGACTCTTTCAAATAAGAAATGCGTGTAGATATTAGTGAAGGTTCAAGACGTTACAGGATACACTTGAAAGATTTTGGAATTTCGGTAATAGGATCCAAGGGAACCATACAATGATAGCATTTTTTGGCATGTTTCGCACACAACCAATTGTTCTTCTGAGAACATTCTAAATATGTTTTACACAATTTACATATTAAAATTATATTTCTAAAATGCACGACTATTAATTTTCATAAGTCTCAAAAATATAATTTAGCATTTCACGTTTATTTTCTTTTTAAAGGAAACCAGTTACTTACTTCCAGTAGAAGAATAAAATGAAACTCGTGGCAGTCGTTATGATGCCATACAATATCCAGTCTCGTGTCAAATACGCAATTAAAGGTAGAAAAAACATCCCGATTGCCGAAGCTGAATTGTTTACGTTATTAACCAAGTTCTGACTTTAGGATTAACCATTTCAACCACTGAAAGAACACAAATAAAAGTACCAAATTAGAATCAATTTTAAGTAAATCGGTTCTTCTTTAAAAAATACGTATTTTATAAAGAACAAGAATATGAATATGAAACTCATCGCTATATCGCTACAGCAATAATCGCTATTACTAAAAATATAAATAATGTATTATATACCAAAATAATGAGATTTATAAGCACATTTTCACTTTTTTTTTTGTCCTAGGAACATGAATAACTTGTAAAAAGAACGGAAATGTCAGTAATTAAAAATTCCACGTTGAACAATTATTAAGCGTGTAAGAATTATAAGAGCATGCTAAGCCTAACGTTAAATTCCACCACACGGTAATTTTTATAGTAAAATTAGTTTTAGTTTAAAGTGCGCATAATACAGATTCTACTTATTATTAATATCGAAATTAACAAAGTATCATGAATACAATATGATTTTGATATGCCATTAATTATTGCTTTGGTATAAGCCAAATAGGTGGCGTTAGTCTCAAAGGCAGAAATAAAACAGCTTTTACCTTGCATTGTGGAAGCGTGTTTGACACTCGAAAGCAACGTACGAGTGAAATTTATTATTTTCATCACGAAAAACATGTTCAGGAATTTCTGATAAATCTGAAAGTTTCATTTTTATAAATTTTACTCTGCAAGGTCGAAACGATTCTGCTGAGTAATGATGACAAAAATGCTGCTACCGTGTTCAGCAATTGACGCAATCCGCACAAAATTCTGCAATGCTTCTGACGTTGCAATCTGCAAGGCAAATAACAATATTAATATGCTAATTTGTATGCTAAAATTGTAATATGGCATTTCCTTATTTATTCCTCAGGGACTCACGCCAGTGAGCACTGGCGTGACAAACCCGAGGTACCTGATGCTGGACCATGCCTTACTTCATGTAATATACATCTGTTATATTATCTATAGACTGGTCTCTCCTCTTCCTCCCTTGCTTCTTTCTTTCTTCTCTTCTTGCTCCTTCCCCCGAATGCTATTAGAGTATTCGAGAGGAATCTTTCCTATTTTGCTGTGTCATTTCGTCTTGTGCTTACAGCACATTATCAAGCACTATAACATGATCAGCCCATCAAAAAATGTTCATACCGCATCGTCCGTCGTGCGGGTTACCAAGGGACGCGTTCGGGTTTTAGGTAGAGAGACCCGTTCGAAAAATATGTTACAGTCTCCTTTAGACACCACTCCCCAACACTCTGCTAGACGAAACTCCATCAATGGGCCCGCTACCTGTTTGGGGAGGTGTTTAGGGGCAGCGCAAAGAAATGGTTCTGCAAAAGGACGGAAATGGCAACGACAACGGCACCAGACTATGGCTTTAGGCAACTGGAACATCTTCTCTCTGACAGGGAAGGAGTTGGAACTGGTCGTGGAAGCCAAGCGCTACCGGTCAGACTTAGTCGGGCTTTCTTCGACCAAGAAGAGAGGCTCTGGAACTGCCGACCTGGATAAGGGGTGGAAGCTCTACTACTCTGGTGTGAGCCCGACAATGTCTACTGTGGCGGGTGTGGGAATACTCACAAGCCCCCAGCTGTCAGACTGTGTTGCTGAGTGGATCCCATTGGGGAGGACGGGTATGTGTGTTAAGGCTTCAGATGAAAAACCATGATTTGGCTGTGGTGCAAGCCTATGCACCTAATCTGGAGTGAGAATACTCTGCCTTCCTAGAGGAAGTAGATGCTGCTTTTGACAGGGTGACAGACATGGAATCAGTCCTGCTAATGGGTGACTTCAATGCATATGTTGGAACAGATGACCATACATGGAGGGTTGTAGTTGGAAGGAACGACACCCCTGACATTAACCCGAATGGGTTGAAATTATTGGACTTCTGCTGCACTAACAGCTTGTCCATAATGAATACCTTCTTCCAGCACCGAGAAGTCCATAAGCATACCTGGTACAGGGATACACTAGAACAAAGGTCTCTGGTTGACTTCTTTATAGTCTCAGCGGACCTGTTTTCCTCAGTGTTGGCTGTTCGTGTGAGAAGAGGGGCAGAACTGTCAACTGACCACCACCACCTTGTTGTGTGCTCTCCAATGCTTCAGAAACCAGATGCTACCGTCAACGCTGGTAGGCCTGAGCAGCTATACTGAGTGAAATGGGAGGTATTGGAAAATGAGGGTGTGAGGAAGAATTTTGCAGATGACATTTCCTCCAGGTTCAAAGAAATTCCCAAGCACACTACAGATGTTGAGGAGGAGTGGAAGCTATTCAGAACGGCTGTCACTGCCTCTGCATTCTCATGCTGTGGCAGAAAGCTGCTCGGCATGGCAACGGGCAGTGAGAAAAGGACACCTTGGTGGAACCAAGAAGTCCAAAAAGCTGTCAGGGCAAGAAAGGTGTTCTACCTAACTTGGCTAAGGGTCAGGTCACCTGAGAAGCATTTGCGGTATGCTGAGGCACGAAAAGCTGCTGCTGAGGCAGTAAAGACAGCAAAGCAGAAGGCTTGGGAATCCTTTGGAGAAAGGTTAGACTCCTCCTATACAAATGCAAACAAAGTATTCTGGCAGACCATCCGCCGCCTTCGAGGGAGGAAATCGTGCACAGCAAGGGCAATTAAGACCTCTGATGGTGCACTTTTAACAACTGAGAAGAATATCCTCCACAGATGGAGGGAATACTTTAAGAGTCTTCTTAACCTGGGTGGCCAAGCAGTTGTAGACATCCAAGAGGCGCAGATCGGGGTAGTGACTAGACTCACAGCAGAAGAGGTCCATTTAGCAATAAAATCGCTAAAATCGGGCAAAGCTGCTGGCGATGATGAAATTCTCCCCGAAATGCTAAAAGCCTTAAATCGAGACGGTGTTTTCTGGCTGACTCGAGTGTGTCAGGCTGCTTGGATATCTGGGCGAGCACCGAAGCAATGGAAGACAGGTATAATAATACCAGTCATCAAGAAGGGAGACCAGAAGAATTGCAGTAACTATCGTGGCATCTCTGTGCTCAGCTTGCCTGGGAAAGTGTATGCTAGGTGCTTGGAAAGTCGGTGCAGGCCATCAAGTCCCTGTATGAATGCCCAGGGTTTTGTATCAGGATAAACAGCACAAAGTCTGAACGTTTCACAGTCACTGTTGGCCTCTGCCATGGGTGTGTTCTGTCACCCCTCCTTTTCATAATATTTATGGACTGTATTGATAATCACAGCCGGGCCAGTGAGTATGTCAGAATTGGAAGATGTAGCATTGGACGTCTGCTTTTTGCAGATGACCTAGTTCTGCTTAGCTCTTCCACAGATGATCTCCAGTGGACTCTGGATAGGTTTGTACAGATGCCAGAATGAAGATCAGTATTGCCAAAACTGAAACATTTGTGGTCTCAAGACAACCACCCCAGTCCACTCTACATGTAAGTGGAGTCCCAATGAGGCAGGTGGAGAAGTTAAAATACCTTGGATCTATATTCACGAATGATGGAAAATGGTATGTAGAGCTAGATACTCGAATTGGCTTAGCAAGCTTAATATTGCGGGAACTTGGCCGTTCGGTGGTATTGAAGTGGGAGTTAAGCCAGAAGGCAAAACCGACTGTCTTCAATACAGTCTATGTCCCCATCCTCACATGGTTATGAGAGTTGGGTAATGACCGAAAGAATGCGGACACGAATCCAAGCGGCTGAAATGAGGTTCCTTCGAGGGGTTGCGAGGCTGACAAGACTCTACAGATTCAGAAGCTCTGCAATTCGGGAACCCCTCAATACTCAACCGCTGTTTCTCCGCGTTGAGATATCACAGTTACGTTGGTACGGGCACCTGTTCAGAATGCCACAAGAGAGGCTCCCTCAGCAAGCCCTCTCTGCCAAGCCAGAGGGTGGGAGGCCACGTGGAAGGCCAAGGACTCGCTGGATAGATTATATCCAAAACCTTGAGTGTACTCGTTTGAGAATCCCACCAGAACACCTGAGCTTGGTGGCAGAGGATCGTGACCATTGGAAGTTCCTCTTGCGGCTGTTATCTCCACGACCCAATTAGGAAAGATTGGACTTGAACATGTATGTATGTATGTGTGTATATGTATAAAACTGCAATGGCTGAAAAGAAATATCAGCCACATGAAGTGACTGAAAATAATCCATATCTCAGATCTGAGATTTGTGAATGGTTGCAAAAAGAGGTAGATGAGGATATGCAACAGTTAGCAGACACTACTGTTTTGTCAAATGAAGCTAAAATGTCTGTTGATTGCGAAAATGCTTCAATAAGAGTCCTTTTATAAGAGCTTTCTGCATTCCTACCAGGTAAGAAGTCCTCATATAAAAGTTTCTTCATGTCCAATGTTTACAATAAAAGAACACAGCTGTTATCAAAGGAACTTGTCGAATGTAGCATTCAAGTTGAGGTATAGCTCTCTTCACTTAATCGAGGTATCCGTTATGGCGGACATTCATACATATATCGATAAGAAAATGTTATTACCAGGGGAGGCTCGTGCACAGGCACTGCAGAACTGCAGCGCCCCCAATTTTTCTCGATATATAAATATATTTATTAATTTATTTATATTTGCTTGTAATATTAAATTTTATCATCAACAATCCTATGCAATTCTCTTATTTTGTATAAAAAAAAATAATAAAAATCCATCTTGGAGCACTTAGGAGGGCGAAGGACGTTAGCAGCACTGTGTTTACCACAGAGTCATATTGCTATGCCCGCAAGCATATGTACGTCATAGTGCATATGCTTGCGGGCTATTAGCGAGCAATTAGCGTAATGCGGCACTGTCCGTCGCGCGATTCCACTGTTGTATATATGCAGTTTGCGACAGTAATAGAGTGTTCGAGGTGGTGCTTATCGTGTTTACTCCGTCTCATTAAATATTTGAATTATTAATTTTGAATTTTGAATTGTACGAAATTGTATAATTTTATCGATAATAAACAATATTTTTCATGTTTAATTTTTTTAAAAAAATTTTTACCATAATTTTGATATTTTATCCAAACTCGTTTATACACGATACTTACATCGTGTATGTATATTTCGAAAGTTGCAGCACCTCCACAATTTTAAGCCACGAGTCGCCACTCGTTAATACTAACACGAAGGAGGTCTCTTACCATTACTAATGCGATATCGATAAGTTCATTTTTAAGAAACAAAACTTTATCATGAAAACAAAAAATTCTTACAATGATCAATATTAAAATAAATAAAGTCGGATACACCGAATAAAAATTTTTAAGAAATTGTATATTGCTGCCTCTTTGATCAACCGACTGTTTACAATTTTGCAGCTAGAGCAGGCTAAATACTTGCCTACAGAAAGATGTGTCTACTGCAGTCTATCTAAAGTGAAAAAAAAAGAAAAAAGAAAGTCTATCTAAACTAAAGTTTATGTGCAGAAACAAATTTTCGTACAAGGCATTTGTTGCTAGTTAACCAGTCATACGGTACGCATCTCAGTACGCTACTGACAGTAGCGCAGTGCGGACTATTATTTCGTCTCTGTGTCGCGTTGTGTAATACTTTCTTGTGGGTATAAAATAGAAATGGAATCTAAAATTAAAAAAAGTTATCAGGTGCACAAAATTGTAAGCGTCATGCTGCGAAAGAAGCAGATATTAAGAAACAAACTGGGGCTCTTAATAAATTTTTTAAAATATTAAAATATTCTGATGCAGATTGTAACCAACTCGATACATTAGAAATCAGAGTTGAAGAACCATGCACATCATCCAGTTTTCATGAAAGTACTATTGCAACTATTGAACAAGATAACAAGACTCATGATTTAAGTGAAAAACAGTTAGGAGAAGATTTAGTTGTAGTTGACCACGAAACTAACACATTGTTAGCCTCTGCAAATTTAGAAGATCCAGGTGAATGGCGAAATATTGATGAAAAATTACGAGTGGTTTTAATTGAAATGGGGCCTGTTCAAAAGAAAAATATTATATATCCCAGAGATACATATGGTTATGTATCTCTGGGATATATAATTTGGCGACACGTATTATAATAGAAAAATGGAAAACGGTGACCTCGTGCCAAGAACAGCTCATTTATTCCGAAACTTTAAATTCTGTTTTTTGCTTTTGTTGCAAACCTTTTGCACCTATCGAATCAAGAAGTCTTCTAGAAAGTTATAACGATTGGAGAAATGTAAGTACAACTTTGTATAGACATGGGACTAGTTTAACTCACATGAAAAATTTCTTAAAATGGAAGGAAGTTGAAAAAAATTTAAAAAACAAAACTACTATTGATTGAGAGACTCAATGGAAAAGAAACATTGGAAAAGAAATTTTCGAACGTTTGATTGAAATCATAAAATTCCTTGGTAGCCGAAATTTAGCTTTTCGCGGATCATCTGATAAATTATATGAAAGGAATAACGGCATTTTTTAAAAATTAGTCGAACTGTTTGCTATGTTTGATCCCGTTATGGAAACTCATGTTGAAAGGGCTCTACAACGAATACAATAGTGTACACTATTTGAGTAAAGACAGTCAAAATGAAATATTGGAAACTTTAAGTAACGCAATCAGGGATACAATTTTATTATCAATTCGAAAATCTAAATATTATTCCATAATTTTAGACTGCACACTTGATGTAAGAAACAGAACAAATGACCATTATTATTAGCTTTGTTTCCTGTGACAATGAAATTGTCAAGATCAGAGAAAACTTTTTAGGTTTTGCAGATATATCAGATTCCACAGGATGTGGTTTATGTGCAACAATAATGGAACAACTGGAAAAATTGAACATTCCCATTGATGATATACAAGGTCAAGGGTATGACAATGGGGCAAATATGAAAGGGAAAAAATATGGGCTCCAAAATTTGCTTTTAAACAAAAATCCTTGAGTCTTTTACGTGCCATGTGCTGCTCATACTCTAAATTTAATCATTAACGATGCAGCCAAAGTGAATGCAGATACAATTAGTTTCTTGGCAATTATTCAAGAAATATACAATTTCTTTTCATTCTCTAATAAACGTTGGGCAATCTTTTTAAAGTTCGTAAAAAATTAACATTGAAACAGCCATCATATACGCAATGGGAAAGTAAAATTAATGCAATCCGAACACTATGATATCAGTTAGGAGAAATTTACGATGCACTTTTTGAAATTTTAAATAATGAAAATTTTAATAAAGAAACTCAGCATGAAGCACAAACATTGTGTTAAAATGAAGGACTAAAAATTTATTTGTTCTCTTATAACTGGGCATGAAATACTTAACAGAATAAACTCTGTGAGTAAAATGCTTCAAGACAAAAATATGAACATTACACTTGCTTTAGAATCTATCGAAAACTTAAAAATATTCTTACAAGAGTTTCGATCAGATACAAATTTTAAAGAAGTTCTAAAACGACAAAAGAACTGAGTGAAGAGGTGGACGGAGAACAAGAATTTAAAATTGGTACGGAAATCCGACGACGAAAGAAGACACGGCAATTTGGCTACGAGCTTCATCAAGAAATGCCACAATCGCCAGAAGATAAATTTAGAGTGAATGCGTTTTATACACTTATAGACGTTGCAATGTGTTCGTTAATAGAACGTTTTGAACAACTAAGAACATATTATGATAATTTCAATTTCTTGTATAGATTACTACGATTTAACAACGAAATTTACGAAAAAATTGTGACGGTTTAGAGATTCTCTGGAAGGACGGCGACAATAAAGACGTAAATGCAATAGAACTATATGACGAGTTATGTGCTTTCCGGGATATTTTTCGGAAGGATAATTTAAATATTCAAAACCCTTTCGATATTCTTAATTTTATTGTGTCGAATAATTTATCTTTCCCTAACTTTTCAATTGATTTAAGAATACTATAAACCTTCCCTGTTAGTGTAGCGAGCAAAAAACGTTCCTTTTCCAAGTTGAAATTGATTAAAAGTAGGTTTTAATTTAAAACCTACTTAAGAACAAGTATGTCACAAAAAAGGCTTGTTAGTTTGACGTTAATAGCTATTGAAAATGATGTATGTGCGGAATTAGACGTTAAGACCATTATTTCTAATTTTGTGAATATGAAATCAAAAACCCTAAAATTTTAATTAAAAAAATTTCAAGTATATTTATGTAATTTAATTTATTTTCTGTTATTCTGTGAAGATTTTATTTTTCGAATACTTATATTAAATGTTGTAATTATTTCTGAATTATTTTCTTATTTTCTCATCTATCTTCAGTTTCTTTTATTTTCCTAAAAGATAGTTCCACTCATAAAAATTAATAAAAAATTATTACAAGTTACTAAGAATTTAGTAACTTGAAAAATGCAAGAATTTTTTAAACTTTAGTTCAAATAAATTTTAACTTTATTAAAAATTCATTTTCATTTTTGTTAGGAATTCGGGTCGGTGAGAAGGCTATAATCCATGTATCATTATATTCAACGATTAAAGTGAAGTGGCTTTATCAAAATTTGCTTTAAATTTTGAGAATTTTTTGAATATTCGGGTTTTTAACGATTATCCGGCATAGTCAATACCCCCAGTTCGTTACATTTAGCGAACCAACGTGTGGCTGTTCTGGCAAAATTTATTTAAGAAATTCACCTAGAAACTTGGGTTTTTCGTCTCTCAGAATAGACAAACCAGCCGGTGAACACACACGGATATACAGTTTTACTGCAATAAAAATCTTAAGCCTATTACACGTGCTTTAAAATTCTAACTTCATTATATTCTAGAAGTCTCCTCGGTGTAGGATGTTATGTGTGTGCGTATGCATTACATTTATTAGAATTTTATATTTTATTAGATAATTTTATATTTTATATAATAATTTCGTTTTTTTTTAAATTTTTTTATAATATAATATAACATAATCTTTGAATCAGTATAAATGTATTAGTTTGTATATTACTATTTTATATTTATATTTTATATAGAATTTTATTTTAATTTCAATATAATATAATTTTTTATTTAATATAAGTTATATATTAATTTTTAACTTTTTAAAAATTTAAATTTTTAAATAAAATTTGAAATTTTAAAAGTTACGCTATTTAGCATTTTCAATAAATTAAATACAAGTTCAGTCATTAGTATTATTTTAATTCTATTAATTATGATTTATAATTTTATTATTATGAAATCTAATAAATGCGATCATTAGCATCAATGGAAATGATCAGAAATTAAAATATAAGAATCCATTATAAGAAGGATTTTTCTTATAATGGATTTTTCCAAACAAACTACTGTTTTGTTATCGTATATATATTTTGCGACATAAGCATGCGTCACTTTAGTTTGATATAGTACATCATGGGTTAGCTATATTTAAGAAAAATTCGATTCAAAAATGACTCGAGAGTTACTCACTGATGATGAATGTCAGCTGGAAAATGGATGGCATCAATCCTCCATTGATAGTCCTTAAATAAATAAATGCAATGAAGTTTGGAACGAACAGCGAAGCAAATCCAGTGATCAGAGTGATTATCGCTATTATGAAGAAGGTGGGACGTCGTCCGATTCTGTGAAAAGAAAGACCAACACAGAACAAAACACTCTGAATAACTGTGATAAAAGCATCTAAAAATATTTAATTAACCAAATATAAAGATACGATTCGCTAATATTCCAGTTTACATGAAAATTAATAAATGCGATCATCAGTATATATGGGGAAACGATCAGAAAATTATAACAATAAAATGCGTTTTCAGTAGAATCCTTATTAATTGATTAAAAGTCACTTACATGTTTTCGTTTGTGTGTGTGTGTGTGTGTGTGTGTGTGTGTGTGTGTGTGTGTGTGTGTGTGTGTGTGTGTGTGTGTGTGTGTGTGTGTGTGTGTGTGTGTGTGTGTGTGTGTGTGTGTGTTTTCTTCCAGCAAGAAACACAAACTGTCTAGAATACCATAGGCTTAACACACTGGACTCACAGATATGGTTAAGTCGGGCAATCAAACTTTATTTTTTGCTTCAAATTATTCTTTACTCAAAGTTTAATGTTGTTATTCGTTGCAAGGCTCAAACAGCTGAAGAATTGTTAATTCATTTATTCTTTTATAAAAGTGAAATGTTGATATTGACGTAGACGAGGGTGTAAAAATCCTCTATTCTTGTCTTTATTACCACAGCAGGCGAACTTCAGTTTTAGGAAAACTAATAATCATTTTTAGTCTCTTTAGTTACGTTTATACTTCATAACGATATGTCATCATGCTAAACTAGAACTTTTCTGAAAATATTAATTATTAATGACCGTAAACTGTCTTTCTTAAAGTTAAGTCTTATGGCGTATGCAAACTATACACGTCAAACCTGGAACACGACTCATCCATGAGATCTAATTTCTTCAAATTAGCTCATCGCTTTCATCACATGACTAGGGTTTTCTCTTTTGCTCAAGACGTTACTTCACCTCCAAACAGCTGTTACCTTTATACAACTCACAAATCCGCCCAGCAATCGAATACTGCTTCCACATTTGGAGTGGGGTTCCTAAAAGCTCCGTCAAAATACTTGACTCAATACAGAGGAGAGCAATTAGACTGATAAATGACTCATCTCTTACCAACTCGCTCCCTCCCCTCACTTTCACATAGACGCTTGGTCTATGCGATTTGTATATTCTACAAATATTTCCATGGAAAATGTTCATCTGAAACAGCATCAGTAATTCCCCCACTCAGTACTAAGCCCATTGGAATATGCACAGCTGCCGCCCAACGTCCTTTCACAGTACAACTTAAAACCCACAGAACAAGTTTCTTCCTTCATCCCTCCATCCCTGTCTTCATCCTGACGTATTTCCCAAGGAATACAACATACAGGCTTTTAAATCAAATGTAAACAAGTTTCTTCTTTTCCCAACCCACTACCCATATATGGTACTAACGTACTATAGGTTGACCAGTCAACCTCTCGATAAGGGCTGAACATTAAAAAAAAAATGATAACCTAGCTTAATGGTTGATAATAAAAATATCCTCAATGTCTTCTGTGTAGTTACTCCAGTGAATTCATTAGAAGAGTATCTTCATATTAACTCACGAAGGAAGAGGGGTTGCGATGCTCTTTTTTATGGATATGCGGAAGTAGTCATTTTCATGTAATGGAGTGCGATATCGTGATACCGCGTAGTGAAAACAAGCCATTTTAACTATTATCAAGTCAAGACATCCCCAAACTCTTAACTGGACGCTTATGACTTTCCTTATCGTCAGTTGGCATTTCCTTGTTCCTTATGACCTCTTCTTGGTATACCTTAAGCATCCTGTTTCGATTCAGGAGGAACTCATTTAAAGTTCGTCTTCCCAAAACGGAAGTTCCCTATTACTCTTTTAATCTTTCTCCACCCTTTTGCATTAAACCAATGAATAGAAAAAACTAACCTAAGTTTCTTATCCGTAATTATGATTTATTTCCTGTTGCTAATCAGAGAAGAGGCGGAATGACTCTGGTTCTGTAAAGATTGCAGACTTCAAGAGTGACACTGCATTATAATTAATTACCACTCCTTAAGCACGATTTCGGGATTCCTATGCAGTTGAACATCAGCCAAGATTTTTTTATTATTCTTTTAAAAAAACTAGGTCTTTTATTTTATTATTATTAATTTCGTTAACATTCATCCCAGTCCTAGAATTTACATGGAAAGATAAGTTCAAGGATTTTAAATTACACTTAGTGAGAACTTGTTTGAAGATTTTTATTTATTCCTATATTGCTTCCGGTCCCTTTTTTTAATCCTGACAGCACTGCATAATTCATGTGCTACATCCCCTCTCCAGTAGTATTTGTTGTTTTTATACTTAAAAAATTAAAAAAATATATTTGATTAGGAAACCGAACAAATTTCTACGCATGTAAGAAAGTTTTAAAGAGGATAAAAGTTGAGCAGCTCTCAGATGTGAACTTTAGACTAAAATACACAACAATTATTGAAGAAAAATGAAAAAGTTTGAGAACAGGAACCAAGCCTTGGAAATTCAGTGGCAAGGCCTGAAGAAAACCATGATTGATTCTGCCAGAGAGGCATGTGGTGAGGTTCTCTGCAAGGATAGAAAAATCAAAACTCCATGGTGGACACAGGAAGTTAAAGAGGCAGTGAAGGAAAAGAAGAAAGCATATCAAAAGTTTCTTGCAAGTAAGACAGCTTGTGCTCTTAGAGAATACAGAGAAAAATGTAAGAAAATGAAGCACCGTGTAAAACTAACTAAACAAAAGTCATAACAAAAATCAAGAAGGTGGCAAGATATTTTGGAGGTTGTTGAAGAAGCTTAGGAATGGAGGAAAGAGTGTGCTGTAAAAGGAGTTAGAGATGATAAAAGTGATATGAAAACGGGGGTGGGGGGAAGATATCTTGAAGTATGGAGTAATTACTTTGAAAAATTACTAAATGAAACAAGCAATGATGACAGCACAGTGGAAAAAACACTGACCAGGCCAGGCATGCAGTCAGGAATACATATCCATACTTGAAGTAGAAAAAGCCATCAAAAGCTGAAAAGTGGAAAGGCAGCAGGAGCAGATGATATTCGACCAGAAATGCTGAAGTATGGAGGTATAAATGTCTTAC
This sequence comes from Typopeltis vanoorti, assembly GCF_054136105.1. Taxonomy (NCBI): domain Eukaryota; kingdom Metazoa; phylum Arthropoda; class Arachnida; order Uropygi; family Thelyphonidae; genus Typopeltis; species Typopeltis vanoorti. Next base: position 80,210,213 of record NC_143565.1, read on the forward strand.
AGTGGCTGCACTGCATAGTTAACAAGGCCTGAACACAGGAACGAATTCCCGATGATTGGAGTAGAGCTCTCATAGTACCCATATATAAAAAGGGAAATAAAACTGAATGTGAGAATTACAGAGGTATTTCCCTACTGAGTGTTCCTGGTAAGATTTATTCCAGCATACTTCAGAAACGGTTGAGAAGAATTGTAGAAGAAAAGCTTAGTGAAGAACAAGCTGGATTCAGGCCAAATAGAAGCTGTCAGGATCAGACCTTCACTTTACAACAAATAGTTCAGAAACCATGGGAATATAACAAAGATCTGTATTTAAGTTTTGTAGATCTGGAGAAGGCATATGACAAGGTACCAAGAGAAAAGCTATTCAATACGCTACAGTTATATGGTGTCAATGGGGCATTATATCAAGCAATACTCAGTCTTTATTTGAGTTGTAAGTCAGCAGTTAGAATTGAACGAAGTACAGGAAGTTGGTTTAATGTTAAATCTGGTGTCAGACAAGGATGTACATTATCCCGTCTGTTATTCATTATCTATATGGATCACATTATGCAGTAAAGTGATATTAAACCTGATATCAAAACTGGAGATGTTAATGTCAGCTCTTTGCTTTATGCAGACGATATTATACTTCTCAATAAATCCACTAGAAGTCTGCAAGATTCCCTGACAAAATTGAATAACTGTTGTAATACCTATGGTATAAAGGTCAGCATTAAAAAGACAAAGATAATGAAAATCGGCAGAAACATTGAAAATATCAACTGTATTGCGAATGGAGAGCCTATAGAACAAGTAAAAGATTTTTAGTGAAGATGGTAAATTAAATATGGAAATAGACAACAGAATCAACAAACCTGGTATCGTAAGAAGTCAATTGAATAAATTCATATGGAATAAGAGAGAAATTAGTCGAAACACTAAATTAGCTGTCTACAAGACAGTGTTCAAACCAGTTTTAACTTATGGATCTGAGAGCTGGGTCAGAAGTAAAACACTTGACCAAAGACTAGAGACAGCAGATATGAGAGTCTTTAGACAGATTAGGGGGCATGAAAAGATTGCATCAATGTTAATATCATATTAAAAACGAGGATATTTGGAAAGAACTTGACATTGTTGGCATCCAGGAATGTGTTAGCAGAGCTAATCTCAGGTGGTATGGTCACTTAAACAGAATGGGCGAGGAAAGATTAGCAAAACAAGTGTTCTCTGCCAGGTTGTTAGGAACCAACCCAGAGGAAGACCAAGATATAATGGGATTGTATGTTAAAAAAATGCCTTAAAAGATAGAAATAAAGATCTGCTAATGTTGGAGTCTTGACAAGTAACAGACTGATTTGGAGGAAAATTGTAGATACAAAGTTAGTAAGGATGTAAATTTTTCATGTAGTACTATCATAATATCATGAACACCCTTTGAGGGTACATGGCAGGAATTTGATGATGATGATGATGACAAATTTCTACTTTAAAATATTGAAAAAAAAATTTAAATTTAAGAATCTGAGAATGTGGTTATCCTTCTATCGTATTATTTGTATTTTTTCAGGTTCGCGTGGGTTGCAGTTCTATATGGCGCTAAAATATATCGATGTGAAGAAAAGGTATTTCATGATAAAATTCACATTCATGACAAGCTTGCATTTTTGCGTGTCAACATCATAGTGCGAACTCGAATAGTCAGCATGATTCTTAGAACTTGTTCTCGCAAAAATACTAACACTCATGTTAGGATTTTTGCGAGAACACAAACGGGAAAATACATTAAAAATTTGTACCTGATAATGCAAAAACTATCACGGATGTGCTTCTCTAATTTTCCTGTCAAAGACAACAGAAACATATTGAAAGGCAAGCAGAGTTCAACTCTGCTTTCAGTCGAAGAGATCTTCCTCAATAAAAGTCATTGAAAAAGATTTTTTTTCTTTGAAATTTTGTCTTTAGAAAAAAAATCAGTGAAGTAAATGTTTTACTACTGCAGTGAAAGTCTCCCTGTATCACATAAATATTAAGATATATAGCATTTTTAGATAACTTACTGAATTTTATGATTTTTTAATATTTATTAATTAAAATTTGTAAAATTTAATAATTAAAATGTTAAAAATTCAACAATTAAAATTTTAAAAATTGAATATTTAACATTTTTAAACATTTAATATCTAAAATTTTACATTAAAATATTAAAAATTCAACAATTAAAAATTTAAAAATATAATAATTAAAATTTTAAAAATTGAATAATTAACATTTTTAAAAATTTAATATCTAAAATTTTAGACATTTAATATTTAAACTTTTAAAATATTTAAAATCTGGGTTCGAATCTCCAGTCTAGGTAATAATCGTTATAAAATCAACATTTTATATATATATATATATATATATATATATATATATATATATATATATATATATATATATATATATATATATATATATATATATATATATATATATATATATAAAAACCTGAAGTGACTGCGAAAAAATAATATGCGTTGTTCTCTGAAGCAATGGAACCGGCTAATACCACCGTACTAACTGCTTTAGGGTTTCCAGTCTTTGTAGAATTATCATAAAAATATTTCTGAAAACAGTGATGAGACTATAAAATTTTCAGGATTTCTGTTGATTCATGAAGAGAAGGTATTTTTGGGAAGTGAAAGAATGAATAAAAGGAGGTAGAAGTACAGCGTATTGCGCTGTGTCATCACTAAATCATACCCTGCCTACTCACAGCAACAAAATAAGAGATCGCATGCTGTCTCGAATCATACACATAAAAATCAATATGAAGATAGAATATATCAGTTCTATAATAAATTAAAACAAACTAAAAATCAATTTATTCTCTTTAAAAACTCGTTTTTTGGACTTTCTTTTGCATCCACTTATACAACACTTACCTATCTGCAAGGTGCCCATAAATGAATGTGCCAATAGTGTTTCCGACTAAACTCATAGTCAGCACGAGACTTGACAAATGTTTTCGATCACACACGAGATTCCACTATAAGAATTAAAGTTAATTGTTTAATTTTCGTGCAGAATTTTGAAGTCAACAATGCTAATAATAATATTGCAGCAGTGAAAACAGATTTTTTTTTACAAAAATCAAATACAATATAAAGTGTATAATATACTGTTTGTTCCTAATTTATTTCAAATTAGGAATAATCACTACAAACTCTTTTAATAGCCATATATTAAAACGATATTATAGAATATATGCCCATCTTGTTTTTTTTTTAATTCCACAAAGAACTAATGACAGTTTTACGGATGGGTGTGGACAGTGAGACGATTAGCTGCAATGTAGCTAACTTTGCTCATTCCCTTGTGATGTCATTTTGTACTTTCAAGGTAATGTGAAAAGATAAATTAGAAAAAGGGCCTTCTGAATGATTACCGTGAAAGGAACCGTGAAATTATAGTTAGTGAAAATACACAATGACAAAACCTCCCTTCATTGTCAAACAGCTATTGCATACAATAAAAAAAAAAAAAAAAAAAAAACTACCCTTTAAGACTTAACTCTGTCTTAGTGAATGAAAAATATACTTTAAGTACCAAGAATAATCTTAAAAACGAACTACTATACGGATAGATTACTTCATGTATCATTTTTATACTTATGAGACTGCACACTTTGCACGTTGCCTCATTTAAGTATAAAAATGGTACATAAAATACGAGTATCATTATTGGTACTTAAAGTATCATTCTGTAAATAAAACAGTGAAGGAAGTTGCATTAAATGTCAATGCAATATATGTTAATCGAAGAGACGAAGCAATCTTCGAAATTTTTTTATTAGAAATTGTATAAATTTAACAAGTTTTTTAACACATCTTAAATGAAAAATGGAAAAACTGAGTAACCATGCAGCGTTTTTCATAAATCAGCCAGTTATCAGCTGTATTTTTAATCTTAATTTAATCTTAATCGCTCTCTGTCTCTCTGTTAGCGACTGTGTTCTTGCAACAATCTGTTTATACTGTGACAATTGATTCATTAATTTTTATTTCATTATTGCATCATACTGTAACAATTAACTGATATAAATTGTTAAGAACAGTTTGAATCAACGGTAGGCAAGTCAGTCCGGAATGTATAAACTTTTATAATAATAATAAGAAAGAATACAACTTGACAGTCTGTTATAATTTTAAACTACTTATTAGGAGTAATAAATTCAATAAAATAATAAAATTAATAGTTAGGTGTAGCCCTGTGGAAATGGCCTTTCTTTCAATAGGGCTAGACCTCCAGAAAGAATGATCATTAGAAGTGTGATTCTAGTCCTGATTAAAAGAATTTTTTTTTTCCCCAACGCCTATATTCAACGGGTCCGCGCGGTTAGCCTAGTGGCTTTGCGCTTCGCAACCATATGCCTGTGGAAAGCGTGTCCTAGTTTCGATTCCCGTCGCCGACGTGAGGAATTTGAGGATCTTCCTCAGCCATAGCCAAGTTAGCCGGTCTTGGGCGTGGACAGCAGGGTTTTTTCCGCTAGTTTTCTGGGGGTTTTAATCCCGCAAGCAGGCAAACCGGTCCCGTGAACACACAGGGGTACAGCCAAGAATACTTACAGACATTGGGGTGACCATCTTATCATTGTACTTCGGTTTCAAAATCCAAGCATGCTTGGAAGGTTGTGGGCCTTAAAGGGCCTGTTAAAGCCATTGGGATAGACGTATTCAACCGGTTCTGAGTTAGTCAATTAGGGCAGAATCTTGGCTTCAGCAGAATCTTGGACTTTTAACAATACAAATCAAGAAAATTATTGGTTTAAGCTTAGGTACCGCAAGATGTTGGTTGTCTGTTGTATACTCTCCTCCTTTAATACATATAAAATCATCGATTGCCTTTAACCAGCTATCTACCTGTCAGCTTCCCATCAAATTTAAAAAAGTACGTCTTAACTGTCTCTCTCTCTCTCTCTCTCTCTCTCTCTCTCTCTCTTTCTCTGAGGATTAAAAGGTGCTAGAAGATTTTTTCTTTTTAATCAAAAAGCTGATGAAAAAGTGCTAATCAATTAATTAATAACATAAGTATTCATAAAATAGTACGAAGTATTTTGGTTAATAAAGATTTAAGCATTGTTTAATTTAAAGATGAAAAAAATTTAATAAATTAATTAAAATGGTCTTTAACTGCACAGCATATTTTAAGTAAACTGCGAAGTGCTAATGCTAACAAAAAGAGGGGAAAGTTCCTTTGTGATCGAATATGTGGTGCCGATTAGGTTCGTTTTGTCTGTAAGTCCGTTCACACTCTCTTGATAACATCAGATCAGACGATTTTAATTAAATTTGCCATTTAAGCTCCTCACAAATGTTTGTAGAGATTTCTTAATCTTGGATTAAATCAAAACTACCTGAAAATCGTCCTAATTTTCAGTGTGGAACAAAATTAGACAAAATGATCCAAAAGAGTACAAAATCGTCTGCTACAAATGTTAAATAAGCTGTCGAAAACGTCTCTACGCTCAATTGTTGTCATTAGGAGTGACGTCATGAAACAAAACTGCTGAAAAAAAACTCAACTTTTTTTTAATGATTATTTACAATCGTTTCTTTACTTGTTTGAATAAAGATTAGCAGATTCATGAAACAAGCTGTAATTATAGGTGATGAAATCATGAGCTCGTTACTAATTGAAGAGAGTAATAATAAAAAGAAGAAGCAAAGGGGAAAAGGTTTTCTTCAGAAACAACTGCGTAGATGAATTATTTCAAGTGTATTTCAATATAAGGATGTAAACTAGAAATAAAATCCCAAGAAATAATTATCCTATATTACTAAAGTGCATCAGTTAGATAACTTTATAATATCTTGTATGTTTTTCCCTGCCAAACGATAATATACTCTTACATCAAGCAATATGCATGCGCAGGAAACCAAATTATAATCCATCTTTTGAAGAAAAAAAATATTTATTTTCAATTCGTTCAATTGTTTATCATTGTGTAAAATCCCTTGCGATTCTAGAAAATCGCTAATTAAATTCAAGGTACGATTTTCTTCAATAAATTGCAGCACCTTTCAATACACCTATTTCACGATCGACAGAATATACGGAAATACCTAGTTGGAAGACCCCGCCAAAGAAGAATGGACGAATAACAAATTAGGACAACAATTCGTTAATTATATTCACTTACTTTTGTAACAGCGGTCTCTTCATAATTCGTTTTGTCATATTCCCATCCGTGTGGACAGGACGTGGTGTTCCACTGCCGTTGCTCGTCTCTAATTATTTCAGTCCAGTTTTGACCCATGTTCGGTATATCGGAGAGAATTTCCGAGTAGTTGACCGAATAGATTTCGCATTTACTAGGACCATCGGGAGTTGGCGGTCTGATCAGTAATTGCTGCAATGACAACGAAAGATTTGAGGTCATAACCTCCGGTACTTGACACCAGTGATCGGGTTCGGACAACAGCAAAAGGTTATTCATCGCAAGAATCGTTATCACCGCCGATGAAGGTAAGAGAAAGAACCCTGCAAGAAATTTTTGGTAACGTCCATAGTCTCCGACATCAGCGAGAATGTGTTCAAACTCCATTTGAAGATCGATGTCAAGATGCGGTCTGGTTAGTTATTTCACCGCAGACGCCAAACTCCAAAGGCGCCCGGATTACTTTTCCTCAAGACTCTTCTACGGCTCCAATTAGTTCTGACCCTGCTCCATGTAGACACTAAATTACCCGAACTAGTATCATCATGCTTATGTATCGAAACAACTACATGTCGTATATATCACGTGACTATTATTCCATCAATAAGGCGTCATCGCCTTATTGCAGCTTTATGTCATGTCAAGTCAAGCTGAATATCATGTCAAGTCATGTCATGAACATCATATACGTCATGTCAAGCTGAACAGCTTCTAGAAAAATGAGGCATTTCTTCTCAATTCTGAATGCTTTTGTTGTAAGTTTTATTAGCTTATACAAAGGCACATTATTAAATGCCTCGTATTTCTATAATTTGATTGACGTTAACCAAATAGAAATAATCCCATCTAATATATCACTAAAAAGGGACCCCCTAAACATTTTACGTATCTAAAAATGATTTTTTATTTATATTACAAGATATTAATGTATTACAAACACTGAGGTATTTATATTCAATATCATAATGTGCTTTTCTATCTCGACAAGATGTATATATCTCCGACGAAGAATAATACTGCACATAAAAGCTAGAGTACATTACATTATACATTATATTATTAATATTTATGAATAAAAGTGAAAAAACGTTACTGATCAGCATATGAATACCGCAATTCTATAAACTGTTTGTGGGATTCTTGTCCTACATTTCCACCTGATCGTGTCCACATACAAATTCATGGATTGCTTGTTTAAACAACTAAAACTGTCATATTTCTGTTAATTATTTTTTACGTATTCATTTACAAATAAAAAAAGTATCCTATATTACTAAAATGCATCAGTTTGTTAACGTTATAATATCTTGCATTTTTTTTTTCCTGCTAAACGACAACATTCTCTTACGTCAAGCAATATTCATGCGCAGTAAACCAAAACGCAGACGATATATGGCTTATGTAAATAACGCTCGTTTATGAAATTTAGCGATGCATAACGATCTCGTGATTTGTACTAGAATATAAATGATATTTAAGTCTGTTATTTGAATCTGTTTGAAAACATTCCAATTGCGTATAATTTATTCGTCATCAATGCTCCACAGTTAATACATTTCATGTTTTCATTGAACAATAGAATTGCTTGAATTAGGGTTAGTGACCATTTACTAACCCTAATGCTTCTTAGAGTTTTAGAATCAACCACTTCCATTCGAACAAACTTGCGATTTATTAGAAATAGTTGCTTCCGTGTCTTCTTAGATGGAAAATAATACTATTGAGTAGAATGAAATGGAATTCTTAGTTTTAAAAATAATGAAACTTGCAGTCTTCTTTTTCTTTTTATATATTATAATGGTTTAATTTAAACGAATAAGATTTTATTATTTATTTATTACAAGTGTTAACAGCAGCGCTCCAAGTGGGCGTGAGGAAAAGTATAAATGGAAATTAAATTATAACTTTTCTTGGAAAACTTCACTATAAAATATAGCTTTTAAAGATCCACCCTAACTGTCTGTCAATTGTTCCAGTAATTAAGGTTCCAGTACTACGTAAAGTAATGTGGTAAAGGTTAAGATATAGTATAGATTACTTAAGAAGTTAACGCTGTTTAAAAACGGATATCCATCTATTTGATTTCCTGTTTATTTGTGCATTTTGATGAAATTCGTGGGCTAAGAGATTACAAATAATCTGGAAATGCGACCCACTTAATCTCAAACAGTTAGTGCTTAAACGGCCTCGCCTACTTTATATAAGGAAATAAAAAGCGTCAGCTGATTTTATTTTATTTTATTTTTCTAAACAGTCTATATGGATATTGTAAAATATAGTAAAACCGTTTGGAAAATATTTATTTCTCAAAAATTATTAAAAAATACGAACAATAGAGGGAACAGCCAACACCGTGCAGAATAAATTGTTACTGCGTTTGCAGTGACGCCATCTGAAGAAATATATTATCAGTTTTAATAAATTATTCCAAAGAATTCCCGATACAGTATCTTGAAGAATCGTTTTCATGGAAATTAGAAATATTTGAGAGAGAATAGTTTCTGAAGTTTTTCTCGAATTTAATACGACACGTCTAAATCAGAAACTATTTGAAAATCACTATACATTGAAAATTAATATAAATAGTATTTCAAATTTCAGGGGAAAAAAACTGTATTATATAACCCTCGATGAGTCCATGACTCTTTGAAGGTCTACAATAATAATAATAATAATAATAATAATAATAATATTATCTAGTTTCTCATGAAAGGGAAGCTTTTATTGTGAGTTCACTGCTCCCGCTGCACATATTTTCGCAAAAAAATTTTATTAAAAAAAAACATTCCTAAATTTAAAAAAATTGAAATTACATTATAACTATAATGTAAGGCAGTATGCAGATCGATCTTTCCATTATATAGAAATAAATCACGCTCTACTACAAACTTTAGGTGAATGGGAAAAAAAATGAAATAAAAAGAAAATAAAAAAATATTTGGATGCTTTAACTTTGCAATAATTGCAAATATTGTATTAATTTTTTTAATTTTTTAAAAAATTTTCTTGTTCAATATAAATGTAGAACAAGAACTAACAGAACGTTTTACTCTTTACTGCAATAAGTTATTACCTTCCTTCTCAGTCTACGGGCATAAAATATTTTTCTTAATCAATGCCTACAGAAGCGAACAAATTAATCTCAACAAGACGAATTTTCGTCAAGTTTTGGATTTTAGTTTCATTTCTGGTTTCGGTTTTAGTTCACTATTTTATTGAGTGCCGTGTGTTTTAACTGTCTCTACGATGTTTATTGAGCCTCCGTAGCTCAGTCAGTATAGACGAAGCCTTTGGGTCGGAAAGACCTGGGTTCGATTCTCGTCAAACAGATGACGAGAGTCGAACCCAGTTATCTGGTCTCTTTCGACTAAAAGTGAGTTAGCGGGACTCATAGGGCGATAGGGATTTTTTCAGCCGGAAACTCGGGTTTTTCGTCCCACAGAACAGGCAAACCGACCCTGCGAACACACATGGATTACAAACATGAATATGTCCCAGACATATGCAATTCCCCAGCCCACATAAAATTGAAAGGAGGGGTGACGCAATGATGAACTACCCTGTAAAGAATCTCACAAAAAACTCTTTGTGGGCAATATCTACAAAGTCACCTAGGGTCGGAAACGACTTAAAAAAGGGAAAAACCACCACTAGGAGATCCATTTCTAGGAGTTCGATTTAAAAGGAAAAAAAAAAGGTGATGTTGTTAATTGTTACATTAGGTTACTTTTTATTCTCTGTACCAGAGCTAGTAACGGAAAAAGCAAATTACCAATAAACTGGCAACTTGAGGAAAAAACAAAAACAGGAAAACCTGCCACATAGCGACATATGATACTTGTGCTTTTCTTTCTTTCTTTTTTTTTTAATAAAGTCATTATCCCCTCATTCATTCATCATATGTTTTGCATATAATTGGTTCCATTACCATCATCTAGAACTAATCTTTGATTTGCTTTCCTCCAACTGATGCACTGACAGAAGGAGGACAAATCAACCTTGATGAATCCCGTGTCAATGTACCACAGTAAGCGGATAGCATTTCCGCTTAATATGCTTCAGCTGATTCCTATTTTACGTAGTATTTTCATACTCGCTTATCATACAATATTTATTCTAAAATAAAGGAAAATCCAGTTATATTCGACTTATGCAATAGACATACTTGGTAACGTAATCAATTTCTGGTATGGATTTTAATTGTATTAAAATCAATGGGAGATATTTTTTCATAGGCAGCATCTACTTTTCAACAAATACCGTAGAAACTTTTATATGAAAAATTATTAGAATTTGCTGTGGACCACGAGATGATGATCTGTAACACAAGATTTCAATAAAAGGAGTGTATAAAATGGACGTGGCGATCAAATGATGAGAAAACCAAGAAAATGATTGACACCATTATGATGAAAAGACGATGAATAGCATCAGTACAGCAGTGTCGAACGTTTCATGGAACGGATATAGACTCTGACCATAGTTTGGTGATTGTAACAATCAAGTTGAAATTAAAAAAGAAATATAAACCCTAACATCAGAATAGAAGAGATATAGCAAGAATAAGTGAAGAAGAAATAGGAAGAAGGTACAGAACAGTGTTAGAATGGATAGAAGATGCAACTGAAAAAACAGTACCAGAAGAAGAGAAGATCAAGAAGAATTGGATTAGACAGGAAACACTGAAGTTAGTACAGGGGAAAAGAATGTTGAAGATAAGAAGGGATATATCAGAACAAATAGAGGAGCAATATGGAAGAAAGTGTAATGAGGTGAAGAAAGCAGTCAGAATGGATAAGATGAAATGGGTAGAAGCTCAGTGCAACAATATAGAGCAGTACTATGGAGAGCATAAAACGAGTGATGTATACAAAATGATCAGAAACAATAGAAAGTTGCAACCAAAACAGACTACAATTAAAGATGAAAAAGGTAAAGTATTGATGAATACAGAAAAAAATTGTACAGCAGTGGACAAGATACCGTAGTGAGTTATATGAAGAGATTTAGATAGCGTTGGGAAACTGATTGAAGAAGTGAAGCAGATATCACCACCAGGTAATGAGCATGATATGGACATTTTAAGAGGAGAGGTAGAAAAAGCAATAGTACCGCAAAAACACGACAAGAGTCCTGGTAACGATAACATTACTAGAGAAATGATTAAATATGGTGGCGAAAGTATGGTTACAGAAATGCACCAACTATGTAATATGGTATGGAAAGAAGGGAAAATGGCAGAGGAGTGGGTGAAATCAATATTAGTGACATTGTACAAGAGGGGAAATAAGCTAGAATGTCAAGATTATATAATAATAGCCTTGACAAGTCACCTTGGTAAAGTGATGATATTGATATTGACAGAAAGATTGAGAACACAGTTCGAGACATACTTTTCAGACGAACAAGCAGGATTTCAGGAGGATAGAACTACAATTCAACAAATTTTGGCAATGAGGTTAATAGCAGAGAAAGCTAGGAGAAAAAACAAAAACATATTCACTTGCTTTGTTGATTTTCAGAAAGCATTTGATAGTATTGACCAGAAAGTGACATTGGCAGTTCTGGAATCTTATGGAATTGATAAAAAACTAATAGCTATATTAAAAATTGTTTATTAGAATGCAGTTGCAGCATTTCGAGCAGGTGATGATTTGGGGAAATGGTTTACAACAACAGAGATACTAGGCAGTGGGACCCAATATCACCAAGCATTTTCATCGCACATTTAGAAAGAGCAATGGACAAAGTGAAGGAAGATGCAAAAGGAATATCTGTACACGGAATGAGAATTAGCAATCTGAGATTTGCAGATGACATTGTTATTATTGAAGAGGACGAAAGAGAACTACAAAAAACATGAAACTGTTAAATGAGGAAGGGAAGAGATTTGGACTTGTTATGAACTTGGAAAAAAAAAAAGACAATGGTATTTGGTGAAAAGAACATGAAACAAAAGATACAAGTGGATGGATTTGATATAGAAAATGTAAAACAATTCCCATATTTTGGAAGTAAAATGACGTATGATTTGGACTGTAAAAAAAAATGAAGATCAGGATTGCAAAGGGAAGAACAAATCTGAAGGCCATGGATAACATTTGGAGAAGTAAATTGATCAGCTGCAAACAAAACTAAATTACTAGAAACATGCATCTTTAGCCGTGTACTCTTTGGATCGGAAACGTTGGTAATAAATAAGGAATCAAGAAAAAGAATTTTGTCATTTGAAAGAACTTGTTACAAGAAGATTCTAAGTATCGAATGGGTACAGAAAATCACAAAGGAGGAGCTTTATCGGTATATACAACCAAAAGAGAATCTAATGCAGAAGATTATAAAACGGAAGGTGCAATTATTTGAACACATCTGTAGAATGAGTGAGGACCGGAAGATAAAGACATGTATGTTTGGTATTTTGGATGGTTTAAATAAAATAGGTAGACCATTCAGAGAATGGATACACGATATAAAGGACTGGTGTTGAATGGGTGTACACAAACTGCGACACTGTGCACTGGATAAAGAAAGGTGGAAGAAGATAGTGGAGGATGCATCGCACCAACGGGCAGTGAACCCATGGTTCGTGATGATGATGATGATGATATATTATCATCATTCCTAACGAATATATAATCGAAGGATGAAAAAATCCGAGTTTCTTAGCAGGAAAAATAGTTTTATTACCGTATAAAAACTTCTAAGTTACCCACGGATTAAAAGTCCTTCTTCCTCTCCTAGACAGGATTTTAATCTTGGTCTTTCCAACCAAAGGACATTGTCAAAACCAGCATCGCTAAGGAAACTGCCATAAATCCCGTTACTGACAATAATCATTTTATTATAACCATAAACTGCAAGAATTTATCTGATGTGCATTATGGCAAAGGAAAAAAACTTTCAAAATTGTTGATTCTTGACCACAAGGATTAATGAGAATAAACTATTATTTAGATATTGGCCAAATGTAGGTGAGTAACTATTTTAATTACCAACTAGTTTCGCCGGCTTATGCTGTTGGCTTCATCGGGGTACAATCAGGAATGCAAAGAAAACGAAAATTACAAGCTAAACGTTAACTGGCAATTCTATTTCAATAACAAAATAGTGCGCGTGAAACAATACGAGTGTCGCGGATACATGATTTACTTCACATGGTGTATTCCGGTAATCGGATTGTATTTTTTATATAATAAGCTATATAAAACACAATGAATTGAAAAAGAACTTTGTTGTGTCACTGAGATCGACAAAGGCGACCTCTTCTAATAAAAATAATTAAATGAAAAATAATAATAAAATAAAATAAAAACTGGTTGTTGTTTTTTAGTTTAAAAAGAACAGAATTCAAATTCTGGAAAAATTTAAATTATGGTAATCGAGAAATGTGTGTTTTATTAACTGCTTCATAGATTCATTCTATCTTTATTAATATACGTGAAACAGCTAATAAACAATAAAATCTTTTCATTCCCTAAAAGTCTGGAATCTTTTATATAATGTCACGATTCTTATCTCTAAACAGGTTTTCTAAATATTCCAAATTGTTGATTTTTAACATATATTCACTGCACAGATCACAAACACAAGTCTGAAAATCCAGTTGACTATTTCATTGTAGGTTAATTGGGGTAACATATATACACAACCCAAAAAAGACAGAAAATCTCTGAACAGTAGAATAAAACTGATTTTGTGCCTCGATTTATTACTATGGATGAGACGTGGATTCATCATTACACCAGAATCCAAACAGCAGTGAAAACAGTGTACAGAAGCTGGTTGTTCAGAACCAAGGAAGACAAAGTCAGTTTCATCAGCAGGAAAGGTCATGGCATCGATGTTTTGGGATGCTAAAGGCATTTTGTTTATTGATATCTTGAAAAGGGTAAAACAATAACCTGGGAATATTATTCCGATCTTTTAACAAGACTGATGAAAAAATTCGTGAATAAAGACCCGGTTTGCAGATTAAAAAAATCATCTTTCATCCGGACAATCCAACTGCCCACAAAGGTGTTTTGGCAATGGGAAAATTAAGGGATCTGTATTATGAATTGTTGGAACATCCACCCTGTTCCCCAGATTTGGCTCCCTGTGAATTTTATCTTCTCAAAACTAAAACTATTCCTCGCTGGTCAACGCTTTTCTTCGAATCAAGAGATGATTGCAGCTGTAGAGGGGTATTTTGCAGATCTTACTGAGAACCCCTACAGGGACAGGATAATGGCGCTGGAGCACTGGTGGAATAAATGTATTAGTCTTAAGGGAGATTATGTTGAAAAATAAAAATCATTTTGAAATTACAAATTCGTTTTTTCATTGTTAGGCCAAGAAACTTTCAGACCACCCTCGTATGTTTCCAGCTTAAGATGCTGTGAATTTTTAATACGTTATAGTATTCACTATTTTTTATCTCCAAGCAGTTATAATTTAGAATTTGCAGTTACAATTTCAGTTATGTAGGTAAGTATGAATGATTAATAGGTGTATTTTTGAGTTTAAAATTTGCAAATTTTGTTTTTCAGCATTGAAAGTAATTTTATTCACATGAATCCAGTTGGTAGTTATTTTCAGATCTGTGTTGATCATATTTTGCATTTCACTTACAGAATTTGCAGTGAATATCAAAGCGGTGTCATCTGCAAAAGGTATTTACCTTACTTGATAACTGTAGGTTACAGAAGTCGTTGATGTAAATTATAACTATCATTTACAACATCGCAATTTAGCTGTATGAACTTGCTATTTATTAATTTTTACTGCTTATGATCTAGACGTTAAGTAACTTTTAAACCAAAAATGAGCACAACCTCTCATTCCCATAAACACTAGTTTTTTTTTTTTTTTTTAATCATGGGATATTTTGTCAAACGTTTTCTGTATGTCTTGAAAAACTGCTCAAGTTAGCGTGTGTTGGTCTTGTGATGAGTAAATCAATTTCGTGAAGGTCAGCAGCGCATGCTCAGTACTCCTGTTGAAACACTAAGTTCAGTTGTTATAATAATGAATAATCAGCGTACAAAAGGTCCCTTACTTTCATGTACTTAAGTCAACATCTTCTGTTGATAGGTGTTATCTACGGAGACTTGTAAACAGAATAATAAAACTTTGCCTAGTCATGATTAAAAAAAAAAAATACAGAAATGGTGTAATCACGATTATTTTCTTCGTAGCTCATTGAAAAAATTAAAGTACTTATAAGTGACTAATCTGACTAATCGTTTTAGATTTAAATGCAAAAAAGCACCTAGATGTCGAGCAGATTTAAAGATAATCTCTTCTATAAGTTTAACTTAAAAATATTGTACTGTCCTGAAGAACAAGCTCGATATTACTATTCATTGCTGTAATTGAGCACTATTACGTGTATTTTTAATACAACTGCGTACTTTAGAGCCTCACTAATGTATTTGGTAACGACAATGTCCTTTGCATGTAACGATCTGGGTTCGAATCCTCTCTAGCAACACGAAGGATCTTTAAAAGTGCCCTTTTCATTTGATGGAAAGTTATCCCATCTCATACGGTAGTGACAGCTTTTTTTCCTTCGGGAAACTCCGGTTTTGTTTTGTTTATTCGTGCAAAACAGGAAACCCAATCAGAAGAACACGCCAAAAATACAGACAAGAAATAACATCGGAATAGGATTAACCAACCTATTCCGTCTAAGTTGGTTTCGAACACCAGCGTGATATTACGTGAGTTTACACAAGAGTAAAATAGCAAGGAAGGAAGGAATCTTCATTGGTTTAACGGTAATTTAAAAACAATTCAATCCAACAACTGCCGATTTACCGATACATGGGACAGATTAATCAATCAGCTGTTGGAATCGAGATTGTTGTTTGGATTGATGAAGCTACAACCAAGAGCATAAGGCTAATATATTATATTTATTATTTGCGTTTATTTTCTAGCCTGATGGTCTGATCATAGGAAAATGAAAAATCCGAATTTCAGGAGCAAAAATCCTGTCTCCTCCCTATGAGTAGGCCTGGTTGGCCTCTTGGAAACGTCTTTATTCAAGTAATAGAATGGCGTTTAGAATCCTAGGATATTTGTGAGATTCTTCAAGTACAGGTATCCTTCGATTAACGCAGTTAATTAATCCCTCGATGTTACCGCGTATATCAAAATCGCGTTAATCAAATCTAATAATCGATGATAAAAATTACAATTCGTCCATGATCGATTACTGTATTAATAATTCGTTTTATATGGTACTCTTTTAGAAAAGGTTAAAAATGAATCCAAAGTAAATGTTTAATAAATGCTTGTACCTACATTATTTACTGCAATTTTTTTTATCAAAAGAAGTTATCAAGAGTCGTTTGAACAGTTTTGGTTATTTTCTTATCGGCATAAATTCTACGATAACAAGCAAAATGACTCTCCAGACCTCGGCAAACAAGCAGTAAAACATAATGAAAAAACACTGCAAATAGAATACATGATGGTACAAATTAAGTGGATATTGAATCCAACATTATTTCATAGCCGAATATAGAAACTACAAGAGTTTCGTGCCGAATATATAGAAACTAAAAGTTTCGGCGGATGCAAGCATAAGTAGTGCCTTATTGGCAACTCGTAGTAAAGGTGGGATAAGCTCCGATCACTTTCCTTAGTATTTTCCATAATGTAAAGCACATCTCCTAGATGACATGTATGATAAATAAGCCTTTGGCTCTCCATGTCAGTAATACATGATGGTTTATTTATTTTCAGTTACAATCTAGAAATTATTTAACAAAGGAACAAAGAAAAAAATAACTAAACCAATACTATACTGACACCAGAGGTCGCGGTATCGCTCAGATACAATTTACCATCAAATATCACAAACCTTTACATAACATGTGTTAAACCGAATATCCCTCATAACATATAAATGCACAGCTACTCATGACCTCCAAGCTATACACGGAATTGTGTAAGAATATTTATATTAAACATTTTGCATGTATCTGTCAGATCAGCTGCGAGCTCCGCACAGTTAAAGACGCGTTAATCAAAATTATTGCAGCGTATATCAAGGGATTGCAGCAATTAATTTCGCCGCTTTAATCAAATCCCGCTTTAAGAAAAACCGAGTTAAGCAAGGGATACCTGTAGTAGGCAATTTTTCTCTCCCTGCAAGACCACCACTACCCTGATTAGTAAAAGTCTGAAGTAGTTTTGGAAAAAGTGCAATACTTCCTCACTGTAGAGGAATTGTCGCTGTGTGCATTTGAAAGTTAGAAGACTTTGTGAGTAACTAAAATTCCAATTCCCCGAATCGAATTAATCGAAATGGTTGAACTAAAGTTTGGGTCCAGTAATAATGATCAAACCTTTAGTCTTCCCATAATACTAAAATGCACAATAATATAACCTTTCGTGGGCAGGATGCATATAATAAATGAAACAAACCATTTCCTCTTCGGTCGAAATGACTTTATAATGGTTATTCACGGTTCTTTGTATTTTGGATCTCTAATACGCAGAATGGTGGTCTCACACCAAGAAATAAATATCTTCTCTCACCTAAAGATATTCACGACACATCTGTACTGTGAGTTCAAATCCTACTATAGTGGGACTTGGACTCAGATTTTTCATGGGATTTTCACCCCAACAGGTGGCATTAGCAAGATAATCACAGGCGAACATTTGTAGCTCATATGGTATTACCACACTGTTTGGTTAGAAAGACCTGGATTACATCTAGTGTGTGTGTGTGTGTGTGTGTGTGTGTGTGTGTGTGTGTGTGTGTGTGTGTGTGTGTGTGTGTGTGTGTGTGTGTGTGTGTGTGTGTGTGTACAAAAACAAAGTAAATCAACAAATCTGACTTGGAAAACCCACGTATGGACATGACTCCCCCACCAACCGCAATCGAGCCTTTTATCGCTCCTAAATGAGAGAAACCTTTGCTCATTCAAACTTCCGTCTGTACGTGAGGGAGGTAGGAGTACGCAAGATTAGAAGTTGCACCCAAATGAACATTTTCCAAAGTTAATGTTAACTCATCCTTCTTTTTCTACATCGATGACTAAGACAATTCCTGTTATTCCAAGAGCAGTTCACTGCATGCCTCCTCTGGTCCTTAGCAAGGTATCAGAAGAGCCAGAAATCATCTTTACATACAATTTCGTTTGCTCTTTCATATTTCGTATCGTTTGATAAGGTCGTATAGATTTTCCTTCCACTTTTTACCATTTGGGACTTCATATCTAGGAAACCTCGTAACTCAGTCAGTACGGTTCTAACATTTTTTTCAACCCTTTGGTTGAAAAAAATGTTAGAATCCCGTCTAGATTCGCTTTCGGCTGAATGCTAATCAGCCGGTTTCATATAGCGATGGTAGGATTTTTCCTTCCTTTCAGAAAGTCAGGTTTTTCTTCTCTCAAAACGGGAAAGTCGCTTCAGCGGTAATTACGAACAGCCCAACCTAACATGACAGATAATACCAGATTGCTCCAGAACTTTATGCTTATGAGCTTTCCCTCTTCATGTTCTTCCTCGATACAAATGGCGTTTCCCTTGATATGAAATCTATTCATTGTGTTTCCGATAACAGTAGCATCTATTCTTCCTCCTCATTGATTAACCATGTAGTTCTCAGAAATTTCGAGATTCGAGATCTTCCATAAGCAGTGCCTTAAATACACTCATTGATTATCACTCAAATACATCTGTTCTTTATCGGAAGAAAATTGGATAGGGCACAGATATCTGGATTTCTCCTCATGAGCTGATTTCCATGTATAGTTATTCCAGGCACAGACACATCAAATCCATAGTCTTCTTAGCTTACAAATGAGAAAAGTAAATAAATAAAATAGTGTCTGTTTTGCTAAACGCATTACTTATAACATCTTATACAAATCCGTCCATTCATAGAATTTTCTTGTGAAATTTGGAGCGGTTCACAAAAAATACTTCATGCTATTTCGAAATAAAGATAACAAACCAGGTAATAGATGCTTCATCTTTAATGTACTCTTATTTATTATTCTTATAAACGTTCTGGTTGTCTCGCCTTATCTATTGGCAATTTTATGAGAACTGCTCTTTGCAACTTGCTTCCAAAGAGCAGCTCTTTGGAAGCAAATTGCAAAAAGCAGCTTCTTTTAAAAAAAAAAAAAAAACCTACACGATAAAATCAACCGCTGCTAGTCAACAACCATTAGCACTCTAATTTCAGACATTAGTTCCCTCAATCTACCTGTGTCTTCTACAATACCATTCCTTGTGTTTCTTAAATGCTACAAATTCCAACCGTTCCAGAAAAACATCAGTAACTTCCCTTTTTCTTTTTCTGTATGTGATCCTATAAGTACTAAGATGTACTGAATATATTCAACTTGTTTTCATGCTTTTATAAGCTCAA
This sequence comes from Typopeltis vanoorti, assembly GCF_054136105.1. Taxonomy (NCBI): domain Eukaryota; kingdom Metazoa; phylum Arthropoda; class Arachnida; order Uropygi; family Thelyphonidae; genus Typopeltis; species Typopeltis vanoorti. The sequence goes on from NC_143565.1 coordinate 80,229,777, forward strand.
AAGAAATAAAGGAATTGGATATTTCATGAGTTATATCATTTCGGTTGTACAACTGCCTTTATTTTAATAGTTGGAAAAATTAACCAACACCTCTTTTTCTAAAAGTGAGTAGGCAAGGTCATTTGGCCTGAACGTCTGAATACTAGAAAGGTAGGAAGGAATGCTCCATCTTAGGCATCTACGGATGGCTAAGATGGAGCATTCACGGATATCATTCACGGATAGCTGACTAAAACTGTCAATGATTTAATTAGCATCCAGTGGAGGAGACTACGGCAGACGGTTTCATTGAAAATTCATCGAAAAAACATTTAATCGAAAGACGCTTCATCGAAAAGGCAATTCATCGAATGAACAATTCATTGAACGACAATTTGTCGAAAATGCAATTCATCGAAAAAACAATTCACCGAAAATTTTAACTAAAATTTCATTAAATTGATCCAAGTCTGCGCGGTTAGCCTAGTGGCTTTGCGCTTCGCAACCATATGCCTGGGGAAGGAGTGTCCTAGGTTCGATTCCCGTCCACGACGTGAGGAGCTTAAGGATCTTCCTCAGCCATAGCCAAGTTAGCCGGTCTTGGGCGTGGGCAGCAGGGTTTTTTCCGCCAGTTTATCTGGGGTTTTTCATCCCGCAAGCAGGCAAACCGGCCCCGTGAACACACAGGTTACAATCATAAAATACTTACGGCAAGGAAGGCAACGGGAAACCACCTTGCTCATAATCATCTTTCCCTAGAATGGTAGCATATAGCTACTCTCTCCCGGCCGCATGGCAGATGGGAACCAGAAGAAGAAGAAATTGATCCAGCTAAAGAAGAAGTGCTAATATCATTTCGAAACTTTTTTTCGCAAATGTTTATGATAAAAGTGATCCATTTAGAACAAAAACTGAACCATGCAGACAGCTTCTTGTACCGACAACTTCTACTAATTCTGCTAAGTCAGAGAGTTATTGTAATACATAATTTGGACACGTGATTTCTTTGGACCCGAATATAGCTGAACTGAAAACTGGAACGGTTCGACATTTTCTTGTAACAGTTTCAAATAGCGAATTTGATTCGAATTCGCTATTTGAAACTTTTATTCATCCCACAAACGTTTATTCATCCCTGTATTGAATAATGGATAATAATAATAATGGAGCCTGTAGGCTAGGCTTTTCCTCCCGGAAACAGGCAAATCAGTCCCATGAACAGACATGAAACAGTTATCGAACAAGAGAGACAATAAGAAACCATATTGTTCTATAATTATTCCCTATTAAAGTAGCATTGCTATCTCCCTATGCACTGTTCAGTTTTTGTTCTAAATGAATCAATTTTCTCATAACATTTTCGATAAGTTACAATTTTCGACGAATGGTTTTTCTATGAATTGCATTTTCGTCGAATTGTCGTTCGATGAATTGTTCATTCGATAAATTGCCTTTTCGATGAACTCTCGGGATACCACGGCGGAGACAACTACAGCCATCTGGTGGTCCCTAATGCTGATACTATATATTTATATGAAATAGCATCACTTCTACAGTGAATATTTTAGAGTTTACTGAAAACGACTGTAACAAGCGTTAATGTGAGTAAAAGCTACCCACATCAAAAACCGAATAAAAATCACTTAGGTGTTTATATGGGAGAAATTAAACTGAAAGAGAAATTTCCCTCGGAATTATAACTGCGATAGATTCGCAGAATGATGAAGAGTACTTTTGATAATCAAAGTGTCATTATTATTGAAATCTATATTATGTTTCAATAGAACTGGAATTATATATTTAGGGGAGAGAGAGAGATTAATGGAGAATGTATATCATAGCACGTGGCGCGTGTGATCTTTTGAATGCTGTTTTATAATTCTTAATTCTCTCTCTCTCTGAAGATAACAAGCACAGAAATACGCGAAAATAAATTCTAAATATTTCATGTATTAAACTGTTTTTCATTTTAAATTAAGGGGATATAAAATCCACATTGTTTCAAAACCGAATAAGAAACTCAAAGATTGGAATCAGAGAGTTTCATGCCGAAAATTGTTTTTCATATTTTCATAATGTCCGACATTCAAAGAAAACTTCTTAGCAGAAGTTTACTTTAAATATTACACTTCTTCTTTATATGGTATAAATATGAATAACATATTTATAATGAGTTAACACAAACCACTTGAAACAATATTTTCAAAATTGCTCTTGCTATCAGTACCTTTGGATTATTTTCATTGTGTATAATCTGCGTAGTTAAACTGTATACTGCCGTTACACACACAAGAAGTTTATTTCACACTTTAATAATTTATGAAATACCTACAGACTGTTCTGTAGAATAACCAAATAGTTAAATACATGGAAAATAAATATTGATTGCAAAATATTGCAATGATCTGTTATATTTCTATAATTAAATAAAGAACATGATTTTCACTGTCATAAATTTATTTATATGTCCGATGAATACGAATTAGGATACAAATGAATGAAAGTGAAAATAAACATTTGTTTATCTATTTATTTGCATACAATGAATTTTAATGGCATAGATTTTCATACGTAAACATTTTGTTGTCTGATATCTTTGCTTACATACAGATTTCCGGAACCCTGACCTATTATTAGTTGATCGCACTGCAGATATCGTTTGAAGTGTTTTGTTCTTCAGAGGAATTAAGTTTTTCGTTACAAAACACCATATTGTGACCTTGCGTATAATTCCATTCCTACTGCCCAATTTATAAAAGTTCTCATTTTTTTTTTCGTGTAGTATAATAGTTAAAGTATAATATTTATCATTTAATAATATTAGTATAATAGTTAATGAATCTCCGTTGGTATGATGAACCCTTTGGTCGGAAAGACACCGGTTCAAATCCCTTCTATGAAGTGAAGAACATTTATCCGGGTTTTTTTTATATTATGAAATAGTGATTTAGACAGTCTCATTCTGGGGCGAGCCTCCGTAGCTTAGTCAGTATAGACAAAGCCCTGTCGGAAAGAGACGGTGTCACGAACGTGAACCCGTTAACAAAATCTATCTTGAATTGTGCACTAGAAATAGGTGTAAAAAGGCCCCAAAGAGAGGAAAAACTAAGACAGGAAATCTTAGATCTGGTGAAGAAAAGAAGAGATATGAAAAGATATTTGAATGACATCAATCGAGTTAGCCGGTCTCATACGGAGGTAGGAGTTTTTTCTCTCAGAAACTCCCACCAACCAACCAATAGATAAAAGGAAAACACACAATAGCTAATACAGAGTAAGCTTCACCTTTTCTACAGCCTTGGGAACTATTAATATGCACAGTAGAAGCGATACACGCGTCAGGGTGTGGTGTCAGAAGTCTTTTTTTTTTTTTCCCCTTGCAAGCTTGAACTCTCTTTGATCTGATCTCGTTCTTGTAAAATATATTTTTAACGTACAAAATAAACGGTCTGTTTGAACCAAACCCATCAGATTCATCAACTATATACGAGCAATTTTTGCTCAATTCAAATATGTGTGCACGTGTGCATTCTTTAAAACATATTACAAATTTCATTTTCTTAGAACTTTCATCGGTCTCCAATTCTAAATTTTCTTTTACAGCAAGGTTTATTTCTTAGCTGTTTTCTTTATTAGAAATATTATTTTCTATAATACAGAAAATAATATTTAGACCTATCTTTGGCGCAGCGCCGAACGTTGCTTCTTAAGAAGTTCTTTTTATACCCGAGTAGAATGATCTGTTTTTCATAAATTGGACAAATGACAGTACTCTATTTACTTGTGGTGTTATCCTACATCCATGTCGTCAATATATTTTCGATATCCTGATGTGCTCTTTCCACACCATTATAACACTACAGAATATTGGGCGCTGCAAATAGTAAAAAAATATAAAGTATTTAGCATGTCACTTCCTCTACTCGTTGAGGTTTTTAGCGCTACAAATTTCGTTAAATGATATCTTCGATACGCCATTATAAACGTAAACATTACATCAAGGTCTGACTAAAATCCTATTACATGTACTTGACAACGACTATTAAGGTCAGAAAATACAACTGGTTTTAGAACCATACCATTTTTAACACCTTTTTTTTTTTTTTCTGGCATATTTCATAAAAAAGCAAGATACGCTTTTATGTTTACTTGAGTTATATTTTTATAACGCTTGTTTAATTTCTTAATCATTCTATCTCTACCTTCAGATCAAGTGATGAGTTGGAGTCATAAAAAACTTCAAATAAATCTTCTTTAACGACATAATATAACAGATCTTGAGTCTTTCATTCACAAGGAATCTTCTTTTCAGTAGTTTTTATTTTTTATTTTTACTTCATTTATTAAATCTATATATTTATTGTGAATCAGCAATGTACAATTAAGCTTGTTTCCGTTTTTTTTTTTTAATAATTCATTACATTCAATTTTTGTTTTAAGTTTCAAGCATTCAAGCGAATCCGACTTACACAGCGTACCAATATAAAACACTAACTCTTTACATCCTTAAGAATTAGATTAGAACTCATTTAAAAACTATATAATGGAGATCTCAAACATAGGCGAACATATCCAGTCAGACAACATAAACTTCAAGGTCTTTGACTGTTTGAAGAAATGGTCAGACAACATTTCCACCAACACCAACTTCACAATCATACACACAAACATAAGAAGTATAAAAAAACACTGGCTTACATTGATAACACAGCTCAATTATGCCATGTGCCATGATAAACATAGGTGAGCTAATACTGACCGAAGTTGCAATAAACGACACAGAAATTTACGCATACAACATAAATAATTATCAAACCTACACCTTATGCAGACCAAACAAAAGAGGAGGTGGCATTGTGGCATTTATCAAAGAAAAATACAATGTGACAGAAAAACAAACTCACTTCGAACATGCGGAAACACTAACTTTGGAACTCACAAATAGCCACAATAGTATCAAATACACAATAAACACAATATACAGACCCCCAGATAATAATCCACTCAGTTTTCTTCACGAGTTAGAAACACAGCTAAGCGGCATCGAACCGCGTACAACATACAGGCTCATTCAAATAGGAGACATTAACATAAATACTCTTGACCACGGTTCTTCACCCACTAACACATATCTTGATATACTAAGTCAGTACAACATAAACCCTACCATTAACTCCCCAACAAGAGAAGAAATACTCAATAACTCACTAACACAATCATGCATTGATCATATCAACAAACGGGCTCCCATCCATACATATACGTCATCAGTAATTAACGTAAAAATTGCCGATCACTACTTTGTCTCAACTTCGTTTTATTACGTTTCCTAGCTCCCCCCTCCCACCACCACAAAAGTCGACAAAACTCGATCATACTAAAGCGCATTGTCGATAACCAAGTAAAAAATACAGACTGGAATTCCCTACTTAAAATAAACGTTCCTGTAACATTATACGAGAATTTTCAACTAAAGCTCACAGAAATATACAAAAAAGGCAACAAAACCTACACAAACGAGGCACAAACAGACAACAATCCATGGATAAATGACGACATACTAAATACTATTACTGAAAAAGAAAATCTATGGAAAAAACTTAAAAAGTCACCCAGTAACACACATTTACAAACCTTATACAAAAACACAAGAAATAAACTAACAACAAAAATTCGTAGGGCAAAAAGACGCTACTACATCCAAAAATTCATGGAATATTACGACAACATTAAGCAAACATGAGCTACACTCAACAAATTAGTAACCCGAAAAAAGAAAACTTCAGCACAAGATTTTATTGCAAAAAGCTTTGGTCAGGACACAAACCAATAGGAACTAGCAGATTCATTCAACCATGCTTTCACAAACAACATCACACGACTCAAAAAAGACAAATACCAACGATCAACAAAAAATTACCGACACAAAGTCAACAACAAACGATGTATTTTCCACCCATAACAAAACAGGAACCTGAAAGAAGCCCTCCTAAAACTAAAACCAAAGACCACTCCAGGAATAGACAAAATAAGACTCACGGACCTTATAACACCCTTTGAACAAATAAATCCAATACTTTTGAAACTCGTGAACATAATATTCGACACAGGCATTATTCCACAACAACTAAAAACTGCAGTAACTACGCCAGTATACAAAGACGGCAAAAGAAATGATACTCAGAACTACAGACCAATAGCTACACTACCAGTCATCTCAAAAATCCTAGAAAAAATAACACACACCAGACTACAGAACTATTTACAGAAGTGCAACATCATCTCAAAAAACCAATACGGCTTTCAGAAAACAAAAAGCACCATTACTTTATTAGAAGACATCGCCGACACAATAAACAAAGCTCTCGAAAAAAACAAGTATGCCGTCCTTATACTGCTGGACCTAACCAAAGCATTTGACACACTTGAACATGACATACTACTCACCAAACTATACTCAATAGGTATAAGAGGAACACTGCATACATGGTTCAAGAACTACCTCTCAAACAGACCACAAGTAACAAATATAGGTACGTGTCGCAGTCGGAGTATACAAGTAAAACACGGTGTACCTCAAGGTGCCATATTATCACCCACTCTATTCAACATATACATTAACGATGTTCATAACAAATCCATAAGAAGTCAAATATTTCAATAAACAGATGACACTGCACTACTAGCAATCCACACAGACATTAACACAGCTCTCTGCAAAGGACAACAAGACTTAACCGAAATCACAATATACTTACACCAAAACGCAATTCTAATCAACGGCACCAAAACACAGATGTTGATAATACACAACCCAAGAATCATACGCCCTGCACCACCATTGATACATTGTCACACATACCGCTGCATTAACAACAAAAATACCTGCCAATGTTCCGAAATCAAACCTGTAACACACGCAAAATACCTCGGTCTCTATACAGATTCCCACCTTAAATGGACAAAACATATAGAATACCTACACACCAAACTCCGGATCATCGCAGCAAAACTCTTCCAAGTTAAAGACATTATTCCACCCAACATAAAAAAAAAAAAAAAAAACTCCTATATCACGGTATGTGCGAATCCCTACTCAGATACGAAATAACAGTCTATGCAAATACATCAAACAACCACCTAACAAAATTAGAAACACTACGCAGGAAAATCGTGTCGACAGTGATCTGGACACCTTACACGCAACAACCAATATCCGACAGGTTTTTAATGCTCAGAATTCTGAGCATTAAAAACCTGAAACACTACATGACATTAACAAGGAATTACTTCAACATCACTTATCGAAACAACGGACACATATCGTATAACACGACCCACGACAACTCTCTACATCCCCACACCCTTCAACAACTCCTACGGTTCTTTTGTGAGATCACATCAGATACCCACGCAACTCAACAACCTACCAAGAAAGTTAAAACACGTAGATAACTACAGAACATTAAAAAACGAACTCTGGAAAATATACCAACAGAGTTAAGAAACCATTAACACTAATATACACATCACAAATCACTAGCATCCAGTGCCTACATCCCATACATAAACAGTAGCAACAACACAAATAGTGAAGGCTAAATCCCACAGTCTTCATAAAAGCTAACCCAAGCTTCGAAGTAGGTGGGATTAACTTGCCTCGCTCATCTACAAGTAATCCTTATAAGCAAATGCAGAAATTTGTATGTATAATCACTCTTTCTCAAACTTTAATAAAATAAAAATAAAATAAAATAAAATACAAAAATTATACAAAAAAAAAAACGCGTGTGCCAGAGGCAGTGTTGATAGTTCGGCAGTGGCCGCATCCTCTTCCAGGCCGCATCCTATACACGCGCATCTGAAAGCAGTGACTTAATGACATATCATTGGAATGAAATTCGAATTCACTTCAAGGGAATGAGGCAACTGTACTTTCTTGGAATGACAAAGTTAAGGCATTCATGAGAAATTTAGGACTCTGGAGACACAGTATGGTAAGCGACACTCTCGACATGTTCCCTACTCTAGTGTCAATGGACCAAGACACTGATAATCCAGTGCTTCCAATAGAGATAAAAAGCTGCCTACTTGACCATCTCATAATGTTGAAAGTTCATTTTGAAAAATGCTTTTGTGATGATTTTGATCAATTTTATTGAATTAAAAACCCATTCGAAAATGCACCTGGGCCATCATCTCTGAACGTAAATGATCAAGAACCACTCAGATCGCACTAGTGATACTTCACCGAAAAGTAAATTTAAGGAATTGTCTTTGTCAGAGTTCTGGATACATATTGGCAAGGAATTCCCAACTTTAAGTCAAAAAGCATTGAAGATCCTTATTCCTTTCGCAACAACTTATTTATGCGAGAAAGGCTTTTCTGCTTTGGTAGCTATGAAGTCAAACTATCCTACACGACTAAATATTGCTAAAGAACTTAGAGTGGCCATTTCTGATATTACACCACGTTTTGATAAACTTTGTTCTCAAAAGCAGGCCCATCCATTACTTTACACTTTGACATTAAATGTTTGATTATTTTTACAGAGAAAAATTAAATACTTGTTAGTTAAATATTGTTTCATTTCAATACATTTTGGTTAATTGCAAGTGTTAAAACTAGTATTTATTGTAGGCCTAATATTGTGATACTTTAATTTAGTTTGTATCAAAAACTGTCAAATAGTATGTAGAAAACATAAAATAAACTGAATAAAACGTCAAAAAAAAAAAAAAACTATTATTACGTGACACCCCAATCCTTAAAGATCGGCTGGTATTTATGTCATTATCAACATGTTCATTGCCAATCACGCGATATCGCGCGATGCGAGCTCTCACCAAACGGCCGATCACGCGTTATCGCTAACTAAATAAAAAAATAAAAAAAAATTGGCCACCACACGAAATTCCAATTTTCAGCTTGGCAATGAAAGTGTTAAACACATAAATGACACCAATTTTCTTATTAATTTATTCATTTATATCTAGACATTTATCGAATAATCAACGAAGCTCTACTATCATATCAGCAATGACAATCCTACCCACAGACTTTTAGAATTTGATATACCCGCAATTGTCAGCGCATGCGCGAGAGTAACTTTTGGTTACAAAATCCGTTGTATATAATCTACCTGGTTAAACTCTCACAGTCTTGCCATAAATACTGTTACAACTTCCGCTGACTGCCGCGCTGCCACCAGAATTGCGCGAGCCAGCTTCCGTTAGTGGTGTTGTGCGCTGCCAACATTCGCGTGTTTATCAGTAAAGAGAGAGTTGTCTAGCTGTACTGATTAACATGCAGTGGGGAAATTATGAGAAGCTGTAATAGCACTTCACAAGGTTGGAATGCAGCCATCTGTAAATTTCATCACTTTAAAAACACTCGGGATCAATACGATGTTTGTGTATCGGATATCAACCGTTATAAAGATACCGAAGACGTATCTAATCTGCAAAGAACAGGTCGACCACGCAGCTTGTGAACGCACGCCTCCGCCGTAATCCTGTGAGAACTCAGAAAGTGATGTCGCGAGAGATGAACGTTTCACAGAGAACGATGTCACGTGTACTAACTGATGACCTGGGGTTGAGAGCCTATCGTCGTTTTACTAGACACTTCCTAACACCACAACTTATGCGGTAGATGGTGATAAGAATCAAAGGCACTTCTTCGGCGGTACGCGAACAAAAGACACAGAGATATCCTCTTCACACATGAGAAGATTTTCACCAATGAAGAGTAGTTTAACCCTAAAACAGTAGGGTATATTCCCCGGATGGTTGCACATCACCCAAGATTCAGCGAGGTCATCACCCCGCGTTCAGTGATGGTTTGGTGTGGGGGGTGGGGAGGACGCTTACTTGGGGGAGGTATTCAAGTTGCATTTCTGCGAGAAAGGAGGCTGAGTCCTGCTGTGGTACGGTCCCTGAACAGCACCTTGTTTCATGGTAGGCAGTGAACTTTCCAACAGGACTCACAAGGCGAGGACCACACAGCAGTGGTTGGAGGCAAATGTGTTCGACCACAAATCACCATCTGACTGGCCGTGTGTGAGTCCTGATCTGAATCCGTTCGACTTCAAATTGTGGTCGGAGTTTGAGAGAGCAGTCTTCAAGAAACGACACCCCAGCCTGAAGGTGGATTTGGAGCGAGGCAGTAGCAATGTTTCTATTGGATGTTGTGCATGTCTCCATCGATATGACCTCTCATACTTAGGGCGTTTATGAAGACAAAAGGAGGGGGGGGGGGCATTTCGAACATTGAGTACTGCAATAATCACGATATACACGTGGTTTGTGGGTGAGCTGTATGCTGTAAATTATTTACTGATAGATTAAAGGGTCATGCACTGTTGAAGTTATAACAGTATTTATATCTAGACTAGGTGTAATAAAAAATTAATCATTAAATGTTCAACAGCAGACATCGGCAGCATTTTCAGACTCGCGGGCCAGTTTTGTTTGACAGTTCTGAATATCGCTTATAAATTTTGGACAACGTTAGGGGTTATTGCAAAAAAAAGAAAAGTAGATGCAGAGAATCGTCAATTCCAAGACAAATGGACGAAGGATTATCATTTTATTCTGAATAAAGGTTTGCTTGTATGTTTGCTGTGCAACGAATCCGTATCCGTCAACAAAGAATACAACTTGAAGAGACACTTTACTTCCAGACATGCGGATCACCCAAAAATTGATGGACAACTATGAAAAGATGAAATACAGAAGTTGAAGAAGAACTTGGATACCCAGCAGCAAATGTTCAACAAGCAAAGAATGCAGCACCACAGCATTGTCAAAGCCAGCTTTGTGGTAAGCAAAAAAATCGCAAAGCATTCTAAGTCATCGGGTGAAGGAGAACTTATCAAAGAATGTCTGCTGGATGTTGCAAGTATAATATGTCCTGAAAGAAAAAAAGACTTCGAGAATATCCGTCGGACAACGTACTGTTGTTCGACGGATAGAAATTATGGCTGATGATATCAAAAAAAGTTTAAAAGAGAAGATTGCTAGATTGGAAGCATTTTCAATTGCTTTGGATGACAGCACCGATGCCTCCGATACAGCACAACTAGCAATATTTATTCGAAGGGTTGATGCCGATTTCAACATCACAGAAGAATTATTGGCGCTTCGGCCGTTAAAAGGAACAACTACTGGTGAAGAAATATTTGAAACGGTCAACACAGTCTTTGAGAGATTTGAGCTTAAATGGAATTCACTATCTGGCATATGCACGGATGGAGCCCCTGCAATGGTTGGTGCACAGAAGGGATTAGTTCATGAAAGAACAATAGAACTACAGATCCATCCGGAAAATTTAACAAATTTTCACTGCATTATCCACCAACAAAATCTGTGTGCAAAATCGATTAAATTCACAAATGTTATGAAAGTTGTAGTAGCCAGTATGAACTTTATTAAATCACGTGCACTAAATCACTGCCAATTTAAGGAGTATTTGGCAGACCTATTTTCGGATTATAAAGATGTGACTTATTGTTGTGAAGTGAGGTGGTTGAGTAAAGGTAAAATGTTAAAACGATTTTATGATCTGAGATAAGACACTGCAGATTTTATGGACATAAATAAGGAAACACAATTAACCAAGTAAAAGATGATGAGTGTGTGTGTGTGTGATTTAACATTCCTTGTAGATGTCTGTATACCTAAACGAACTGAATCTTAAATTGCAAAAACAAGGACAATTGGTTCATGAACTGCATGCACATGTCAAAGCTTTTTGTAATAAACTAAGATTGTTGGAAAGTCAGATAAGAGCTGAAAATTGTTATCATTTTCCTACTCTAGCAACTCATAAAAATATCCCTTATAATTGTTATGGAGATGAACTGAAGGCTCTAATAGATCAATTTGATACAAGGTTTGCCGACTTCAAAAAAAAAAAGCTCCACATTCGCTATATTTGCTCGTCTGACGGATGCTGATGTAAATAATGTGCCAGAAAACTTACAGATGGAACTTATTGAGCTTCAGGCGGATTTAGTGCTAAAATCACAATTTAACAACATTGCTTTGACGAATTTTTATAAATTTTATTCGGTGGGAAAAAAATATACATATTTACGTGCCTTTTCAAGAAAAATCATTTTTGTCTTTTCGGCAGCACATATATGTGTGAACAGTTTTTTTCGAGGATGAAATACAATAAATCAAAAATAACGGACGAAAACCTCAAAAATTCTATGCGATTATCCTTAAGTAATATTAACGTCAATATTGATAGTCTCGTAGTTGAAGTACAAGGCCAATTTTCACATTAAATTATGTCATTCATTATATTATAAAATTTATGTAGAGCTTTATACCAAACCATTATATTATAAATAAATGAAATATGAAGTAGAAACTTGTTTTAATTCATTTAATATTAATTTATTTTATTGAATAATTTGGTCCGGCCCTTCACTCCGAGACAGAATGATAATTTGGCCCCCGAACTAGGAAGGGTTGCCAATGCCTGTTATAAAGCAAAAAAGGAAAAATTTAATTAACAGAATTTTTTTAGGCTTCTTTTCATAATTTATAAAACAGAATATTATCACCATTTCTAGTAATTTGGGTTTCCAGCTGCTAAACATGTTCTGCAATGTATAAAGCAAAGCTACAAAAGCACAAAAAAACAAAACACAAATTAATAATATAAAAAAGAAATTTATTATGGCTTTCTTACAGCAAGCATTGTGTTTATATCCCATATAAAACTTCTGAGATTGTCTATTACTTCCTTCATCTGTCTGTTCTTCATCATTACTTGCTGCAAAATAAAAGACAAATTAATCTGTATATTATTCAAATTAAATTAATAACAATAAAACTGCAATGTTAGGTCTGCTCACCTCTAAATGCAAGATGGATGTTTCTTGCATTTTGCAAGCAGAGAATATGAGAAAATGTAATTAATAAACAATGCTTTAAGCAATAAACATGAAATATTTATACTGAACAAAGATTAAAAATGACCTGCAAAAAAAGTCCTTGTTAACAGATTAAGTGATATTTGCCTTAGAGAAGGGTTAAGGTAATGTGCCAATGTTTTAAACATCCTTCCCTGCTCTAAAAGAAAGGCCAAAAAAGTAAAAATGTGTTATGAGTCAAAAAAGGGATGAAAATCAAATTATAGCTAATTTCATAACTAGAACATTTTGGCTATAACCAGATTTCATTAGAGGACTCCCCCCCCCACCCCTTTTTTTAAAGAAATTTCAGGTTCTTTAACAATCCTTAATAACAGTGTTTCTGTTATTCTTTAATGAAAAATTTCAGAAACACTGTTTATACTATTTTTAATCAACATTTACATGAGGAATTAAACAATTCATTTCCAAGTTGCAGTGCTTGCAACAATACATAAGTGTTACTATAATAATATGTGAGTTTACCCATATCTCTCTCTCTCTCATCACCGAATATAAGATTATTGCCGTTTGTTGTAGGCTAAGATTGTCTTGAAAAAAATATTTCATCTCCACGGGAGAATTTCAGATTATGTAATTCTCTACCTGTCCATTGTACTCAAGGGCAATTGATGTGAAGTCATTAGCCACTACATACTAGTCCAGCTATGAAGTTACTTCACATGCAAACTTGTTTGCTTACACTTGGATAAAGGATGAAACTGAGAATATAATTTCATGATATCATTAATTCAAGTACTACAGGTTTACAACCTTTCACAGGTGAGAACATCATAAAAAATTAAAAATAACTAAAAAATGCAACTAATTTTCAATATTCTTATAACTTTTGTATTCATGTCTAACTGCAGGGATTAAAACTGCATTACAGCTATCAGATGGATTTTTAATACATTATGTTGGAGGTTTAATGGAATATTTACAGCACTAGGAAAGAATTGAAAACTAATTTTAATGCTTTCAATATTTCGTCTCAGACACTGAGACATCTTCAGGGATTACAAATAACTCTTGTTACACACACTCAAATACAACACAATACAAAGTGAAACATATAGGTGACTAATGTCGGTGATCTGAGAGATCACCGAGATCCCACTTTACATCCTAGGCCACCTACAAACACCCATAGAGGGAACACCACTAGGATAGGACCTTAGAGTCACCCACATGTTTCACTGAGTATTGTGTTGTATTTGAGTGTGTATTACAAGAGTTATTTATAATCCTTGAAGATGTCTCAGTGACTAAGACGTAACATTGGAAGCATTAAAATTAGTTTTTAATCCTTTCCAGTGTAGTAAATATTCCATTAAATCTCCAACATGATGTCCTCACAGCACTTAAGCCTCAACACACATGGAATTTTTTAATACATATACTGTACGCCCACAGATATGAGACCCTTCAACACTTCTGCACATGTCAAAAGAAGGAGAATCCATTCCGATATTAGGGTAATTAATGTGTTTCATGGAATGATTTTTTATTATTATATGTTGGAAAATTAGCCTTTCCTTTATGAAAATTCTGGTTCTTGAAGTGGTAACTATTTTGCTTGTACAACAGTTTGAAAATTTAAGTATAAATCACGTGATTTCGCGTGCTGGTGACGAATTCGTACATCCTTTATTTCTTTCTCCCCTTCAGCATGAATTGACTATTCTTGGCACATTGACAAGGTCGGCTCTACGAAGTATGGGCGTACAATATCAGCATATATAAATATATAACTAACTGCTAATGAAATAAAACTAATACAGGAGAAGGACAGTATAAACCATTTCATAAATAAGAAGCTACATCAATATTTTATAAAATTTCAAATATAACAGATAATAATTCATTGTATAATATAGAATTCATAATATAGAATTTATGGAGACAAACACACTTGTTTTGGAGTACTTCACTTACAATTAAGAAAATAACACTTGACATTTCGACCTCTATATTCAGGTGATCATAAGGAAAACATACATATGCACAAGACACAAGCCATGATCCTACACAGAAGCAAGCTAAATCTAAATGTTTTGTTAATCATTTACACTAGCCTGAACTCTGGTGAAAAAATAAAATAAAATAATAATTTTAAAAATATATAAAAAAAACAATTATTTAATTAATTAACATAATTTTTATAGATAATAAGTATAATAATATACAGATGATTAAAAAATTACAGTGGAACTATATCAAACACATCTCTACAGTCTTAAGGTTTTCTTGTGTTGGGGTTCTGCCATCATGTTCTGGATGCTATATAGCAGGTGTGGCCAACTTCATTCTATACGAGGGCCAATATATGATGAGTGGCAGCGTCACGGGCTGCACATTTTTAGACAGAACTTAAATAAAAATAAACTCTGCATTTTTTCAAGACAATAGTTATATGTATTGAATTACTATTTTGTTAAATCATTTTACTACTGGGAAAACAATATAAAATACTTGATTGATTTAAATATAAGTTCATCATCATCATCATGTGTATCAAGGATTTAGGCATAGAATGGCCTAAATCCTTGAAACACATGATGGCCTTAGAAGTCATCGTTGAATCGTTTAAGAGGACGTCCTGGTTTTCTTTTTCCTAATAGCTTGTACTTTAAGGCTTGTTTTGGTAAACTTTCTGTTTTCATTCTTTGAACGTGTTCCATCCATTTATGTTATATTTTTTAATTTTTTCTATTACTGGTTCTTGGTTTAATTCTTTCATAATTTCTTCGTTTCTTTTGTGATCGAATAAAGTATACTTTGCATAATTATTTCATAATTTCTTTTGTGATCATATAGAGTATACTTTGCAGTTTTTCTCATAAACTTCATTTCTGCTGTTATTAATCTTTGTCTTTTTTGTTTTATTGTCCAGATTTTGCCTTTTTCCTTTCCAGTTTTTTCCTTTTAATGAATTTTTTGGTCTTTCCTAAGCTTTCATTTGCTGCTGCATTTAGTATCGTTTTTATATTAAGCCATTCTATTTCTATTTCTTCATTTTGTTTTATTTTATCTAGATATTGGTTAATTCATTGTTCATATAGCTATTGTACATTTGTGTCATTCAATAGTCTAGTTTTATAAACAAATGTTTCATATTTTCTTTCTGTTCATGTTACTTGTAGCCATTTAGGTGATAATCTTAATTTTATTTTAACAAGGAAGTGGTCACTGCTTATTTCATATCCTTCTGTGAACTGTAACATCTAGTGAAAATTTTGATGTCTTTTCATTTAATATAAAATAATCTAATATTGATTTCCATCCTCTTGCTGCCCAAGTATATTTATGTATGTCTTTATGTTTATAGAAGGAATTCATTATTTTTAGGTTATTATAAACTACAAAGTCAATTAATTTTTTACCATTTCTGTTTAGGGTGTGTTCTCCACGTATTCCTATATTATTATTAATTTTCGTGTTTCCAATTCTTGCATTTAAGTCTCCTGCTAAAATTACGTAATCATTTTTTATTCATTTTACTATATATATGTTTTTTTAGCTGATTATAAAAATCAATATTATCCTGTTCTCTTCCTTTTTCTGGGGTATATAAACCAATTATTGTTAAATAGCCTCTATCTATTTTTATTCTAGCTTCTATTAATCTTTCATTCCATAATTTATAATGTTTTAACTGTTTTGAAAGGGAGTTATGAATCCAAATCATGACTCCTGCTTGTGCTCTTTGGTCTCTGTCAACTCCACTATATATCACATTAAAATTTTTGGTTCTCATAGTTCCTTTTAATTTCTTTTTTGTTTCAGTGATTACTGCTATTTTAAAATGTCTTTCATTTAATAGTCGGTCTAATTCTATTTCTTTATATGCTATTCCTCTTACATTCCAGTTTGCTGTGTGTATTATATTTTGTCGTGTCCATTTTTGTTTTACCTTTTCTATTCCAGGGTCGTTTTCCATAGATTCAGTCCGATTATCTTTTTCTGTCATTGCAAGATTGTTAAAGATCCATAACATCAGGGTTGTATTTAAACCAACAAATAGCATGAGACAGGTTCTAAGATCTCCTAAAGACAGTGTTCCATTTTATAAATATCCAGGTGTGTATAATATTCCATGCACGTGTGGTCTTTCCTACATTGGACAGACTTCGAGAAGCCTGGAAATAAGACAGAAAGAACATGACGGCGATGTTAATCACAACAGAATGATCACCTCAGGATTGGCACATCAATTTTCAACTTCGAACCACACTATAGACTGGAATAACAGCTCCATGCCCTACATAAACAAGGATTACAGACATCAAGTATTTAAAGAAGCAGCAGTTGTACTACGTAGGGGCAGTAACTTAAACAGAAATCAAGGGGCCATACTGAACGATACTTGGAAAATCTAATTAATTCCCTCAGTCCAACAGAGCTACAGTATGCGAATAATCACATTACGCGTTTACATGTAACGCGTGTTCATGATGCTGAGTAGATATGTCACGCAAACGTGTTACCTTAGCTACCTAACAGGTACTAATGGTTCTTTGTATTCTTAAACCTTTTTGCATTTACCATTTTTTGCACTGTGCAAGCCTTGAGAAAGCTAGTCAGTTACTAGCGAAAGCAGTAGGTAATTTGTACGAACATAAGTACGTTTTAAATATATGGTCAATTTAATAATAAGTCTTATATTTTGTAACATTTTATGACCAAAAACATGTACAATTTAAACACTGTTAACTGTGAAACTGAGTCTCTGAAACTGATCACTGTAACCACAGCAAAGCAAGTGCCCTTCAATGATGCGTTACTCTGGAGTGCACAGAAATCTACTCCCACTACTACAACTTGCACAGAGAAGTAGTAGATTTTATAAATTGAGTAATCTTTTTAAAGCAATTTTGATTCAGTGTTGAGAATATAAATTGTTTCCATCATCAAAAATAATGAATATAACTAGTATATCAATCAGAAAAGCTGCGGTCGAAACTAATAGCTAAACTGATACTACATATAATTTAATATAGTTTTAATCCAGCTGTAGGCCACACAAAATCATGTTGCGGGCTGCATGCAGCCCGCAGGCCTGCTGTTGGCCACCTATGCTATATAGCAACGGTGGGCAAACTGCAGCTCCCAAACTGTGTGGCTAGCGAAACAATATTGGTTTTCATTTCCATTTTTCTTAAACTTTTATATTAATAATCTGTAGTATACCAATATTGGAATATTTTATTATGTAAATGCTTTAAAGTTAAGTAAAAAACAGATATTTTAAAACTTAAAATTTTTAGCTTTTAAATGGTACCAGTCAAAAGGGTTGTTAACGTAGATTTTATTATCATATTAGGTTGGTAAAAAGTGTTTCGACATTTGATGGCCTGTGCCGCTCCAACCAAAATTATTTCCAAAAGTGACTACTATGATCGCTGCATTACTCACCGCCTCCATTGCAGAAAATAATATTTCCTGCAACTCTTGAACATTCAAAAATATATAAAAAGTATAATATGTGGCTATTATTACTGAAGAACTTGCCCACCCCTGATATATAGGGTGCAGATGGGTCTTTCACATTCTTGGAATTACTAATCCATTATTCTTGTTGAGATTAGGATGATGTTTCAGCATTTCGCAAGCTTCCTTGAATTTTCTTTCTAACCAGGTTTTGGTGCAGTTTAGGCAATTGGTGCCTTTCCAGTTGAGTCTGTGATATGTTTGAACTGCGTGGTCTGACAAGAGTTTTCTCATAGTGAAGGAATTTAATGTGGCATTTGTGTTTGTCTTTTCTTGTTGTAACGGTGTGTGCTGTTTTCCCTATGTAAGGTAGGTTGCAGTGCACTCAATTTTGTAAACCCTCTGGATGGACAAAGGAATGTTTCCATGAGCTGAGTATACTTTTTAATTTTGCAGGAGATTTGAAAGTTGTCTGAATGTTGTATTTATGTAGTATTTTATCTATTTTTTCTGATATTCCCCTAATGCATGTTATGGTTGCATTCTTGTCATCTTTTTTGCATTTCATGGTATTATTGTGAAGGATCTTGTGAACTTCTTGTTGTTATTGTTGTGGACATTTTTTATATGAATGTTTGGCTAATAATTGCAAATTCCTTCTTCAGCATCTGCTCACTGAATCAAATTGTTAAGGCTCTATGTTTAGGGTGCTGATGACCCCAGGTTTTTGTGTTGAAAGGTGGTATGAATTTTTGTATATGTAGGTTTGCAATAGACCATGAAGGAAAGGCAACCTGAGGGAAGGTGTGTGACAAGTGTGTCTAGAAAAGAAAGAGAGAGTTATTGTTTTCAATCTTGATGATAAACTAGTTACTTTTGTGTTGTTTGTTCAGGTGACTTAGGAACACATTTAATGTTTTGCAGCTGTGGGACCAAATGGCAAATATATCATCAGCATATTGGAACCAGACGTTGGGCTTTAGGCTTACTACTTGTTGCTCGAAGTCTTTCATGTAAAAGTCAGATTTGGGAGAAGGGAGTGGTGAGTCAATGGCTGTACTTCTTTTTGCAAGTAGAAATTATGTTGCCACACGAAATACCCGGAGTGAAGCATGTGGGCAAAGAGGGCCATAATATCAGGTGGAAATGTTCTGTATGAGAACACTATCTTTGATCGGGACATGAGAGAAAAGGACAGTTATGTCAAAGCTGACTAATAGATATTTGTCGCTGAGTGTGATGTTTTTAATTTTGCTGACGAAGTGTTAAGCAATTTTTATGAAGGAGGGGGAATGACCTATCAACTTCTTGAGTGTAGCTGCTAGTCTCATGGCTAAGTGATAATTAGGGCTTTTGATTCCTTCAACTATCAGTCATTGCGGTGTGTTCGTTTTGTGTATTTTTGGCAGGCCATAAATTTTTGGAGTGCAGGCATAATGCAGTAACAGCTTTTTAATTGTTTCCACTGGCAAAGTGATCACTGATTTGATTAATTCTGCTGTTTTCTTTTTGATGGGGTTTGTAGGATAATGGTCAACCAATTGGTATGTGATTGGATACCAGTTGGTTCATTTTTTCAATATACATTATCATTATTATCAACAGACATCCATGGAGTCAAGAGACTCATTGTGAGAGGACCCACTCTCACATGAACAGCTCATTGTACCTCGACTTAAATGCATTCATTGTTCCTGCACTCACCACACTCTCAGACAAAAATGCACTCCAATCACCCACTATTCACCATATAAAAAAATCTACTCCTCACCCCCTTGCTATACAACTTCCATGGATGGCCTCTCATTCTATGAAAAATCTCATCCACACTAATCTGATAATTACCCCTATCAACTTATACATCTTGATCATGTCTCCCCTCTCGTCCTTCTATCCATTAGGCTCTATAATTTGCATTCTCTCAATCTGTCCTCATATTCCACATTCCAGACCAGAAACCAACTTAGTCAATCATCTCTGGACTCCTCTCTAACATCTCATCATCCTTTTGAAAACCTGGTGACCAAATCTGTGCACAGTAATCCATATGCAGCCTGATCAAAGTCCTGAACAATGCAATCAAAGCATCCTCATTTCTACATGTCAGTGTTCACTGCATCACTCCCATCATCTGCTATCTTCCTTGAAATTTTAGCAAAATGTCTGTTAAATTTCAAGTTTCTATCCACAATTCCCAAATCTTCATCTCCTTCACCTCCTTCCAAATACCCCCCCCCCCCGACACACACACCAATCCTATACTCTGCATCCCATTTTTGCTTCCCAAATTTTAAAACCTCATTTTGCAACACTAAACTAACACCCCCTCTCCCAACACACACACACACCATTCATTCAGTCTATTTAGGTACTCTTGCAAAGCTACAACATCTGCTTTGCTTCCATAACTCTCCCCAACTTTGCATCATCTGCAAATAACTGTATATCAATGTCATTTGAATACAAATTAAACAACAATGGCCCCAAAACAGATCCCTGAGGCATGTCACTAGTGGCTTCTGGGATATCCCCCCCCCCATACACAACTTGTTGATACCTATCAGACAGCCAATCTCCAATCTAACACACTAATCTACTATCCAACCCCATCTGTTCCAATTTAACTGCTAGTTTATCATGTAATAATCTATCAAAAGCCTTTACAAAATATAAATATACTACAGTATATGTATCCCCCTTATCCAATGTATTTGTCATAAAATTTGATAAAACACAATCTTCTTTTAGCAAATTCATGCTGCCCATTAGAGAATTCTGCTGCTGTCCACCCGGTTCTGATTCATTGTCCTCACTAGCTTCTCCAACACCCTGACCACAACTCCAGACAAGCAGACTGGCCAATAATTCGAAACCTTAGTCTTATCACCTCCTTTATGAAGCAGAACAGTTTTGAACATCTTTCCATTCCTTTGGGACCTGGACTAATCTAAGAATCATGTTAAAAATGTACATTCAAGCTCTTGTTAACTCCCTCGAGCATTCCCACAAGACGTGGTGATATACTATCAAGTCCCATGGCCTTGTCGACATCAA
This sequence comes from Typopeltis vanoorti, assembly GCF_054136105.1. NCBI lineage: Eukaryota > Metazoa > Arthropoda > Arachnida > Uropygi > Thelyphonidae > Typopeltis > Typopeltis vanoorti. Next base: position 80,251,172 of record NC_143565.1, read on the forward strand.
GTTTACTAAATTCCTCATATATCTCCTGCTCACTCACCATCAGTGGTTGCTCCTCCATTCCAACTGCTCTCAAGTTCTGTATTATGTTACAATCACAAGGATGGAATACTTCAATGAACTTTAGAAATTTTGGTTTTAATTCTTTTCCCAAAGAAGCAAAACAAAGTTTTGCACTTCTTCCTTCTACTGGCCACATATCGAAAAAACTCTCTAGGATTTCTTTTAGCATCATTGCTAACTGCTGCTCATACTGCACTTTTGCTACCCTTACTAAGTGAGTCACCTTCCCTTGCTTGCTCTTTTACTCTTCATGTAACTGATTATCTCTGCTCATCTTGTATAGTCTCCATAATGCCCCTTTCTTCCAGATTGCATGCTTCCCCTCTTCAGGCATCTATTTTACACCTACCTTATTTAATCTCCTGACCTCTGGAATACACAATACACTCAGTCATTGCCTCTGCCAGATAATTCCTGAGTAGAGACAAAGAAGCATTGATTTCCTTCCCATGCAATTCCTCATTCCATGATATTGCTGCAAGATTCCTCCTGAGTTTGCCATAATCACCTGCCTTATAGTTCCACATATAACTCTTTCTCACAAAAGTCCTGACCACTTCCTTTTCACCAAATAGAGGATGATGTGACACTTCATTTACAACAATATTTTCTGATGAAATAATCAAATCCAAGACCCTCAATCCACGTGTGGCCTCTGTTATGTACTGCTTAAGATAGTTATCCCTTAAAAACTCAGAAAATTAATTTTCTTTAGTTCCTGATGCTGTCTCTTCATTCCAATCTATATTCCGATAATTAAAATCGCCCATAATGATCACATTTTTTTATTAGCCAGACCAATTTGTCTAAACATTTCCTTCTCACTGCCTTGCAAATTACCAGGTCTATAGCAACACCCAACTAAATATTTCATCCTGTCCACCTCCACTTCACACCATACTGCTTCAAAACTACTGTCAGTATTTGCTCTTGGCATCTCCAGCCTAGATGGGCACAATCCCTCTGCCATCATCAACAATACTCCTCCTCCCTTTTTGCTTTGTCTGTCTTTATGAAAGACTACATATTCCTCCATCTCTATTCCTGTCAGAATGTCATCCTTGTTCAACCTTGTCTCACTTATACCAACAATTTTTGTGTAAATGTATCTATCAATGCTACAATTTCATTCACCTTGTTTTGAATACTTCTAACAAGGTGTACATTCAACACACACACACACACACACACACACACCCCTACTCCTGAAACCATTATCTACACTATTCACACAGTGTCCCATTTCCCTGTCCACTCTGTGTTCCTTCTCTCTAATTCTCTTCACTTGCACCACTCCCTCTCCATTCATAAACTTGCCTACCTTACGCTCCTGCCCTTCCACAACACTTCTTGCTTCTTTAATCTCATTCACTTGTCATTCTCTCTTGCAGCAACAGTTTCTCCAACTGACTCGCACCAAATCCATTCAAATGTATCCGATCTCTTTTATACAGCTCTATCTGCCCCTCCAACTTATCCCCTACATTCGCAAAATGAACTCCTTTCACCTCATACAACTCTGCTAGCATACCATTCATAATCTTCACTTGTCATCTCAACTCATCATTATCATACCTGGGCAACATGCTGAACTACCTTAACTACCACACTGTTATCTTTCACTCTCCTTGGTCTCATGACATCCCTTTTTACATTCTTCTTGTTACCAGTCAAGTCATTCATGCCATCTACCACTACCAACTCTTTTGCTCTCAAACTCCTCTTATCCAATGCTTCAACCTCTCCTCGTTCTACCTCCTGGAAAACAGATCTTGTGCACCTTTTCATTCACCACACCTCTTATCATCGAATCTCCATACATTGCCACTCTCAAATCTTTTGATATCTCTTTCAAATCTTTCATCTCATTCTTCCTCGCATTCCCATGCAAATCTGTAATTCTCCTCAATTCAGTCCTCATACTTTTAATCTCTTATCTCATCTTTGCCAACTCCACTTTCATATCTCGAATTAATTCTTCAGTAACATTTACACAAATTGCATTTTCGCTACCTTGCATGTCTGCTATCTTACCACTCGCCACGACACTCATACCACTTACCACTGCTAACTTGCCGTCATCTATGCATACTGTCTGACCACTCAACATCACTAACTCATCGCCACTTTCACCCACTGTCATACCATTACTGCCAAGTACTCAGTTGTACTGTCAATACCACTTACCCTTGTAGCTACATCCATAATCTTTTGCCCACTACTGCTTACATTCAACGATAGTTCATAATCCATATGTATGCTACACTTCTTACACACCAAACTCTTTCATCTCTCTTATATTTTCTGTCTACATAAATATCTTTAATCTCTCCCCAAGCATATATATACTGCATTCACAGCATCTTACCATTTTCGAAAAACCCACGAAGAATTGCATGAAAGACGAAAAATTCGTCTTTCATGCCATCTTACATTTCACTGCTATTTCATTCACACTCAAAGCTGCACATAAGAAACACAAAAAATATAATAAATACAGAATTATAATTATGCCTACCAATCACAACTATCATAGTTGTGACTATGATAGTTGTGATTGGTAGGCATATTTAAACTACTAATTTAAAAAATATTTAAAAAATTTTAAATTTTTTAAATATTTTTTAAATTACTATTTAAAAAATATTTAAAATTTTTTAAATAGTAAAATAAATAAAATTTTTTAAAGATTTTTTAAAAAACTAACTATCGCTAATACCACACACAATTTCAAATTTTAAACTTATCATTTCACAGTGATCTCAACGAACACAGCTTACTCTTTGCTGCATTATCTGATCAAGAATGATAATAGCACTGCCATTATCTACCTTGTAATGACGATGTCTTGAGTATTTCTTAAAGATTTAAGGGCTAATTTTCTTGCTTTGGTTAAACTGCAACTTAGTTGTTTATTATAATTTACTATATTGGATTTCCCATCCATATTTTATCAATAAATATTGGAGGGGAGGAATTTTAGATCTTTTTTCAATGTTGTAGATAAAGTCTAGTTTACTGACTTTGGTGAGATGGTATAGTTCAAGCCTTTTTACAGAAGCAAAGAGTTCTCAGCCATTAAGTTTTTTTCAATAACAGGACATTTCAACGCCAAAGTAGAGAACATTCTTGGTACGATATAGGAATAAATGGTGAAGCCACATGCAACAGAAATGGATACAGACTTATGGATTTCACCATATAATAATGTCAAAATCACTAACACTTTTTTTTTCAAGTATAAAGAAACCTAAAATGTATAATACACTGGATAATAGCTAACAGGAAAACAGTTATCATAATACAGTAATAGACAGTGGGTATTCAGAGGTATAGAAAGAGAATCAGATCAAACCAAATCAAAGCAAAAAACAAAAATCTTCAGAAATCTTTTAGAGTTCAACTTTTGAGAATACAAAAGTATTAATTACCTCTATTTGTAAAGAATAAATGAAAATCTAGAACAAATAAAAGAAAATGATACATAAATAGAATGGAGTAATTTAAAAATTATATTAATAAGTGAAACAACAGAATGTCTTGGGACAAAAAAAAGTAAATGAAAGAAGAAAAGGTAAATGAGAATATTGAAGCAATAACCAAAGACAGGAAAGGAACATATAAGCAATGGATAAATACAAAATCACTAGAAGCAGAAATTAATTATAAACACAAAAGAACAATAGCAAAAAAAGAAAAAGCTTGCAAGAAAAAGAATAGGAGAGATGGAATCATTTCATAGCAAAATCAGAGATCTTGCAGTGAAGGAACCAAATATATCCAAAATTATAAGAAAACATGAATAAAGAGGTAAAAGAAAAAAGTTAAACTGAAATAAGTAAAACCTGCCTAAAATTCTTCAAACAATTATGGAAGATAGTAATGAAACCAAAACTAATATAATACTAACTATACAGTAAAAGAAATAACATTACAAGAAATCCAACAAGCAATACATCAAAGTAAATCAGAAAAATCCCCCTGAAAAAGATGAAATAAATATACCGTAAAAATCTCACCAAGGACACTGTGGGATGTGGGACAATGCCTGCAAAGTCACCTTGGGTCATAAACAACTGAAGAGAGAAGGGAAAAACCACCACGCTCTCTCTAGCCCTTATATGCACATGCAATTGTAATACTGTTATAAACCCTATTTTCACAATTCCTCTTCAACATTTTGCATAATGAAAAGGCGTTCAATACTGTTATTTAAAAAATACAATAACCTAGCAAAGACAAGACAGACTGAATCACATGACCTGCATTACAACATGAATGGTAAAACCAACTCCACCGCTAGTGTTAACTAATTTCACGTTGTTGGGGAAGATTTCAATGGGAATATACAGCTGTTAGCATATGATGCAAAGTTGGAACAAACTATGACGAGTAGAGCACAGATGTGGCCTTACAAGAAGACTTGAATAGACTGCATGAGTGGGCATGAGAGCCAGAATGCCAGTTCAATGTTGTGATATGTAAGGTTTTAAAATTTGGAAAACAAAGATTGGATGTAGAATTTACTCTTGGTGGGGATATATTGTTGGAAGTGGAGGATATAAGAGATCTTGGGGTGATGGTGGATAAGGATATGAAATTTAGAGGACATATTGCCAAAATTGTGAGGACAACACAACGAATTCTGAGAATGATAAGAAGGACACTGACTTGTAGAAGTAAAGAGATTCTGGTTCCATTGTATAATGCTCTGGTTAGGCCACATATGGACTTCTATACACACATTTGGTCACCTGGTCTTTAAAAGGATGAAGAGATGTTGGGGAGGATCTAGAGGCGAATGACCAAAATAGTTTCTGATATCTGGAACGTTAAATATGAAGAAAGGTTGAGACAATGCAATTTGCAGAGTCTAGTGGATAGGAGAAAAAGTGGTGATATGTACTAGTTGGTAAGGGGTTGTTATAGGATTAACAATGAAGAGATTTTTCATAAAATGGTGGGAGAACAAGGGTCATACCCAGAAGCTATATAAGAAGGGTGTGAGCAAGGGAGTGAGAAGGCTTTTGCATAAAGAGTTGTGAATTATTGAATTGCACTGAGAGCATAATATCTGCAGAGAATTTGAATGTGTTTAAGGCATGGTAAGATGAGCTGTGTGTATGACAAAAGGGACCTCCTAGATGAGTCTGTGACTCCATGGGGTCTTAGGATAATGATGATCATAATAATAACAATGTTTACATGAATTTGGTTATTTGTCTTTCCTACTGAACTGTTGTTTATGGATAATTATATAAATTCACTCTTCATTATTATTATTATTATTATTATTATTACGGTTATCTCCATGGAGTCAGTAGACTCATCGCGGGAGACCCAAACTAGCAAAACAATATCTGTCATATCTCTTCTTGAATTCATTTACAGATGAAGAGCTCACAACAAAGTCAGGCAATGAATTCCACTCATTCACCACCCTCCAGGCAAAAAACCTTGTTCTGACACCTTTGTTAACAACAAACAAGAGGAAACACAACTACACTTTTCAGTTTTGTGAAATAGTGCAAAAACTGAAGATGAGATTAACGAACTCTAAAGTGTTAAAAACAGTTGGAAAAGAGTTCTGTTGTGTAATCAAGTAAAAGCAATGAAGTAAAATGTCCTTTCCAAGATAAGTGTCTCAAGAAATTCAAGTGATTGTGCTATAAAGATGAAGCTGCTTTTTATAATGTATGAAAATATCCTGGGTTGCCAACATTAACTCTAGATTATATATAAGCTTTATAACCAATATAAGCTTTCACAGAGTGGAGACATTTAGGTTTCGTGAGGCATCAAATACTCACAATTATGCTGTAACATAGACTTACCCAGAAATTTCTTTAAATTTACATGAAAAAACACAAGGAATAATTAATACTATTTATTTAAGGCCATATATTTCAGCCTGAATATTACAGGCCATCATCAGTGGCATAATAAAATAAAAATTAAACATAAATAATAAAATAAATAAAAATGATTACGTAATTTTAGCAGGAGACTTAAATACAAGAATCGGAAACACGAAAATGAATAATAATATAGGAATACATGGAGAACATACTCTAAACAGGAATGGTAAAAAATTGATTGACTTTGCAGTTTATAATAATCTAAAAATAATGAATTCCTTCTATAAACATAAAGACATACATAAATATACTAGGGCAGCAAGAGGATGGAAATCAATATTAGATTATTTTCTATTAAATGAAAAGACATCAAAATTTCCACTAGATGTTAGAGTTCACAGAGGATATGAAATAAGCAGTGACCACTTCCTTGTTAAAATAAAATTAAGATTATCACCTAAATGGCTACAAGTAACAAGAACAGAAAGAAAATTTGAAACATTTGTTTATAAAACTAGACTATTGAATGACACAAATGTACAATAGCTATATGAACAAAGAATTAACCAATATCTAGATAAAATAAAACAAAATGAAGAAATAGAAATAGAATGGCTTAATATAAAAAAACAATACTACATGCAGCAGCAAATGAAAGCTTAGGAAAAACCAAAAAATTTAATAAAACGAAAAAACTGAAGATCTGGGATGATACAATCAAAGAAATAATCAAAAAGAAAAAAAGAAGCTTATCACAAATGGTTAAGCAGTAAAAGATTAGAAGATGAAATAGAATATAAAAGAATAAACATAGCTGAAAGAGAAGTCAGAAAAAGACAGAGAATCATGGAACAAATTTGTTTCTAATTTAGAACATGATTTACATAAAATAAGATCCAATGTATATAAGATTCTGAAACACTTAAATGCAGATACCAAAGAAACCAAAATTAAACACCGAATTGAAATTAGAAGAATTTCTAAATTACTACACAGAATTGTGGACAGACAAATATTTTAAAAAAGACAACTGGCAAACAATTAACGAAAATGAAAAGGAAATAACTAAAGAAGAATTAGAACAGCCTGAAAGAAACAAGAAACAGAAAATCACCTGGAGAAGATAAGCTAGGTTCAAAACTATATAAATATGCAGGAACAAGATTCAAAGAAAGACTTATTTTTAAATAAAATTTATTCAATTGGATCCCCCCAATAGAATGGAAAAAAGCAATTGTGATTCCTATCTTTAAAAAAGGTAATAGAGATGACCCTAAAAACTATAGAGATATCAGTATACTAAATTCCTGTTACAAAATATATAGCAAAATCTTAAATAGCAAACTAATGAAATACTCCGAAAACTTTATTTTAGAAGTACAGAATGGATTTAGAAAAGGACGATCATGTATAGATCCAGCCTTTGGCCTAAAATTAATAATAGAGAAAAGAAGAGAATATAATTTAGAAACACATATTGCATTTATTGACTTTGAAAAAGCATTTGACAAAGTTAAAAGAAACATATTATTTAACATATTAAAAGAAAGAAAAATACCAAATAATATCCTAAAAGCTATCATAAGAATATATGAAAATCATCAAATACAAATAAGATTAAATCATGAGCTATCATATACGAGAGAGATACCAAGGAGTCCCACCCCACAGGGATGTCCCCTCTCAGCTATTCTTTTTAATGGCGAAGGTTGGTCGATTGGTAGAGCCTCTGCTACTAATGGCTCAGTTAAGTATGTTTGAGCGCGGTTAGTAGTTGGAAGGGGCCAATCGTTCGATGCTGTCGGCACACTCTCCCTCGATGAGTCTTTGGACTCCCTGGAGGTGTCAAAATAATAATAATAATAATAATAATAATAATAACAATAAAATGGAATAAAAATTTACATCAAGAAATTAAACTTTCTCCTACAGTGAACTTAAACACTCTCCTTTTTGCCGACGACCAAATAATAATTACAAATTCTGAAGAAAGATAACTCACAGAAAGCAATTTTAGATCTAAATGAGATAGCCAAAGATTATGGTATGATAATATCAACAGAAAAATCAAAAACTATAGCCTTTAAAGGACAAGATCCAGCAAGAACTAAAATAGTAATAGATAACAAGATCTTAGAACAGGTGAATTCATTTAACTACCTAGGATGTATGATCACTTATGAAAATGAAAAAGATATAAATGTAAAAATTGCAAAATATTTAAAAATAACAGGTGTAATTAATTCTATATTTAAACCAAACCTAGTTAAAAAACAAACCAGACTAAACGTATACAATACATTAGCCCTACCAGTCTTAATGTATGGAAGCGAAATCTGGACAATAAAACAAAAAGACAAACAAAGAATTCATAACAGCAGAAATGAAGTTTATGAGAAAAACTGCAAAGTATGCCCTATTTGATCACAAAAGAAACGAAGAAATTATGAAAAAATTAAACCAAGAACCAGTAATAGAAAAAATTAAAAAATATAAACATAAATGGATGGAACATGTTCAAAGAACGAAAACAGAAAAATTACCAAAACAAGCTTTAAAGTACAAGCCATTAGGAAAAAGAAATCCAGGACGTCCTCTTAAAAGATGACGTCTAAGGCCGGAACAGGCCATGCTAGGCCTAAATCCTTGATACACATGATGATGATCGTCATCAGTGACAACAATAGTTAACTAGAATGCAAACAACGGACTGATTTGAAAAAGTAATACCTGTGTGATGGTATACATAAAACAATGCAATGGTATAACTGAGGAAATATTGCAATATTAATTATTCATTAGTTATCTTAAAAAAAAAAGACTTCCTCTCTCTATCTCAGATATGGAAAAATCTTATTTTAATCACACATCAATATATATTTTTTTAAATAGTAATGAATAATTAATAATGCTATTTCCTCAGTTAAACCACTGTGCTTTTTTAACGTAAGAGCTGTGCGCTATATAACAGCGCACAGCTCTTACGTTTTCAAATCAATCCATTGTTCACATTCTGCTTTGTAATTAACTATTGTCACCATTGATTATTATTATTATTATTATTTTGACACCTCCAGGGAGTCCAAAGACTCATCGAGGGAGAGTGTGCCGACAGCATCGAACAATTGGCCGCCTTCCAACTACTAACCGCGCTCAAACTTACTTAATTGAGCCATTAGTAGCAGAGGCTCTACCAATCGACCAACCTTCGCTGACCTGGAATATTCAGGTTGAAATATATGGTCTTAAATAGTATTACTTATTCCTTATGTTTTTTTATGTTAATTTAAAGAAACCTCTCATAGCACCAATATCTCCAAAACAATAACTGACCAAAAATTATTATCCAGAAAACACACCTCTATCTGCCTGCAAAAAAGATGAATTCTGAACTGTGTGAACACCTGCAGTGCCTTTTTAATATAACCTATTATATGGTTAAATTCAGTGGTAAGGGGCTCGCGCAAGCCCTTTGTTAAAATTTTCTCAAATTTGCGAGCCCCTTATTCTTCTTGTTTACTTTTTTATTTTTTCCAAAAAAAAATTTTTTTTGGAAATATTAAGTGACAAACTCATATGGTAACCTAACAAAAATTAGTCTATTCGGCAGTGTATAGATTATTTGGAATTATTGTTTCAACTCCTCTATAATGAATGCACCCACATTTGAAAATAAAATAAGTCTTTACCCTTCTGCCTTCTGGTAGCCAATCGTATGGTAAAACCAGTAGCCAATCAAATGTTTTATAAAAGACTATAAAAGATTTCATTCTTATTATATTTTGATAGTTAAAAATGTTTTTCTTATGTAAGAAAAATTAACACAGTTGACTGTGTGCAAAATTTCATGTTTAGATCATGAAATATTTGTTTAAAAATGATAGCCTTTAGAGGTTGATTGTCCTCTCATACTTTTTGATTGGAATTTGTAAACAAGCTGTATTAATAAAGGTTTTGGTGTGAAATACAGCTTTTTTTTTTTTTTGTTTCGCTCGACGATGTGAGCCCTTTGTTAAAATTTCCATAGCTCACCACTGTTCAAAAAATTATGAAATGACTTCAAAAATTGAGAGCCCTACTAAATAAGAGATGCAGATACTCAGGTTCAGTAGCAGAACAGTGCCAAAATAACATGAACTGTAATGAATTAGTGTTAATTATTGCTTAGGTGATTAAACAATTAGTAGAAAAAAAAATCAATGAATTTAGCAGAATGAGTCTTCTAGATGCTATGCTTCTACAGAAGTTTAAATTAGGAGGAACTCATCCTTTATATGAAATACATAGATAAAAATAGGAACCTGAAAGAGCATTTGTTTCCATAATTTCTTTCAAAACTCAACAAATGCAGGGTACTCAGATACATGAGAGAGTGAAATGAGCAAGTTATTCTTGGCAAAAAGCTGATAAATTGGTTAGTATACACTGGATGAGATGGAGCTGGTAACATGCTGGGAAAAAATAATGGGCTAGTGGCAAAATTAAAGATGCCAAATCTTATGTCAACACACTGTATTACACATAATTTCAATCTGGCTGTTTTAAATTTTATTAAAGATGTTCCCTGTGTTGTTAGATAGGAAAGTGCAACAAATGAATTCTACAAGGAATAGCAAATATAAGGAATAGCAGTACTATAGCTTTACTGTAATCTGTATGTTGAAAGGAATGTGAAGATGGAGGAAGGAAGAACACTGCCCTCCATCTTCACATCCCTTTTAACATACATTACAGTAAAGCTATAGTACTGCTATTCCTTATATTTGGACATCTCAGAAAAACAGCTGAATTTTGAAAAAGAGATATAATCTCTGTACTGCTTTCAAATTGCCCTTATCCACTCTGCTAAAGACCAACTAACACCATCAGTTCCTGGTGTATACAAGGTTCTTTGCTTTTACAACTTATTGTTTTATGAACAAGCTAGAAGATCTGCCAACATTTGTCTTGAAGACTGTAAGAAATATATCTGTCACCAGAGTTAAGTTAATCGCGTCCAGGTGATTGTACCTTGACACCTTACATGACAAATGAAAAAAAAAAAACTATTTTTCATCAGAGTAAATTCAAGCATGAAAAACCTTTTTTTGAAATCAGCAGCAGATTTAAAAAACCAACTAAATATCATTAAATATGGCTGTATGAAACTTCTCAGAATTTGATAAACAGTAATTCTTAGCTTGGAGTGCCCTGTATATTCCTGTGAAAATGGAATTTTGCTTTCATAGTTCTAGGCTTAAGGCTTCTACTGGATATGCAAAATACAGCCTCTCTCTGTCAAGTCAGCCCTACCTTCCTGTAGTGTGACCTGTTTCTACAAAAGAGGCTCTGGCAAATCCAGCAAATATTCTTCACTATAAAAAAATATCTTTCTGGATGGAGGAAATGCCAGCTAGACCCATTAAGTGTAGATGACTTTCATCACCCAGCTTATTGGAAGCCTGAAGTGGCAGATGCCATGTTTGGTCTCCAGAGAAGGAATTTAGGCTTCTGTTCCCACCCTTCTTCTCCATGCAGTGTAAGCGAAACCCTTCAAGAGCATGTCAAACATACTTGAAAGATCCTAAACCTCCTCCATTTCAAGGGTACATCAGTAAAAATATTGATGGTGCTGCAGGCCTCCTTCTCACCTTATGTACCCACTTTATCCTTTCATCTAACCATAAATGAATTTAGGATGAATCAAATGAATACTGACAGTGATACTGTGACAAAAATCAATCTCCCTCTAAAACCAATCCCAACAAAAAAAAGACATATTCAATCTTGTGAATGTGACTTCATGGAGAGATTAAGAGCAGTTGATGATGGGGAGGAGAGACTGACTGTAAGTGAGCAAGAGGTGTTTGGGGAGTTGAGTAAACTAGATGTAAATAAGGCTGTGGGACTTGATAATATATCACCACGTATTCTGAAGGAGTGTGCCAGAGAGTTGACACCTGCCTTGACATATTTTTTAATACGAGTCTTGCACTTGGTCAAGTTCCTAAAGAGTGGAAGGAGGGCAAGATTGTGCCACTTCATAAAGGAGGTGATCGAACTCAAGCATCGAACTATAGGCCTATCTGTGTGTCAGGTGTTGTGGTTAAGTTGTTGGAGAAGCTTGTGAGAACTAGGATCCAGAGTTGGGTTGACAACAATGGTATAATCTTTGATGGACAGCATGGATTTGCTAAAGGGAGGTCATGTTTTAGTAATCTACTTACTTATTACAATAAAGTGACTGCTTCCTTGGACAGAGGAGAAGGATACACAGTAACATACTTGGATTTCGCAAAGGCTTTTGATAGAGTACCTCATGATAAGTTGACAGTCAAACTAGAGCAGATGGGGTTGGATATTATAGTGCATTGGATTGGAGACTGGCTATCTGATAGGTATCAACAAGTTGTGTATGGGGGTGCAATATCCAGGAAAAGGAAAGTCACTAGTGGAGTGCCTCAGGGGTCTGTTTTAGGGCCATTACTATTTAACTTATATATTAATGATATTGGTGAAGATTTGGATGGAGATATTCAGTTGTTTGCAGATGATGCAAAGTTGGGACGAACCATAAAGAGTAGTGAAGATGTTGTGGCCTTGCAAGAAGACTTGAATAAATTGAGTGATTGGGCAAGCAAATGGGGATGTGAGTTCAATGTTGCAAAATGTAAAGTTTTAAAATTTGGAAAACAAAGATGGGATGCAGAATTTATGCTTGGTGAGAATATATTGTTGGAAGTAGAGGAAATAAGATATCTGGGGGTGATAGTGGATAAGGATCTAAAATTTATTGGACACATCGCCAAAATTGTGAAGACAACACAAAGACTTCTGGGAATGATGCGGAGGACACTGACATGTAGAAGTAGGGAGATACTTGTTCCAATGTATAAGGCTTTGATTAGGCCACACTTGGACTATTGTGCCCAGATTTGGTCACCGGGTTTTCAGAAGGATGAAGAGATGTTGGAAAGGGTCCAAAGGCGACTGACTAAGGTAGTTTCTGACCTCTGGAATGTTGAGTATGAGGAAAGATTGAAAAGATGTAATTTGCAGAGTCTCGTGGAGAGAAGGAAGAGGGGAGATATGATAGAGACCTACAAGTTGGTAAGGGGTTGTTATAGGATCAATGGTGGAGAAGTTCTACAGAGAATAGTGGGAGATCAGGGGAGAACCAGAGGTCATCCCTGGAAACTGTATAAGGAGGGTGTGAGTAAGGGAGTGAGAGGCAGGTTTTTTTCGTGCAGAGTTGTGAGTGATTGGAATGCCTTGCCTGAGAGCGTGGTGTCTGCAAGTAGTTTGAATGTGTTTAAGACACGGTATGATGAGATGTGTGTGTGTAAGATAAAAGGACCTCCTAGATGAGTCTTTGACTCCATGAGGTCTTGTTTAATAATAATAAATAATAATAATAATATCATCATAACATGCAAATCACAATAAAAACTCACTTTCACATCCATGACATTAACACCAACATAAATGATATTCACCAGTCACTTGCAGCATCCAGACCAGACATCTTACTCTTCTGTGTGTGAACACGCATGCAAAACCATTTATAATAAAAACAAACTGGTTAATTACCTCCACGAGTTTGTTATGCTCTTCTGTTAAATACTTTACAGTTTCAGTCACTTTTCTATCTTCCTGTCGATCATCCATTTCATCCTTTATTGGCAGAAGACTCTATTCGATAAAAGTGTATAATTAATTAGTACATATTCAAATATTACTAAATGCACATACCATTCAAAACATCTGAAAAATTAGTCTATTACATACAAAACTGCTTAAAAACTGTAAAAATTATTAATTTTCACCACTGTGTAATATTGTACTATAGTTTATTCTCACTATAACAAACTTATTCGGGACCAAATTAAAAAAAAAAAAAAGTCTACTACAGTAAAATTCCTCTGGCATAGCACCACAGTTTGATGCTATGCTAAATGAACTCGATGCTTACCAATATTAATTTGTCCAAAAATGTTCGATGAGGTTGAGGTCTAGAGGTTTGAGCCAGCCAGTTCAACACTTCAACATTGTTTTGTGGAAACTATTCTCAGACATGCAGTACAATATAACATGGAGCATTGTTGTGCTGAAATGTGCGAAGGTTTATTCAACTTATCAATATTTCACAGGTTTTCTACCCAGCATCTTCAGAGCACAAATTATAACTGTGACAAGCAAAAGCACTGAACTAAATGATTATGAAAAACATCAGTTCTGTTTCAGTTACGATTTGAAATAATTGTTGCACTGAACTAAATAACTATGGAAATGATGAAACAATTTGAATTGTTTTCCACAACTATTTAGCTCAGTACTATGTGCTTGACACAGTTCTATTTGTGCTTTGAAGATTTGGGTGTCAATGTAGTGTGGTGAGTGAACGTAGCAGTATATTTGAGCTGAGATAAAAAAAGTGTGTTTAAATAGTGTATAGGGTGACTTTTTATCATATAATTATGCTTCATTTTTTAATGCCAAATACAAGTGTTCTTCACTGTTGTTGTTGGAATTTTGTTTATTTGTGTTTTTGCTACTTGCTTGGTCCTACTGCTTCTGCTTTCTGAAAATTGCATCCATAAAGAAGTGCACATCAGTAACATGGAAAACTTTGGCACAAAGATCGAGTTCTGCCCAGGGTTTTTTCCCAGTGTATGCACTGCAAAAATTGCTTCATATAAGCATGAAAAATGCAAAAATTTGTAGACAGTTGGAGTGAAAAAAAAAAAAAAGAATGAAAGCATTAATGTATGTGAAAAGTGTATTGATACAGTAGAGCATTCAGAAATGGGAGCTAGAGTCAAGAACTTAATAGAACAGCTTAGGCAAGAGTTGGTGAAAATGAAAAGTGAAATGAAGCTTCCGGAAGATGAGATTAAACACCTAAAGAACAGAGTGACTAATATGAATGAGGAAGAAGTTAGCATTACAAAGATTCAAAGGATAATTGTATATCATTATATGAGGACTTGATCATTAGAGGAATGATGACTAATAAAGTACGCAAACGATGCTTTCCTGGTGGAAAATAGTGAAACAAATAACTGATGCTTTACAGAGAAGGAAAGAGAAAGCATCAGAATTAGTGGGGCACAAATGACTAAATTGGTGAAAAAAGTAATGTTGATAGAAATTTCTCGAAGTTGTTGCAGGAGGTAAAGGATAATAGTGTTTTTAGAAAAGTCATTAGTGTGTTGCCCAGATATGACTACTGTCATATCTGGGAAACAGTTCAGAAGAGCAGAAATCATGAATAGCAAGATGGCTGAATTGTATGAGGCAAAGGGGAGTTCACAGTTTGCGAATCTGTAGAGTGGATGTGAAAGAAAGTTGGAATGGTTTAAAGTTGATGGACTGCATTTGAATAGATTTGGCATTCAGCATTTAGAACAACTATTTTTTACTGAGTAGGCACAGAATCAAGAAG
This sequence comes from Typopeltis vanoorti, assembly GCF_054136105.1. NCBI lineage: Eukaryota > Metazoa > Arthropoda > Arachnida > Uropygi > Thelyphonidae > Typopeltis > Typopeltis vanoorti. The sequence continues at coordinate 80,266,514 of NC_143565.1, forward strand.
TTAATTTTGCTAATGATTAAAGGGTACTTATGAAGCAGAACAGCACAGCTAAATGGGTTGTACAACAAGAGGAAGATGCATATGAGGTTGTAGATATCATTGTGGCAGCACAAGGTGATGGAATGCATAAAAATGAGGATAAGACAGGTATGAATGACAATCAGAGTCAGGTTCAGGTAAATGGGAATGGTTAGACCAAAGAGAGAGAAAGAGGTGTGGTATGGCAGCTAGAGAATGGTCTCAAAGATGCAGGATTGTTATGTTTATATACAAATGTAAGGAGTATTCAAAATAAGAGAGCTGAGTTTGTTGCATTGATTGAGTCAGTATGCACAAAGATAACTGGTATAAGTGAAACTTGGTTGTCTGAGGATGATGTGATGTTGAGAACAGAAATGAAAGGATATACAATTTTCCAGAAGAATGGGAAGGTGAAAAGAGAGGGGGGGGGGGTGCTGTTAATGACTGCAGAGAAATTGTGTCCAAAAGTGTGAAAGTTGATAGTATGTGTGCGGATTTTGGATCTGTATGGTGTGAAGCTGAAATTAAGGCTGGCATATCTGATAGGATGCTGTTATAGGTTAAGGAATATATAGAATGCTGTTGTTGTTATGAGCCATCGTCATTTTTGACTCTTGGTGATCTTGTGAATAAAGGCTCTTCATCCCAATCGGCCTCTTGTTTTTCTTTCAGCGATTGTAGATTGCTGAAAGAAAATAACTTCCAAGTTCAAGTTGATAAGTTCCTTTTATGTTGTCCATTCAACTCTTTTGCGATCTTCCTCTCCTTTTCATTTCCACAATCTTCTGCAACATAACTTCCTTTTTTATTGATTCATCTGCTAGCATAATATGTGCAAAGTACATTAACTTCTGTTTAGCAATCATCTTACAAGGAGCATTCTGTCTTTATACTCTCTAAAATCTTCTTATTAGTCATTCTAGCAGTCCATGGGATTCTTAATAGTCTCCTCCAGGCACATAATTCAAATGAATCAATTCTGCATTGTCTTTCTTCTTAATAATTTTTCACATCCATACATCTACTGGAAATACCACTACTTTGACAACTTTAACTTTCATCGCCTTACTCACACCTCTATCTCTTATAATTTTTGTCAGGTTTAACATAGCTTTTTTCCATGATTATCCTTCTTTTAATTTCCTCTTCATATTTACCATCATTTCTTATTCCGGACCTCGGTAACTCATAACTTTCAAAGATCTCTATTCATCTCCCTCTATCATAAATTCATCTAAATTGCCAGAAGCCATCACTTATACTTTGCTGACATTTAAATTAAGCCTGGCTTTGTTACTTCCATCTTAACCAATAAAATCAACTGCTCCACATTATCTTTAGTTTCTGTTATGAGAGTTGTATCATCTGCAGATCTTAAATTATTTATTTTTCTGCCACCAATCTTAATTCAAGCTGGGTCTTGGTCTAAGCTAGAAATTCTCATAATATACTCACAATAAATATTAAAAAGATAAGGTGACAGCTCTCATATTAACAGAATTAGATGTTCAGGTATTCTTATTGATCTCATTACAATCCACAGTGTTGAGATCCACAGAATCAAAGGTTTTCTTATAATCAATAAAACAGATAAATACTTCCCTCTGAAATTCTCTTATTCTTTCCATAATCCACTTCATGTTTGCTATTTGGTCTCTAGTGCCAGTATAACAGAATTGGAAGTGAAAGAATCATAGGTGTATCAGGTGTTAGATGCTAATAAGGCTGTGGGAATGGATGAGATATCACCATATATTCTTAAGGATGTACACAACAGTTAGCTTGCCCTTGACATGGTCATTTAATGAAAGCCTTGCAGTGAGTGAGGTTTCTAAGGAATGGGTTTTGTTTTTGGGTCCCTGCTGTTTAATTTGTTTGTAAATTATATATCACGTGGACTCACAGAAGATCTTCAGTTGTTTGCTGATGATGCAAAGTTAGGAAGAATTATAAGTAGCACTGCCGATGTTAATTCCCTGCAGGAAGATTTCAGTAGATTTTTTTGACTTGTACAAAGTAGTGGGGTGGTAGTTTTAATATTAATAAGTGCAAGTTGTTGCATTTTGTAGTGCAGAAATATAAGGCCATGAACTTTACTGATGGTGCTGTACTGCAGGAAGTGAATTGGATTTGGGAGTGATGTCTGACAGTAGATTGAAGTTTAGAGACTATATTGCAAGTGTTGCAAGGACTGCACATCACAGTGTCACTATGATAAGTACTCTAACATGTAGGGATGAAGAGGTGGTTGTGCCACTGTATAAAGCACTGGTCAGACCACACTTGGACTATTGTACTCAGATTTGGTCACCTAGTTTTCAGTGTGATGTGGAAACATTGGTGAGGGTCCAGAGTCAAGTGACTAAAACAATATCAGGACTCTAGAATGCTGGCTATGGAAATAGGGTGAAGAAATGTGGATTGCAGAGGTTGGTGAATATAAGGAAAAGAGGTGATATGATAGAGATGTTTAAGTTAGTGAGGGGATTTTATCAGATTAATCCAGAGGTGATTATAAAAAGAGTCAAAGGCAAGAGGGGAAGAACCAGAGGCCATCCCTGGTATGTAAGAGTGTAATGAAGGGGGGGGGGTGAGGAGTAAATTTTTTACATCGAAAAGATCAGTGAATGAAAAAATGACTGGAATATGTTGTTAATGCAGCGCTAGTTAAGGATTTTAAGAATCATATGATAAATATGTTGTCAGTTGAATGAATCTCCTAATGAGTCTGCCAACTCCATGAAGGATGTGATAATAATGAATGAGAGTGAGAGCAGAAGTATGAAAGATAAGATTAGGATAATGGAAGAGATAAATGCAAGGCGAATCAGAGTAGGAGAGAGAGAGAATTTAGGGAGTATGAGTGAGAGGTATGGGGGTGCTAGAAGAGGAGAGAATGGAAACAGTAGAAGAGAGGGAATGAGAGAGAGGTATGGGAATGCTAGCAGACGAGAGGATGGAAACAGTAGGAGAGATGGAATGAGAGAGAGATATGGAAATGCTAGAAGAGGAGAGAATGGAAACGGTAGGAGAGATGGAATGAGAGAGAGGTATGGGAATGCTAGAAGACGAGCGGATGGAAACAGTAGTAGGAGAGACAGAATGAAAGAGGGATATGGAAGTGCTAGAAGTGGAGAAAATGGAAACAGTAGGAGAGAGGGAATGAGAGAGATGTATGGGAGTGCTAGAAGAGGAGAGAATGGAAACAGTAGAAGAGAGAGGTATGGGAATGAAAGAAGAGGAGAGAATGGAAACAATAGGAGCGAGGGAATGGTAAGAGGTATAATGTATGGCGACTCAATGATCCGTGGTGTTCAAGATAGGATGCGTGAGGAGTGTTTGCCAGGAGGAACAATAGAAAGGGTGGCTATGGCAATTAAGAGAGGTGAAAGGGTGGATGAGATGATTGTGATGGTAGGAACGAATGACTTGAGTGGTAATGTAAGTCAGGCAGCGAGAGATATGAGATTTTTGCTTGAGACTGTACGGAAGAAGACAGAGAGAGGAAAAATAGTGTGCGTGTTGCCTAGGTATGATAATGATGAGCTGAGCAGAAGAGCGGTGATATTGAATGGCATAATAGCGAGAATCTGTGACAAGAGAGGACTGGTATATGTGGATGCTTGGAGTGCGTTTGAAGAAAGAGAGGAGTTGTATGTGAGAGACCGTTTACATTTGAATGAGGAAGGACGTAGGCATCTGGAGAGATTGCTGTTCTGAACGAGTCAGTGTGTCCCAGGGAGGATGATAGCAGGGGTGGCCTCTTGTGGGAATGGATACTTGGGAGAAGGGAGACAATGTCAGGTAACACTGAGCCCAGTGGAGTCCAGAAGGGATAATGCTGGGTATAGAAACAATGGCATTTATATGCTGTATACTAATGCCAGGAGTATCCGGAATAAGGGAGAGGAATTGGTGGCGCAGATAGCATCAGCCTGGCCAAAAATTATTGCGATCACTGAGACGTGGTTGACAGAAGGGGATATAACAACAGGAATAGAAGTCGCTGGGTATAGCATTTTTCGTCAGGATAGGAGGGGAAAGCGTGGTGGTGGGGTACTGCTTATGATAAGTGATGACCTATGTCCTCTAAGAGTGGAGAATTTGGAAGGAAGTGAGACAAATGATTTTGAGAGCATATAGTGTGAGGTAGAGGTAGGCAAGACAGGATATTTAGTGGGGTGTTGCTACAGACCCAGGAGCACAGAGGATGGGGACCAGGAGATGTTTAGACAGCTAAGTTTGGCAAGTGCAAGAAGAATGATTGTTATGGGAGATTTTAATTTCAGTAGTATAAATTGGAGAGAGGAAGATGCATGTAGCAATAGGGGAATGGAATTTCTAGAATTCTTGAGGGACAAATGTCTTAGGCAACATGTAACAGAGGGAACAAGAGGTTCAAAAATTTTGGATTTGGTTATAGCATCAGAAGAGTTGATAATAACTGAGTTGACGTCTCTCCCACCAGTTGGAGAGAGTGACCATATGGTGTTGACTTGGAAAATGAATAGACATGCAGGAGTATCAAAGAGACGGCAACTTATGTGGAATTATAAGGCAGGTGATTATAATAGTCTTAGACGTCAACTTCGGGAAGTTTCATGGAGGGAGGAATTGGAAGGCCGGGATATCACCAGTGCGTGGGAAATTGTGAAAGAATATTTGTTATCAGCAATGGTAAGTTGTATACCACGAGTGAAGAAGAGGACAATTTGGAGTAAAGTGGATGACAAACAATATTAAACAGGAATTGCATGTGAAAAAGAGGCTATGGAAGAGATATAAGGAGACAGGTGAAGAGATGCATGAGGAATATAAGACACAGGCCAGAAGAGTGACTAGTGTGGTAAGGAAAGCGAAACTGGAATATGAGAGGAGATTGGCCCTAAGATCCAAAGAAAATCCTAGGGAATTTTTTAGCTATGTGGCCAGTAGGAGGAGAAATGACTGTGGAAGAATGATATTGTGGGATAAAAATGGGAATAGAGTGACTGATGCAGAGGACATAGTGGAATTGTTCAATGAACACTTTATTGGAGTATTTCATCCTAGAGGAGTCAGTTTTAATGCTAGAGGGATAGGACTGGTACGAGGTCTGGAGGTACAGGAGGAGAGTGTGTTTCAGATACTGAGTACTCTGGATGTCAGTAAAGCTGTGGGACTGGATGGTATTTCGCCACGAGTTTTGAGAGAATGTGCTAGGGAATTGACAGTACCATTAACGTGGCTTTTCAATGAAAGTCTGGCTTTGGCAAAGGTGCCCAGGGAATGGAAGGAAGGTAAGATAGTGCCATTGCATAAGGGTGGTAACAGACTGGAAGTGTCTAATTATAGGCCAGTCTGTGTGTCATCAGTAGTTGTTAAGATCTTGGAGAAAGTAGTGAGGGACCGTGTACAGCATTGGGCAGATGAGGGTAATGTTATCTGTGAGAATCATCATGGATTTGGGAAAGGACGCTCTTGTTTTAGCAATATGCTAGTCTTTTATAATAAAGTTACAAAAACATTAGATGAGGGAAAGGCATATACTGCAATTTTCTTAGACTTGGCAAAGGCATTTGACAGGGTGCCACATGATAAGCTGATATTTAAGTTGCAGCACATGGGTCTGGATGTCAGATTGGTCAACTGGATTCAGGATTGGCTGTCTGATAGGTATCAGAGAGTTGTGCATGGTGGAGCAGTTTCCAGGAGGCAGAGGGTTACAAGTGGGGTCCCACAGGGCTCAGTACTAGGACCTATATTGTTTAACCTTTATATCAATGACATAGCCAGTGGATTGCAGGGGGATATTCAGTTGTTTGCAGATGATGCGAAGCTGGGAAGGATTATTAGTAATAGTGCAGATGTGGTAGCCCTGTAAGAGGATTTAAATAAGCTAGATAGATGGGCAAATGAATGGGGGTATCGCTTTAATGCAGAAAAATGTAAGGTCTTGAGGTTTGGGAAACATCGATGGGATGCTGCATACTCTATGGGAGGAGTTATACTGGAGGAAGTAGGGGAGACAAGAGATCTGGGGTTGATGATTGATAGAAACCTGAAGTTTAGGGGACATATTGCAAAGGTGGTGAAGGTAACACAGAGGATTGCTGCTATTATGAGAAGGACACTGACCTGCAGAGATAAGAGGGTTATCATTCCGTTGTATAAGTCTCTGATCAGACCACACTTGGACTATTGTTCTCAGATTTGGTCCCCAGGATTTGAAGGGGATAAATTAACTGTGGAAAGGATACAAAGACGGATGACAAAGATGGTTTCAGGACTGTACAAGGATAGTTATGAGGATCGGCTGAGAGAATGTGGACTGCAGAGTTTGAGGGATAGAAGAAGGAGAGGTGATATGATTGAGACTTTTAAACTGTTGAGAGGTGGTTACAGGGTTGACACTGGGGAGTTCTTTCGCTTGGTTGATCAGCGGGAAGGAGTGATGACAAGAGGCCATCCGTGGAAGTTACGAAAGGAAACTGTGAGCAAGAGGGTAAGGAGTGGTTTCTTTGTGTGGAGGGTGGTTGAGCCGTGGAATGCATTGCCTGATGGAGTGGTGGGAGCGAGAACGGTCAGTGAGTTTAAAGAGTGGTATGATAGACTTTGTGTTTCTCAGGGGGGGGACCTCCCCTCAGTGAGTCTTGACAGACTTTATGTCTTAGGAAGGACCTCCCTCGATGAGTCTTTTGACTCCTTGGAGGCCTGAATAATAATAATAATAATAATAATAATAATAATAATAAATAATAATAAAGGTTAAAAATATAGCAAAATAATATTAAGTTAGATAAACGTATTATTTCCTCTCTTGGTGCTGTTTATACCACAGAGCACTATTATGAATATTCACAATGTCTAAGCTTTACCATACATATGGAAGAATACTGTTGAATATCTGACTGCATCAACATGATCATTTCTTCATTTTCGAACAACTTATTGTCGAGAAGCTACATTTTTTTTTGCATTTAAGTTTAATCAACAGACACTAACACAAAAGATCAACTGAAGTTAAAAATGATGAAGATAGCTTAAAGCAAATATTAAGCCTTTAACATATAGGAAACAGTCACAAAGTGTCATTATATTTGCTTTATTTTGATATATATGATTGAATGTAACATTTCAAGTACAATTTTTAATTTCTTTTAACTTCTGTAAAAGTTACCCTACATTTTTTCTAAATATAAATAGTAGAAACATTCTGTTCAAACTTTCACAATTTTTAAATATATTATAAAATCTAAAAATGTTTTCATTCAATTCTAATTCATTACATTGTATTTTCCTAATCTTACTACAGTTCTGATAAATGTGATATGCATATCTATGTACAGTCTGATGAAATCTTAGTTAAATATTTTGCCTACCAATCAAAAAAAATAGTTTCTGATCTTTTTTCATTATCAAAATTTGGTAAGGGGATTTCAAGTTTGTTATAAGAAATGAGAAGTTTGTTACAGTGAGAGTTAACATTACATAAAGTGAAGAGCAAGGGGAAGAGAATGAGAGCCTTCTATCCTTGGAACCTGTATACGACTGGAATGATGAAGAAGAAAATGACAGTAGATTTGTTTCACATTGAGAGTGGTGAACAAATGAAACATGTTTCCAGAGTGTGTTGTGAATGCCAGGTGTGAATAAGCTTAATCAACAACAACATATATGATACTGAGCATTAAGCTCAACATATGATGCTTTAGCACTGGCGAAAATATCAGTATTGTGATATTAGATATCCGTTATTCTTTTATCATCAAACAGTATTTTGAAACTTTTAACTATATTATAATACTATTAGAGTTTTAAAATTATACTTAGCTATGAAAGAATAATGGACATTTAGTATCTTCTCTCTCTTTCTCTCTGAGTACCTTATTATGCCAAAGTGAAGCAAAAGAAAAGATTGAAGAAAGAGCATTTTAGGTTCTTCCCTCAATGTTTGCAAATACAATAAGTGACAAATATATCTAATATATACTACATTATACCCAACAATGTACTACATCTTAAATTAAAAACTATGAAATCAAAGGATAATAAAGATCCATTACTGTTTTATAGTCAAGAGGCAAAACAATGTTTGCTTTTGAAAATTAAGTTCCTAAAGTTACTGAAAAGCTAAGGGAATATATTCAGTACAAGAGTTGTCTTGGTATTACACACCACTCTTAAAATATGATAAACTCTAACCAGAAATCCAAACTGTCATCATTTATGTGTGCTTCTGATTAAGGGATTCACTGGTTTATTGACTTTAGAACTGTTCACCCTCATCAAAGACCAAGCAGAAACCCTCCAAAGGCTTTATCATCACTTATGTGAATCCCAACCACAAGATGTCAAAAACAATAACACATTAGTACTGTAGGAGGACTAAGGATTTGATATCTGATGCCTGCCATTTTAGGTGGTAATGAATTTCATGGTTCAGTGTGAGACTACACCACAATCAGCTCTGTTTATAGGCCTAAAATAGACTGAATATAGAACTTTTTCAAGCTACTTTAGGTCAATATCAGGTGATGAAATTCATCCACCAGCTCAAGAACCTTTACACGGTCATAGTGCTCTCCAGACTGCAGTTAGAAAGCAGATATACTGGCTATTTGTCAAAAATAAAATAAAATAAAAATAAATAAAATAAATACATAAATAATAATAATGGATATTTATTTGTGATTAATAAATAATCATTCCACTGTGGCATACATGTTTCATATAAATATTTATATTTAGACTTACAGGTGTCTCTTTATAAGAAAAAAAAAATTGACCTTTCAGCTTCCTATATGTTAATTATTTTCAAAGCTAAGATAATGTTTATTAGACACTCATATTCACAAGAATATAATAATTTTATTATTTTATTACTGCAAATATTTCAAAAAGAAACAAACTAGTCATCATCAGCGCATCAGCAGAATCACAAGGTGAAGCTAGAACAAAGGATTTAATCCTATTTACAGAGCTGGACCATGTACTAGTTGTCACCTAGTGGATGGTTACAATAAAATAAGATAACAATAAAAAATCTAAATTTAAAATTAAGTGATTTGAAATAAAATAAAATTTAATTAGATAACAAAATGACACGTTATATTAAATTTAGAAATTGATTAATTAATTAGAGAGGGTGGAAGGATGCATTATTGCTTACCATTTATGAGGATAAGACTCTCCCAAAATCTTCACAACAGAGAGACAATCATTCCAATTTAAATTTGAACAGTGTAGCAGCAGTTTAGGAAAAAGTAGAAAGAATTTAAATACTATTATTATTATTATGTGACACCTCCAGGGAGTCCAAAGACTCATCGAGGGAGAGTGTGCCAACAGCATCGAATGATTGACCCCTTTCCAACTACTAACCCTGCTCAAACTTGCTTAACTTTTTGCGTGAGCCATTAGGAGCAGAGGCTCTACCAACAGACCAACCTTTGATATGCAAAACTATATGCAAAACAAGTGCCCTTAATGGAGCTGCACCATATTTCAGAGAAACTCCTCATCAGTTGTGATAATGAGTCAAGTATTTTAGACCATCTTCTGATAACATGGCCACTAATCCATATACCACTGCTGGATAAACTGTTCGAGCCAACATTTGGCACATTGCACTGTCTTACTACAGGTGGTGTTTCAACATAATTTGAGCAAAAAGATAAAAAAATTTAGGTGGACTGTGTAGAGTCTAACCTCAATCTAATAAAACACTTTTGGGATGAAATGGAGGTCAGATATGGTTAGAAATGGAGGTAATGCACTTGAGCATTCCCCAGGCATCCATCATACCTGCAGCTGCCCATTCAATCAGAAAATAACTTACTATGTGTCATCATTGCTCCATATCACAGACTTCTAATACTTTACAGACTGGCCATAATATTTTTAACAACACAATCCATGCTAATGACCCAATGCTGGCTTATGTGCAGTTGCCCTTCTGTGAAAACCAAGACTGTGTTCCTCCACATAGTGACCTACTACCTGAATCTTGTATTCTCTTTTTGAAATCCTGGTTAATTACTTCCACACCAGCCGGTCAAGATTTCTATACCACAATTATGAGCTCTCTGCTTGCTGATGTTAGCTTCCTGTATTTCTTGGTTGAGGTGGTTGATCTCATTTCCATTGGCTGATAATACTGCCTACAATGAGTTTGTGTGATGGTATTTTATCAATGTCATGTATGGATAGGTCACTAACGCAGCATCTTATGATAACACCCGCTTTGAAATCCTAAGCTATGTAGGAGTTTGACAAACAAATACAAAAAAGGAATATTATGAAATTGGCAAAGTGTTCTCAGGTCACAAGGGAAAAAAATTACAGAGCCATTAACAGAAAAAAAAAGAATTAAAAACAATCAAGATGACAAAAAATTAGATAATCATATTCTGGATGTATAGAGTATTGACTTCAAAACATTATAATAATGAAGCAAAAACAATAATTAAACAAGAGAGCATATGCAGTAGGCCCTCGATTTGATGGATCCAGATTTAAAGGATTTCGAATTTAACAGACAAAAATTTCGGTCCTAAAAGAAATTTTTTTATTCGCAAATAAAGCATGCTAAAAGAATGGTTCAATGAATCAGCATTATCTTTTCATGCATCCAATGTTGGGCTTGAGGTATTATACTTTTGGGTTGTTTTTGTGTTTTATATAATTGTGATTTTTACAATATTCATCAAAAATGTTAAATATTTACAATTTGTCGATATTTTACAAAATTCTCAATATTTGTCTATCATTATGGCCTCGCAGGATAAAGAAGTAAAGTGTAAACGTGCTAACTTGGGTGTTGCACAAAAACTAGAAGATTGAGAAGCTTGAAGGTTCAAGCTTCTTGAACCATTGCATGTGTGCAAGATTTATTGAGTCAAAAAGCAAATAGTTTCAGATGTTCAAAAAAATAAAAAACTTAAGGAGTTAGCATTGAAATACAGTGTAGATGGTTGTTCTCAGACTACTTTCTACAGTTGTAGTAGAAAACATGAAAATGGCTGAAGATAAAAATCTAGAGGAAGCATTGTACAAGTGGTTTGTTCAGCAACAGCACCCAGGTGGTGGTGTTGCTGTTAGAGATGTTGAGTTAAAAGTCAGCTGCTGAAAAGCTTGCCAAGTGCCTAAAATTTCAGGGGAGTATTGGTTGACTGTGACATTTTAAAAAGCACCACAGCATTGTTAATAAAAGAACCTATGGTGAATCTTTAGGTGCAGAAGAAGAACAAGATGAACCTTTCAGAAAATATCTAAATGACGTCATCAAAAATGAGGGTCTCATTTTATCATGACTTTATAATGTTGACAATACTGGGCTTTTTTTTATTGTGCTGTTCCTAAAAATACCCAGGATTACTAGCACGAAACAAGCACCTATGGTCATACACTACAAAAGGAGCGAATTTCAGTTTTATTTTAAGCAAATGCTGACGGTATGCATTGGATTGAGCCTATGGTAGTTAGTAAGGCAAAAAAAAAAAAAAAACCATCATCATCATCAAATTTCTGATATGTATCCTCAAGGTTAGTACAGGATATGATAATAATACATGAAAAATTTACATCATCACTAACTTCCTATCTACAATTTTCCTCCAAATCAATCTGTTAGCTGTTAAGAACTCCAACATTATCTTCTAAGGCATTCTTTACCATATCAATCCATCTATATCTTGGTCTTCCTCTGGATCTTTTTCCTGCCAACCTGGCAGAGAACACTTATTTTGCTAATCTTTCCTCTCCCATTCCCATTCCGTTTAAGTGATCATACCACCTGAGTTTAGCTCTGCTAACACATTCCTGGATGCTGACAATGTCGAGTTCTTTCCCAATATCCTCATTTTTAATATGATATTGCCATTGATATCATCTGTTCATGCTCTAATCTTTCTCAGGACTCACATATCTGTGGTCTCCAGTCTTTGGTTAAGTGTTTTATTTCTAACCCAGTTCTCACATCCATAAGTTAAAATTGGTTTGAACACTGTCTTGTATACAACTAATTTAGTGTTTTGACTAATTTCTCTCTTATTCCATATGAATTTATTCAGTTGACTTCCTACCATACCAGCTTTGTTGATTCTGTTGTCTATTTCCATATTTAATTTACCACCTTCACTAAAAATTGTGCCTAAGTAGCTGAAATGTTTTACATGTTCTATAGGTTCTCCATTCACAATGCAGTTCGTGATTTCAATACTTCTGCCTATTTTATTGTCTTTGAATTGTTATTGCTGACCTTAATATCAAATCTATTACAACAGTTATTCATTTAGTCAGGGAATCTTGGAGACTTGTACTGGATTTATTTAGCAGTATAACATCATCTGCATAAAGTAAAGAGCTGAGATTAACATCTCCAATTTTGATATCAGGTTTAATTTAATACCACTTTCTTCATAATGTGATCCATATAGATAATGAATAACAGAGGGGGATAATGTACATCCTTGTATGACACCAGATTTAACATTAAACTATCTTCCTGTACTCATTACTTTTCTGACCTGAACTTTACATATTTTATAACTCCTCTCATTCCGTATTCTCACGATGTTCTTTCCACATCATCTTCTTCTTCATGTGGATCTCTTGCTTAATAAGGTTGAACATCGATTTCACTCCCAACCTATTTATTCTTCGAACACTAGGGATACATTCAGATACCACCTCATTTAAGCACTTTTTCAAAGATTCCCATGCATTGCTGACATTTTACCATTCAGTAACTGATACCATGGGACCAAAGATAGTATTTCCTAAGTTGATCATAATTTTCAGCTTTGTAGTTCAGCATGTAACCTGTTTCAATCGGAGCATTTAATCTCCGTCAAGAATATGGCTGTTTCAGTGATCACCAACTGGTGGTCACTGTCAATGTGGCTATTTTACCACCTGGTGGTCACTGAATATGACTATTTTACCACCAACTGGTGATCACTGTCACTAATTGGTGACAATGATCACCAGTTGGTGGTAAAATAGCTATATTCTTGACAGAGACCCTTCTGATGCTATGAGCAATCCTTTGGCCTTGAGTTCCTTCTTTCACATGCTGCTTGAGAAAGTCGTCTTGCGACAATTCAATAAATTCCTCTTCTTTCTTATCATGAGATTTCTCTTCTACCCAATCAATGTCTGGAAAATTAAAGTCGCCCATAACGATCGTTCGTTTTGTACCCATAAGGCTAAATTGGCGATGCATTTCTTCGTCCCCAGCAACTGAGCCACCAGGTCTGTAGCAACACCCCACCATATATTTCATTCTGTTAATCTCCACTTCACACCAGATTCAAACTCACCGCTACATGGGACATTGTTGCCATCTTTGTTTTCTTGTGTTTTTACCCTAACTGGACTTAAGTCATCTGATATCATGAGTAGCACTCCTCCTCCTCCTCTCTTGCGGTTCCTAAAAATAGTATATCCATTACACTCGATCCCACTTACCATATCTGATTCTGACAGCCAGGTTTTACTAATGCCAACAATCTTAGGCCACATCGTATTCAATGAAGCAACAAACTCAACCCCTTTGTTTCTAATGCTCCTGGCTTTTGTGTATAGACATAATAAATTACCACCTAGCCTATTCTTATGATTAGATATGCAATCTATTTAGACTTGTTCTAGAATTTTCTTTTTTCCCTGAGAAATTAGAATATAATTGAGAGCGATGTATTTCTTAATTGTCCTTGGGCTTGAATAACTGAAACGTGTTTCATAGGACCAATCCACCTTTTGCGATATTCAGATACCAAGGTTATTGATCAATGGTTCAGACTGAGATTGCTAGTCATGGTACCAAATATTCTCATTACTTCATGTATTTTGGACAATTCCCAAACTCCTTGTTGAACTTATTCTATGAAGATCTGTCTTTCGCATTTCACCACGATGCTCTTCTGCCCATAAAGTCAGATTTTGTTGGGAAAGGAAGTGCATTAAATGGTTACCTATTCCAACAGAAATCTATTGTAAATTAGGTGGTTTATTGCGAAAATGTTTCGCAATAAACCACCGATGCTGTTATTTGAGAAATAATGTTCAAAATTGTAAAAATGTTTCTATTTTGAAGTAAAAAGCCTGTAACCTAGATAAAAGCAATAAAATGATGAATAAAATCCATTCTTAAAACGAATTAAGTTAGGCTATTTGCTTCTAACGTTTATTTTGTCTGTTTTGTGGAGTGTAACCTCGATTGTCGCTGTATAAGTGGGTAGCTTGCTTTAACTGCGAAGTCCATAGAAAGCTTTTTTACACCCAGGATTTTTACAGAGATATTTAATTTTAAAAGTTTAAATTGCTTAAATTATTTTCTAAACATAAACATCCCACTTTGAATACTTAGCAAAAAAAAAAAAAAAAAAAAAGGTTATATCACTTCTATGCAAAGGTCAAGTGAAATGAATCATAATTTTTCATTCAGCTAACGCCTTTTTTTTTTTTTTTTTTTTTTTTTTTCCGTATACGGGGAGTAGGCGAGGCCATTTAGCCCTATCTAACTTTTGGAGACTGAGTGGGCAGTTCAATCTCCACTGGTACCCAATCAGAGACAGATGGCCCAAAGCTATCACTAATTAAGCGGTACGCAGTGAAGAGAGACGGCTCAAATGTGCCGCCATCTCGTGGTCGCTAACCCTAACACAATATATTTAATGTCTGAAATAATGTGGGTTCTACGGTCGATTTTCTTGAATTTACAGGACGAAAAACCCGAGTTTCCGGGAGGAAAAACCTGCTTGCCCGTGCCAGAGATCGACTAACTCGGGAACCGGTCGAAAAAAAAAAAGGCTTAGAAAAATTTCCTCTAGTCGCCGACTAGACTCGAAACCAAGACTTCTTTCGTGCGGCCAAGCGCCGTGGTTGGCAAACGCCACATCCACTGAGCTTTTTTTTTTTTTTTTTTTTTTTTTTTTTTTTTTTAAACAACTTTATTATAAACTTTTGCAATTATTTACATCATAATGAATTCTATATACAATATATACATTTGTTATACCATTACTTCAATAGAAGTTTCATTTTATATTATATCATCATGTTATAATGTAGTTGTTACATTACTGTTCTCTTAAACTGCCTTAACTTCATTTACTTATAAACAGGGAATCTCATCTTTTAGTTACAGACACATTATTTTCTCTATTACATCAATTGAGGTATAATTCAGCTTTTTTTTTTTTTTTTTTTTAAATATACAGTTAATTCTATTTACATACCATATATAATTATATATCACACTTATTATATATTTACCAATCTATATATTCTACAAGATAAATCATATATACATCTGTACAGCGAAATAACATTTGCATGCAATGAAGTAGGAGAGCACTTTTTTTTCCCTGCGGTAGGAGATCTGTTCCAAGTGTCTGTTCCAAGTGACTCAGGTGCTGTTTCCTCTGGTGGAAGTGGAGAGTTAGTATCCTTCCGAATTTACTTCCAATTTGCCCCATTTCCACTAGGAGTGATGAAGGTGTCGTTCTGTTGTTGGTTGGAGGGTTCATCTGATGTAAGGTTGGAGGTTAAGTGTGTCCATTCTTCTGTAGTCATTCTTCTGGACTGGACCGAATTGGTGATCTCCTCCTGGATGTAGTGATGTAATTTCGATATTGTTCCGGGATTGTCTTCCCTTCCATACGCTTGGTCGCATCTGTGAGCCCAAATTGCGTACATCGTTAGGATTAGAACAATTGTTTGCACCCTGTTTATATGTTTTCCTTTTAGCCAGAATAACATTTCTTCATTGATTACTTTGATTTCTGGAAGCCATCTTTTAACGGCTTTCCAAGTTACTTCTGCTTCCTTGCAATATAACATTAGGTGGTATAGTGTCTCCGGTTCCTGGCAAAACTGACATGTTGCATGCCCTTCAAGGGGTATACCTTTAGCCACTATCCACATCTTGGTTGGTAGGCAGGCATGGTGTACTTTAAAGAAGAAGGTTTTATACTTTGGATGTATTGGGAGCTTGAAGATATTGTTTAATACCGGACTGAGTGTGATTTGTCCTCTTCTTAATTCTCTATGTTGTGGTATGGGAATGGTTGTTCTGCTTAGTTTGTAGTATGTTGCTTTTGTTTTTTGACTTATTAAGGTTTCAGTGTTGATGCGATCTGTTACAAATACGTATCCCTCCGCCATCTCTGTAAACATTCTGGGAACTCTTCCGTGAATCTCTGGCATTGTGCTGATTATTCTGTGTGGAAGGCATTTCTGTAGAAATGCTATTGCATATCCGTGGTATGATTTGGTGTTTGCTGTTTCTGCCGTCTTCGCTCTGTTGATAACTGTTTTTAAGTGGATATTAATTAGACCTAGACCTCCTGCTTCTAATTCGTGAAAGAGCGTTGTTCTCCTCATCGGTTCGTACCGAGAGCCCCAGATGTAGGTGGCGCACAGCCTGTGGATCTTGTCTGCCCATTGCCCATGGTACGGGATGTTGTTCACTTTGTACCAGATGCGAGAGGATAAATATATATTACATATTCGCGCTTTTCCTCTTACAGATAGTTGTCTTGGGCGCATAGTATTTATTTTCCACGCAACAGCTGCGTGGAGTTCTTTCCACTGTTTTTCATACGTTTCTGGGCCGCCTATTTTAACTCCCAGAACCGGTAAGTATTCCTGAGTTCTTATGCCTTGAGGAATCTCAGGGTTCTTTTCCCATTTTCCTATTAGCATGCAATGAGATTTATTCAGGTTTACTTTCAGGGCAGAAGCTCTTGCAAAGGCGTCTAGTAATTTCATTGACTCTTCAATGGATGTTTCCGTCTCTAGGGTTAATGTGATGTCGTCAGCATATGCCAATATTTTGCTTGGCTCTCCCCGTGAATGTTTGTTCCCTTGATTTCTTTGTTGGAGTTGATCGCTCTGATGACTGGTTCTAGTGCAAGGACAAAGAGGGCCATAGATAGGGGGTCTCCCTGTCTCACTGAGCATTTCATTTTAAAAGATGCGGATAGCTTCCTGTTCACGATTACTTGACTTTCTGCATTCTCGTAGAAAGTTTGCAGCCAGTTCCTAAATTTTGGGCCAAATCCCATTTCCTCTACAACTTTGAATATATATACGTGGCTTATGGTGTCAAACGCCTTTTCTATATCCAAGCCTAGTAGGACACAGGGTTTGTCAGTCAGACTGTAGTACTCGTATACTGATCTTAAATGAGTAATTGTGTCTGCTATATTTCTGCCCTTAATTGCACAAGTCTGTGCAGGAGATATTAATTTCTGTAGGTACTTCTGGATTCTATTGGATAGGATTTTTGAGATGATCTTGTAATCGGTGTTTAAAAGTGTTATCCCTCTCCATTGCTTTATGTCTTTTAATTTTTCTGTGTCTGAAGTTTTCGGGATAAGTGTGATGTACCCTGTGCTGAATCTGTCTGGTTTTATTTGTGTTTGGTATATTTCTTGGGTCATTCTCATAAATAAATGCTCGAATTTTTGGAAGTAGTGCTTGTAAAATTCGTTTGTAAGACCGTCTTCTCCTGGGGATTTCTTGTCTGGTAAATGCCTTACTGTTTGCCTGAATTCTGCTGCTGTTATCGGGATGTCAAATTCTTCCGCCTCTTTCTGGGATATCTTAGGTATGAATGGGAGGAATTTGTTTCTGTCCCGTTCCTCGCTTTGTTTTTCCGAAAACAGTGTTGCGAAGTATTCGTGAATAGCATGCAGTAGTTCCGCATCTTCTTGAATGATTTTCCCATCGTAGTGTAAACATTCTATTCTCTTTCTTTCATAATTCCTTTTTTCGAAAATCCAAGCTGTGGATGTTTTGCCCTCATCATTTTCTATGGTTCTTAACCGGGAGCGGAGCCATGCTCCTTCTATTTCCTGAAGTTGTTGCGCCTTAATTTTTTCTCTAATTAGATTTATTTCTTGTTTAACTTCTGGTTTGGTCCGATCCATGTAGTACAGGCTGGATAGTTTCTTTAGATCTGTCTCTCTTTCTTGGTTTTGCTGGTGTTTTCTTTTAGTGCTAATTTTTATGGCTGCGTTTTTAATTTTTCTTTTGAAAGTTTCCCAGGCTATTATTGGATTGACTATTTTTTCTACGTCTGATATTATATTTTGTACTTCTTTGTTGAATTCTTCATCTTTCGTTAAGTTCTGATTAAATTTATACAGTGGGAAATTTCTGTTGACGAATTTTGTTCTTTTTTCCTTGTGAGGGGGTTGAAATTCTGCTATTACCATGTAGTGGTCGCTGAAAGTTACAGGGATATGTTCAACACTGCTCGCAGTGAAGCCTCTGTATTGGGACACGTAAACCCTGTCGATTCTTGAGGCGTTCCCAGGAGCGAAATGTGTGAACTCCTTTTTTCTTGGATGCAAGAATCTGAAGGCATCTGTTAGCCCGCAATCTACAAAGGTCTTGATGTGTCCTTTCTGTGGCGCTTGGGACACTTTCTCCTGATCAATGTAGGGCTGTTCCACGAAGTTCATGTCACCTGCAATTACTGTTATGTTCTTCTGTTGCAGATTTTCTTTGATTATCTGCCAAAATGTTGTTTTTTCTTCACGTTTTGTTGGACCGTACACATTCATTAAGGTTATTATTTGATTGTCGAGATGTATGTCAACTTCTAGGGTCCTGTGCCTGACAGAGACTTCGTGGGACAGCAGTTGCATGTGTGGTGCCTTTTTGATAAGGACAGCTACTCCACCGCTAGAACTACTGCTGGCAGGTTCATTGATTAGGATGTAGTGATGGGCTAGTCTTTTTTCTAGTCGTATTATTGGCTCTGGCGAGTGAATTCTTGTTTCCTGCAGCATTACGATGTCTGGCAATTTTTTGTGAATTTCATTGATCAGCAGGTTTTGGCATTCTTTGGTATTTATCCCGTTACAATTTAGGCTCATTAACTTCATTTTGGTTCTGATTTGTTCTGTTACAATTATTCGGATAGTTTTATGTTTTGCTTCTGGCTCTGGTGGTATTTGGCGTGACCTTAATTTTTGTTCTTCGCTGTGTTTTAGGAGCTACGTTTTGTGTTGCTGGCGACTTGCTACTTGTTTGCCCTTGGGATTTCGGATTACAGGTTATTTGTGACTCATTTGAGATTTCCTGCTTGTCACCTGTACAGTTCTTTCCACTAATCTCTTCCCTCGGTAATGGCTCAGGGCGACTTTCTGGAATTTCACTTTCTCTGCCTTCCCCCCTCTTATCGTCTGATATAGACATTTCTGGAACAGTGGTTTTGTTGTCTTTTTGTAACGTGAAGTTTTTTTTTCCTTCATTGTCAGTTGATGAGTTGTTGCTTCCTTTGTTATTCTCCCTATTTTCTTCTTTACCTTTGTTATGCCCATCTGTGTCTTGCACATCCTCTTCTCCGCCTTCTATGTCTGGGGACTCTTCGTTTTGCCTCAATATGGAAGCGTACGTGCTACCCTTGCATTGATCTGCTGTATGACCTATGCGGTTGCACTTTTCACATTTCGGCTCATTGCAGTGTCTGCGTAGATGTCCGATTTTTTTACAGCGGAAGCAGGATGGCGGTCTTCCTGGGACCACGACTATTCCCATAACCTTTTTCACTCTTATAGTATATGGGATGTCGTCAATTTTTGCACCTTCGTTGAGTTCTATGACTAATTTTTTTTTTTGTTGCTTAGGACATGAGACCAGTCATCATTCTTAATTGTTGATATATTTTCCAAAAATTCTATTTTTCCGAATCTTTCAAAGTGGAGAGCAACCAAGTGATTTGGTATGTGGGGTGGCATCCAGTGTATTAAAATTTCTAATTTTCTACATGCATTTATATTAATAATTTCACTGGTGCCATTCCTCACTTGGATGTTCCCCATGCTGGCAAATCGTTCTTTAACGGTCAGTTGTTTGAACGACAATAGAAAAGCATAATTGTATTTTAAATGACCTAAATGCCACACATCACTTCCTTTAACTTTGTTTTCCGTAAGGCTTTTAATTATGTCCTCCTCGGTGTAAGGACCGCATTTTGCGTCACATTTAAGAATAACAGTTTTAGACCAGTCTATTTCGGGTGGTAAGTTTAAGGATTTTAATAGGTCCTGCGAGTTAAGACCTTCAGACCGATTTTCTTGTTCACTATCTACTTTAGGTTCAAAATTGTTATTTCTATTCATTATGCTATTCATATCACGAAATGGTTGAAACCAAGAGGTACTTACAGTTCCTTCTAACCTTCGCATTAGCCTGCGAAGCTACGGTTGATCTTCGGTCTTCCTCTGCGGCCTGCAGCTTGGGGGTCGGGGCAAGGGTCGCGCGGATTACTAACAATAGGGAGCACTAGAAAACACGTCTGCACTCTCTCAATTTTTCATTCCTTTTCCAGAAATAAATGATTCCTTGATTACTTGTATCTAACTAAAATTTTCGAATTTATTACTCTAGATGGCAGTTTCAAACTGCTGCCATCTATCCTCCAAACATTAAACTAATCGCAGAACGAAATTTTTCATGGAAATATACTAGGAATATTTATTATATTCCTAGTATATAAATATATATATATTCCTAGTATATATATAAATATTACTAGGAAATATAATTCATTATTAATAGAAAAATGGCACACTTATAGATTTTAAACAAAGGGTTCCACTTTCAGGAAGAGAAAGTGTTGATTTTAAGCCTTTGAAAAAAAACTTAAATAAATTTAAGTAGTAGAAGAGGGCAAAATGATATATAATGATTAAAATTGGAAATTTTCATTATGGACAAGCTATACTACAGATTGCTATTAGCTAGAGAGATTATTGGTCAGCTAGCAGAGGAGGAGGACTGCAATTAAACGAACTTTTAAAATAATTAAATTTTCAAAATTCGAATAGGTTGGTACCTGCGATTTCACAGGCTAGATGCTGCATTTCCTCTGAGTGTATTTGTAGCGATCCCTGTAAGAGGGCGCTATGATCGAATATATAAGTATGTCAAATAGATTTCTGCTACAGAAATAATATTTACAAACTACAATTAGTAGATAAACTATTGTTCCAAATTGCTAATAATTTAACCCAATGTTGATTGCATTTTTTTTTTACTTAAAAATATTATTCAAATTTATTTATTTCACTTTTCTTGGTATCGACTGTTTCGCCTTGTAACCTGTTTTATTTGCTTTTTTATATTAAAACATCAACCAACTTAATGCATTATGAAAACGCCCGATTTTATTTATTGTCAATCAGCAGAGCAACCTTACAAGTATTCACGAATATAATTGCGAAGTTACAAAGCAGCGATTTCACCGGCTGGATGATGCATTTTCTCGAATCGCATCCGGTCCTTAGTCTATAGATTTAGGACCTTCGATTTAGGCTGTAACTAATTTATGGATGGTCTTTCAATACTTTTCCTTCAGGTCAGCAGTAACAGGAGATGAATTCATCTGTGGTGGTTTTTCGTTTTCATTCAAATCTTGATTCGCGTTATTCATGGATTTCCTTAAGCTAAAAAATATAAATAAAATAAAATGATATTTTATAATAATTTCAGAAGACATTTCCATTTTAAACAAGCCACATAACTATAAAATATATTTCATTTATCAGAAAACTGAAGACGTTAGCTATTCAGTGATTTACCTTATGCAAGCACAGCAGCTCTGACCCATGCCGAAGTTTTTACTATCTTCGAGAGTTTGAGGAAGATTCTGGTTTATTGTCTCGGGAATAAAAGCAGAAAGAAATGCTGACACAATGTTAATTCCTCCAAATATGACGAACGGGATGAACTTGTGATATATACTCTGCAAAAAAATATCGAAAAAAATATAAAAGAAAGGCTAAAGAACTGATAAATGTAAACTCATGATAACAAGATATTCTCATCAGTCGTTTATGTGAATTTACATCCATACTTAGGTTGTTTTACTAATTTGTGAACCCAACTTGCGCGTTTAGGTGCAGGGAACACTGCAAGTCTTCAATGAATTTCTGTAATCCTAAAATAAAGTATCGTAATGCTTGATTGGTCTCATGATTCCAGATGAGTCATTCACCTCCACCTTTTCCTCTAGTTTATAAACTAAAACTTTTTCCTTTAGTCCGTAAATAGAATCGAAACAATATTCAACTAGTTTCACAATGTGCTGAGTAAAAATTGTTTCTTCGTTTTGAAGAAATTCGGGTTTACAGTCAGAGCAATTCAGAAAAAGCAGTGGTAGACCACAATGCATGTTAATACACTAGTTAGGATTACAAAGACGAGATAGCCGAAGTAATTGACTGTATTTTTGGTAACTAGGAATGCACTTAAAAGACTGTGATGAAAGAGTGAAGACCAGCTATCACCCGATTTCCAGACATTTAATACACAAAAAAACTTCCTTCCTTTGGGGAACAAAAAAACTTATTAGATTTGTTTTTTATCCAAACACTGGTTGCTTTATTGGGTTTTTTTCATCCCAGATGCTTGCGCAAATGTAACGCTTGTCAAACGAAATGAAGAATGTACAAAACTGCCTTACAATTATTAAGCACTATCTCCCACTATTATTATCCCAAATTTTTTATTGAATAATTTCAATTTTTTAAAGAAAATATTACTCGTTTTTTTTTTTTTTTTTTTGGTTCCAGACTGTCCCACCAAGTGACATTTATCATACAATGGTTGAATCATATCTTCAACGAAAGAAAATTAAACATACATGCATAACTGTTTATTTGTTTTCCTTTTTATCGTAGTTACGATCGAAGTAAGTAACTAAGCTGTGAAGTCAGTGTATGATGGCTTCTGTTCTTGCTTTTGTTCTCCTTGATGTTTTCCTGTTTTGGGGAGATGAAAAATCCCAGTTTTCGAGGGAGAAAAAAAATAAAAATAAGAAACCATGTCCTCAAGAGACTGACTAGCTCATCATCACTTGAAAACTCCTTATAGGGTTCTTCCCATCCAGTGCGAATCCACATCTCTCTGTACAATGGTGGTATCAACTGCACTACAGAAGCAGGATAAAAATAAATAAATAAAAATAAAAGATTTCAAGTAAAGAAACGTTGCCAATATTTGCTTCATGAAATGTTTTTGCTTCGTATCAACAATTAATAGTTGATGTGGCATCTCAATCGCTCCATATAATACTAATTCATCACCCTTTCTTAGATACCGAGACTTGCCACCTGTCTCCACTTAATGTGATATTCCGGAACATATAACATTAGAACAATGTAAGAATAGAGCATATGTCATATGCTTTATTCTTACATTGAATATTTTTAAACTAAAGCATGCATAAAAAGAACGAACATTTATAATGGAGTTTCAGAATAACGATTTTTATTCATATCAGGGAAAAAAAAATATTGCTGTAGAAATAGGGACTGTCAAATGTTCTAAGATTTAATCTGTTTACGCAAAAATACGCTGCCCCTTTATTTAAAGAAGTTTTTCACAAAAAAATATTGACACTGTTTAATAAAAATATGCAAAAAAGTGACAAGTGACACTATTTTTTTATCGTTTTTGATAAAAAAAAATAATGGCTGACAAAAATTTTTATGAAAAGAGTTGTTGACAAAAATTATCGAAAAAGCTGTTGACAAAAATTTATATAAAAAAAACAATTTAAATAAACAAAAATTAACCTTACCAAATATACGATGTACGGAACATCAATACTTGCAATGGATGCTAAAGTGGCCGTAAGTCCCATTGCTATTGATCTTATCGGAGTAGGATAAAGTTCAGCTGATTGTTGGTAGACAACCATAAAAGCTGCTGATGCCCCAAATTTGCCAATAAGAGAAGCCCCAATGCGAACAGATTCCATATCTGAAAAACAAACAAACAAACAACTCAGCAACAGTAAACAAAGAAAATAATAATTATTACTGCCCATGTTGAAATTGCTATTTGTTGAATATTTTAAGTGTGTCATCAGCTAGGTCAATATTGTTTCACTTCATTTTTACGATCTTTTCATATTAGACCTTGGCATAATTGTTTCCGCGTTCCTTGTTATGATGTGACGTTTATTGACTAATGTAACAGGTGCATTTCGTAGTCGATATTCATTGCCTTTGGAAAACATTATTTTAGTATAAAAAGATATTGCAAAATGGTACAAGGAATGTCATTCTGCTTATGTGGAACGTCTACCTACACGACAGATAAAACATTCGTCGTACAGAGTCTAGTAGTTTCGAAAGGGATTCCGACTTACAAGATAGAGTAATGTGGAGGATACTTATATATAACCTTAAGTCATTGTTAGTTTGAAATCTATTCGTGAGTAAGGAATAATGTTAATGGTAGTGGGAAATTTCATATAGAATTTAATGGATTTGATATTTATAATCCTTCAAGTCAACTTAGTTTTTATTTCAAACTAGACAGTTTTGAGAATTAGATAATCCGGACTATTCTGGAGACTGAACATGGAAATTTTTCAATCCACTTCAGGTCTCCAGTAAGCAGGATCGTGGTTGAGGTCGGGCACTGGGCAACGAAATTCACCTAAAGACAATCACAAGCATCCATCTTGGCGGCAATCGAAACGCAGCCTGTTGGTTGGAGAGCGAATATGCTTTTCACTGGAACAACTAGAGCAGCTACCGATTCTATCGAGTAAATGAAGTCGATGATATTTGCTCATTTAAATGACGTCCACTGTTTTACCCATGAGTCAGTAATTATACCTGTTATTCGCTAGTCATGTATGACTCACTAGTTTAGTTGTATATCAAATCATGAACGAGGAGACAGAATATAATATCGGATTTAACCACATGATGGATGGATGTGTTTGTTGGAAATGAATAATTTTTATGACATTTTATTTCACAAAAAATTGTTATTTATATTTGGAAAATATCAATAGTATTTATAACGTGCTTTACTAATTTTGAGTTCCTTCTTCCCGTCTGTTTTCTTCACTGATGAGCTTGTCAGTTCCTCCACAACACCACTACACCACCACTACATGTGGAGTTTCTTTTTGGCATTAAGAGATCACGATTATATGCTTTCTTCTTGAGATGTTCCCTCCCACTTCCTCTCACACACACACGCATACAGAATGATAGGACAGTTCTCTTAAGGTTGTTTAAAGTCATCACTGTCACAGAAATAGAAGAAATGGCATAGCAGCACTCCCCCACACCACCTACTGACGTTATTTCATCCTACAGTCTTATCTATATTCCACTCTCTTTTCTTTATTCTTGGAGACTTTCCATTACCTTCTCAACCATTCAAATAATTCGTTGATTCACGTCTTTTACATTTCATTTCAAGTGTTTTCAGACCTGACGAAAAATTTTATTTAGAGTTGCGTTTAGTGCAATTGTGTTAGGGCAATAGTACGTTCTTATAATGCAGCAAAATGTCCTTTTTTTCCCTCTCATTCGAATGGTTAAAATTTTTAGCTGTTCGAATGAGAAAAAAATTTAAAATAAAAAATCACCATTAAAAGAAGTGTAATAAATAAATGTTCATTATTTAAATTAAGGGAATAAATAAATGTTCATTATTTAAATTAAGGGGATATTAGATCCCACATTGTTTTAAAACCGAATAAGAAACTCAGTTATTGGAATCAGAGAGTTTCATGCCGAATATAGTATAAAAAACTATAAAACTATCGGCGAATACTTAGCGTGAGCCAATGCAAGTAGTCCTAGAACGTAGTACAAACACGGGCAACTTGTTGCAAAGGTGAGTAAAGTTCTGATCACTATTCTTTGGTATTTTCCATAATGTAAAAACACATTTCCTAGGAAATGTATGCTGTTATTACATTATGGTGGGAGGTCACTACCCAGAACGGTTTCAGCCTTATGAATAAGTAAAGCCGTCTCTAAAAATTCGGATGATCCCTAGACCACTCAATCGTGGGCGAAAGACCGTCCATCTCAGCGTTGGTTCCACTCAGTGATGACCTTCCACCCACGCCACCACCCAGCAGAACCGCTCAAATTCCGAAGAAAAGCATTCACCGACAAAGCCCCTCAGCGGCCCTGCCGGAGAACATTTTCCGCAGGGACTCAAATTGCTCCCCTTAAGGCAAAAACCTTAAGAGAGCGAACTCATAATAGTCCCCCACCGGTTTCAGCCTTTTTTGAGGCTTCATCAGTGAGTAGCTAGACCAAATTAATGACAAAGGGTATAGCGAAAAGAACTTATATATTATGCTATACGAGTTGTCCAAAAGGTGCACCCATTAAGTTATTTTTACGCCGATACTTTTATAGTTTTTTTATACTATATTCGGCATGAAACTCTCTGATTCCAATCTCTGAGTTTCTTATTCGGTTTTAAAGCAATGTGGGATCTAATATCCCCTTAATTTAAATAATGTTTATATCGCCGAAATGAAGCCTGTTGGCTCTTTATATTTAAATAAATGTTCATTATTATTTTATAACCAAGTAGACAAACAGTACTGCTGACCATTTGAAATGATAAAAGTTTAAACTGATCTAGAATCGGACATTACAATCATACTATAGCTGCGTTTTATTATCGCGTAAATTAAATGACACGAACTCTTCCTAAAAGTTTGTATGGCTTTCTTTTACGAGTTCTTTTCCTATCTACTATATCATCTTGTCCGCTTTGTCCGCCTCTGTTCTACGGAATGTTAGTTGATCAGCTGTAACTGCGACCTTTATGACAATTCATTCATCCGGGCGCTGTTTCTCACATTTGGGAATTTTTTCTTTTTAGATTTTATAAGAAAAATTATTTAGTTAAAATTTATTTTCCGAAAGGAAAAAATATTCCCCTAAAATTTATTTTCAGATGAAAAATAACTTACGTAATTTGGACAATCCGATGTTCCTTCATTTTCTTCATTTTCATCACATACATTAACCAACTTCAATATAAGAAATTGACAGATCCGACACGATAGTGAAATTAACTGATATAACAAAATCTTTTGGATCATTTAGTAAAACTAACAGAAAAAGATCGCGTTATTCATAATATATCAAATAACTTACCGGGAAAACAAACAGGTAATAAACAGACAATTCCTGTAACTAGAAATAATCCCACTCCACTCCATCTTCTACCAAAGTAATCCATAAACAACCAGCTTGATACATAGCCTGGAATTTCAATCAGAGTTAGCAGGAAAAAGTTAAGAAATTCGTTGCCACCCAAGTTAGAAACGTTCATCTGTAAGCCATAGTAGCCCTGAAGAACGCAATACCTGAAAAAAAGAGACAAAAATGTAACTCGGTACGTGTTTTAACTCGTGAATATAAAAACATACAAAAATGTGAATGTTTTTATATTCTCACATTATTGTAAAACTAGTGATGAATTTGAAGAGAGAGAATGTCCGCTTTCTTTCAAAAAGCATTCACTTATTATATTCTCAAAAAAATGGAAAGTAATTATTTTTTCAAGGTTAATATTTTTCGCTGAGTTTTGTAAAGATACTTTCTTTCCTATCTGAGTACGGTTAGTCATAATCATAGATACATTAGCTATTACTGTACGGTAAAACTACAGCCTTAGATCACCTAACTTAGAACTCAAAGAAAAGTATTTCAAATTAATTTAATTATCGTATGATGATTCAGCGGCCGTGAGTTCCCTTTACGGGAATGTACGGCACCATCTCAGTCATAGGGTGGATGGGTACAACGGATGTCTGATGTTTTGCCATATACCTGCGGATGAGGAGCGATGTGTGAGTCGGCACATTGTTGTGGTGCAACATCCAAGTCTGGTTTAGTGAAAATTCAGGTCTCTTCCTGCACACAGCATCCCTCAAACGCGCTAAAACTTCCTCAACTCTTTGTTTACAATCTGACCACGTGGTACAAATTCATTATGGACAATTCCTTTCCAATCAAAAAACACAATCAACATCACCTTGATCTTTGAGAGATTCATCCGTGCTTTTTTTTGGTCTCCTCCGTATGCTTGGTTCAGCAATCGAAATGCCTACGTAAAAGTTTTCCCAAGTTTGCACTAAAATTTCACACACTCACACACACAATGTTGTTCTTCAAGCTTTTTCATTCTCATTCATCCGATTTACAGCTTGTGCAAGTGCTCACTTCAGCGCATATAACTCGACTAATGCTCATAGCAGAACGGGGCAAATCGCAGTTTGTTGTCAACACCTGCCGCTAGGTGCGCTAAGTTGACGCGTGCCGATTGGAGCGCTATTCAAAAAGTTCGGTCTTTTTATGAACATCCCTCGTATTTTATTGTATTTTCATTGATCACACTACGCTAATGGAACCACACTACTTGATTTCTTTCGCGCAATCTTTTGGCAGTTTTTACCGCTTAGTAATAAAACATGGATCTTCGTTATAACTTGACCATTTTTTTTTTTTGGTTTTTAGAAAAGATCTTTTATTTAAAAAAGCTAAAATATTTATCACCAAATATAATATTATGAGGATCATTTCAAAAGTTCTGCGCATTATACACTAACTGTCCACTGTACACTGTACCCCCCCCCCTGTTATTAAGCCAAACGTGATTAACAAAATGAAGGGTGTCCCAAAATTCACGAAAGAAGTAATTTTGATAGAAAACACAGGTTTTTAATTAAAAATTGTAATTTCTTATTGATTCATAAAGTATACAATATAGGGCTATGCATATCGGGTAAATGACCTCCACGGCTTTGCTGGCACATACGCACTCTTTTCTCGAAATTTTCCATGACCGTTTTGCATAAATGTGGCTGAATTTCGTTGATACAGCGCTCAATTTCCTCCTTCAAGGCGTGGGTGGTCGTGGGCTTGTTGGCATAAACCTTAGACTTCAAAAAACCCCAAAGAAAAATGTCCAACTCTGTTAAGTCACATGATCTGGGCGGCCAATTCTGATCACCAAAACTGGAAATTACACGACCAGGAAATGACTCATGCAGTAATTGAATTGTTTCTCGGACTGTATGGCATGTGGCACCGTCTTGTTGAAAGCACATGTCGTCCACATCCATATCTTGCAATTTAGGCACTAAAAACTGGATTATCATGTCGCAATAGCGAGCACCATTAACTGTTATTGCCTTACCAGCCGCATTTTCGAAGAAGAATGGACCGATGATACCTCCAGTCCAAAATCCGCACCGAACACGTTGTGGATACATTTGTTTGTCAACAATCACTCGTGGATTTTCTGAACCCCAAATGTGACAATTTTGTCGATTAACGAAGCCATCAAGATGAAAATGAGCCTCATCGCTGAAGATGATTTTGTTCGAAAAATAAGCATCCACTTGCTGTTGTTCCATAATCCATTCAACGAACTCTCTTCGCTGTGTGTGGTCAGTAGGCTTCAGTTCTTGAGTCAATTGAACTTTGTAGGCATAAAGAATCAAATCTTTCGTGAGTATGCGCTGTAAAGAGCTTCTGGAAATGCCCAATCCAAGATCACGGTGCTGAATTGATGTTCCTGGACTCTCAGCAACACTCTCGCGAACTGCTTCGATATTTTCTGTTGAACGACTTGTTGAAGGATGGCCAGAATGTATTAGATCACTAATTGATCCAGTATCCTTGAATGTTTTAATTAATCTTTTTACAGTTGATGAAGTTAAATCACTATTCCGACCATATTTTGTACGGAAATTGCGAACTGTAGCTGCCAAACCTTCGTTATTTTTAAAATATTGCTCAACAATGAAAATGCGTTGTTCATTCGTGTAGCGCTTCATTTTTAATAACCGTGAACTGTCAGGTGTCACGCTGTCTTTTTTTTTTCTCTTTGGCAACACTTTACCGCACAAATGGCGCTAAATTTAAATCTTGTGTGAATTTTGGGATACCCTGTACATTTACCGAATCGCAAAGACTATTCTGTCTTATCAGTGCTACCCAACGATCGGATAAGTCTTGTGTTTCTATCAGCCAATTTTTTATTTGTTTATTTATGTGTTCGATGAGTCGAGTTAGTTCAGAAGTAAGTAATCTTGTCAATAGTAATAAAGGGTGTCCCACGGAGTGGTTCTTTCAACAGAAACTTCATATCAGTCCTCATATGATATGGGTCCTCATATCAGGACTCATATCACGACTATATAAGGATGATGTTCAATAGTTTTAATAGCTCAAGGACAGCAAAGGTCATACTGTGTCATATCACAGGTGATAGCAGCACGCTAAGGTAAGATAATCACAAACATCCATGGCGGCAGTGGGATTCGAACCCGCAACCTATTGGTTGGAGAGCTGGTACGCTAACGGCCAATCGGGTTTGGCGTATAGGAATGAGGAAGCACTCTTACCAGTGGCGCACCCACGGGGAGGCCAAGGAGCCCTGTCCCCCCAAAAGAAAAAGGAAAAAACACTAGAAAAGTTTCCAAATATCTTTTCCTAATAAAAATTTATTTATTTTTTATCTACGTTGTGCCGTGTCTTTTATGTCTATACTACTTATGAATTAGCGGTCACATAAGGTGGGAATACACTATAGCCACGGTGGTCAATCTGCGGCTCGCGAGGCGCTTTTTCTTAATTTATAATTTTTCTTAATTTTTTATTGTTTTTAATTTAATTTTTAAATTAACTACATTGTTGTTCGGCAATGCAGTTATATTTATATTACCTTGTCAGAAAATTTAAAAAGATGCCAAAGAATCAACTGACATTACAGACCAACCACAATTAGTAATTTTATTCGTTTCGTTCTTGAGGACGGAGTGACGCGAGAAGAATTATTAGATTTAATAACATTAAAAGATAGTACCCGTGGCGTTGATATTAAGGAAACTTTTGATTTTCCCCTTAAAAATGTTCCAAAAAGTAAATTTGTGGCTCTTAACAATTTCTGGTAGGTAACTATGGCTCTTGCTGCAAAAACTCTGGCCACCCCTGCACTATAGCTCTCGGGAAAAATCATGGAAGAATCATTAATAACTTAAGATATGCCGATGATGTAGTGGTGATGGCCGAAAGTGAAAATGGATTACAACAAATTGTTCAAAGAATTGAAAAGTACTGTAAAGAGTACAGACTAAGGATTAACACAAAGAAGACCAAGATAATGATAATGGGCAGAAAAATTGGAGATAATGTAAAGGTAAGATGTGGAGGAAAGATTTTAGAAGTGGAAAGATTTCAATATTTAGATAGGTGGATCTCAGAGAAAAAAACGTCTGAGTTGGACATTAGAAATAGAATGGCTAAAGCTAAATCGGCATTTATGGAAATGAAGAGAATTTTAATAAACAAGAATACTAAAATAGGTGTTAGAATTGGAATAGTTAAAGCAACAGTTTGGAGTATTGCAAGTTATGGAGGTGAATCATGGACACTCAGAAAGAGAGATATGGAAAGAATTAATGCATTGGAAATGTGGTGTTATAGAAAGATGGAAAAGATTAGCTATACAGAGAGAATATCAAATCAAGAAGTTTCAAGAAGAGTTGGGATGGAAAGAACACTCCTCAAGAATATTATGCAAAGAAAGACCAGATTTGCAGGATATCTTCTGAGAGGTTCCTCAGGATATCTGACAAGAACTATATTACAAGGGAAAGTTGAGGGGAAGAGAAGACGTGGAAGACCAACTAGAGAGTGGGTCAATGATATCGTGGAATGGACTGGTTTAAGAATGACGGAGGCGACAGACAGAGAGAAATGGAGAAGAGCTGCTCATCTGCTGCAACCCGCTTGCAAGAGGATGCTACCGAACGACGACGTGTCTTGTATGTCTATACTACTTATGAATAGTGGTCACATAAGGTGGGAATACCCTATAGCTCTTGGGAATCACGGCCGCTGCGAACGAAGTAGTGCTCGGGCAGACCGAGTGATACTTCGTTTGTCCGAGCTCGGCCAGAGGAGATCACGGGTTTCATGTATTGACGATCACCGCAGATGCTCAGTCATTGGTCGTATGCAATGTGTAGTGTGTATTCTCAAATCGTCTACTGAACTAAGCTAAAATCTTACAATCCATGCAGCCTCATGTTGTCATGGAAAATGAGGATTCCGACTTCAGATTCATGATTTTGAAGTCATAATTATCCGAACAAGAACAAGGCATTTTAATTCAGTCCAGCTTACAACTGACGTGGAAGTAGAAACTATTACATTATCCCACAGCTCACGCATGCGCAGTGTGCAGAATTTTTGAAATAGTTTTCGCAGAAAATATCTTATATATAATCGAATAACATACTCATGCATTATTTATGTGATTGTAACACAATAACAACTATCTCTAGAAGACCGTGGCTCTTACCATCCGAATGTTATGATCAGAAAGTTTCTCCGTAGTCTTGGATACATAAATATATCTTTCCAGGAATATTTTTTTTCGCTTGTCTTCTTTTTCTTAATCTTCTCTCCAAATTTCTTAAGTTGCATTAGAAAACAGAAAATATAAATTAGAAACTATATCGGCATATAAAAGTGCAGGGGTTTTGAGAAGAAGAAAAAAAAAAAGAAAGGAACATAGTATTTAAAATTTCATAATGAATAGATGAATTAAGTTTTGAATTTAATTTCATTCAATAAACTAGCAGAAAAAACAAATACGATCCTAACAATATATATATATATATATATATATATATATATATATATATATATATATATATATATATATATATATATATATATATATATATATATATATATATATATATATATATATATATATATATATATCAAAAGTTCGAACTATAATAAATGACTCTTTCAAATAAGAAATGCGTGTAGATATTAGTGAAGGTTGAAGAGGTTACAGGATACACTTGAAAGGTTTTAGAATTTCGGTAATAGGATCCAAGGATATGATCATGGAAGTCCCCTAAAATTGACCCAGCGTGGAAACACTGGGCCTGTGAGATAATGCTAAAGTATTAGAGGAACCATCTATGATCCTAATTGCTCCCTTCTGGTCGTCTTGAATAATAAATCGGTCGGCGTCAAGGATTTTAAGGAAAAAGTTTAGATGCACCACCCCAAATATGTGAGCAGCAGTGTTCTAAGCATGAGCGAATTTGGGATTTGTATATTGTTTTGATTTGTTGGGTGTAAAATAGCCTCTTGAATAAAAGAGCATGCGTAGTTTTTTTTTTTTTTTTTTTTTTTTTGGATGCTGTGGAGGCTAGAGTTAGTGCAAAGAGAGATCTGGTCTGGTGATTTGTTTGTATTACTGAAGGTAAAGATAAATGAGCTGAGATCATTTTTGGGAGAGAAAGGGCGAGACTGTGTTTTGGTGGCATTGAACATGACAAGGTTGTACTCTTCCCATTGAAGGATAGTATGAAGAACAATGTTTAAAACCCTGGTTGTAAATGATCTTTAGCCTGGGATGTCCAAGTATTGCATGGTTTATCGAATGTGTGGGGGGGGGAGGTGCAGGAATCACTCAAGACTCGGTAAATTCCTGTAATAGGAGTGGTCACCACTCTATACAACACTACGTCATCCTAACTCTGTAAATTCATTCATCACTTCCTCCTGGAATGCTGCCGAAATATATTCCTGTCTGCCTTTACTAGCTAAAAGCTTACTCAGTAGCCCTTATTTTTATTTCCCTTCCTACCCAGCTAAGAAAAATCTCTCCTTTATCTATCTTATAATGTATCTTA
Organism: Typopeltis vanoorti; assembly: GCF_054136105.1. Classification (NCBI taxonomy): domain Eukaryota; kingdom Metazoa; phylum Arthropoda; class Arachnida; order Uropygi; family Thelyphonidae; genus Typopeltis; species Typopeltis vanoorti. The sequence goes on from NC_143565.1 coordinate 80,300,055, forward strand.
AGCTTATGTATTTCTTTTATCCCTTCTTATTGGCCTTCTTTATCAAATTCTGTAACTCGCAGTCCTGTGGTCTCATAATCCACACGTGATCCTAATACCAATACTGATAAACATAGATTGTCAGTTTCTTCTTTCAGCATGTAGTTAGCGATCAGCAGCAGGGACTGTTTTTTACTTGGAAGGGGGGGGGGTGAGTAGAATCGGTTGCCAGTCAGTCATGAGTCAGATGTGTTTTTCAGACATATCTGCTCCGAAACGTCTGTACTCCAATCAGGACGACATTTTTGTCTACGCGCACAAACACATGACTATAATGCATACAACTTTCTTTTCATGAATCAAAGTGTTATACGTATCGTATTTCTTAGTCCAAATACCATAATTTTTTCCACTTTATTTTCAACGGAAAATATTAGAGCTTCTTCTTTTTCTTCTTTTTTTTTTGTCACTTCATTTGTTACTTCAAAAGAGCATTTCATTTGTCATGGAACAGTCATATAGTTAATATAGAGTATATTATAGCGAGACCCCCCCATACACATACACACATACATTAACATTTCCTTTCACAAACGGATTGAATAAAAATTAAAATCTTCCTCATCATTGTCCTTTTGATCATATCGGTAATCTTCCACATTTTCTGTCTCTCTTCCACTGTAATTGCTTTTCTTGATCGCGGAGGAAAACTGCGAAGCCAGGAGGCTAATCGAATCCATTGTCATCTCTTGCCTCCTTCACTTCTTGTAACGCAGTCTGTGTCAACACCCTGTTAGGTTTGGGAACTTGCAGTAAAAATCATTGTGACCACATGCGGATTTACGTTTTAGATTGAAAAGACTTCAGCAATTATGATAATTTGCAGTTCAACTCAGATGGGAGTTACTTCATCTTTTCTCATCTTTCGTTTTTCTTCATTCTCTCTAGAGTCATCCATTGTAACACATATCAATCTAATCTATTTCGTTATATATATATATAGGGTATAAATAAGGAGAAGTTTATATCTGAAAATAGCCCAAAGGCTGTGAGTTAGAATATCCACATTTGCATAACTCTTAGTTTTATTTATTTTTTATGTGGTTCTCACCCACGAAAGTTTTTTTTTGTGAACCTATAGTACAATCGTACCGTGGACAGACTTAAATTTTTCTTCTTTTATTATTTAACTAATTTTATAGATCCCTTGTATTATTTATTTATTTTTAACTGCTCCAGAGAACCAAATATAGAACTTTTTTTCGAGCCACTTCAGGCCTCCAGTAAGCAAGGAGATGGTCTCACAGTAAGCGATGTAATTCATCTCCCACCTAAAGATAATCACGACCATTTATGCCAGAAGTGGCATTCCAACCTCGGTTAGCGTATCGGCTAACCACTCGGCAAACGATGCTGGCAATTTACTTGTTCCAGCTGTGAACATATAGCTGGAAACGCGCCCAGGGAGAGAGAGAGAGAGAAAGTGAATTAATAGATAAACAGTACTTGCATTTGCTAGTCACAAGAATAAACAATAACAGTATACAATTTCGTTCTCACAGGATGACGATAGAGGGGTGCCTTCACAGCCCTCATAAGTTGGTACATCCTAACGCAGCGTGGTCGACCTGTTCTTTGGAGGTCAGATACGTTTTCTGTCGTTATAACGGTTAATACTTCGGTACACAAACATCGTACTGATCCCGAGTATTTTTAGTGCGTTGAAAATAACTGTAGGCTGCATTCCTTGTGAAGCTATATATAAATCTTAACTGAGAAATGCTATTTATGCATATTTATATATTTGTAATGAATAAAAATGTATATACTCATATTGAAGAAAAAAATTCTACATTTATTTCATTAATCTTTTTAACCTAAGAACACGAAGGATTATTTGTCAGCAAGTGGCGAAATAAATATTCAAAGAAAATTCAAAAATATTGAAATTAAAATATATTCAAAGAAATTATTGAAAGAAATGATTCAAATCGAAGATTCAAAATATTGCAAAGATTTTTCACTAAGTGAATTTAATTACTAGGCGAAAAAATAAAATAAATAGAGACGATAATCTCTGCCGTAGAACAAGCATGTAATATAAGCTGGATTTTTGTGACTGAACGAAGATACAAATCAAAAAGTAAACACAACACATATCATGAAAAGAACAAATGCCAAAAGACACGGTTGGTGAAACAAAAGAAAAATGTATGTCAAGTTTGCTCCATCTATAATTATTGTTATATAATACCATAACACATAATAAAACAAAATGCGGACTTTGTTACTGAGTTAGCATGATTCTGCAAAAGTGGTCGGTTGGCTTGTTTCTTTTAGTACTATTTCTAAATTTCTTTTCACACTAAGAACGCAATAATTGTAGATAAATTTCGTCATTTTAGTGAGTTGGCCGCTTTCCACTCATTTCCTCTGTCATTTTGCATTATATCATTCTAATAAAATAAATAAATAAAAAACTAATATTCGCCGAATTCTGGTAATTTATATATATATATATGTAAATTATGATTCTACTTTATAAATGTTTATAATTCACTCACTTTTAACTTTGCCTCCAGTTCCCCGATCTCATTGCCCGATTTGCCATTCACTCTGCTTATTTTATTCAAAATAATCGCGGCTTCTTTATAGCGGTTTTGACTGACGAGCCATCTAGGAGATTCCGGTAGCATCCTGCACCAAATAAAAATGACTTCTAAGTAGGTATCACTTCAAATTGATAAACTATATAAAGTGGAAGAAATCAGCAATAAAACCTCATTACAACATCATCTGAAATATCATCTGACTTCACTGTTGACTACATACGCCAAAAAAAAAGACCAGTGTGCAGAAATTGGAAGACTTAACTGCACAGTATTTCACATACCTACACTCTCAGCCTTGCGACTGGATCACTGTAACGTTTTTTTTTCTGATTTTCAAAAGTTCGAACTATAATAAATGACTCTTTCAAATAAGAAATGCGTGTAGATATTAGTGAAGGTTCAAGAGGTTACAGGATACACTTGAAAGGTTTTAGAATTTCGGTAATAGGATCCAAGGAGTTCATACAATGCTAGCATTTTTTGTCATGTTTCGCACACAACCAATTGTTCTTCTGAGAACATTCTAAATATGTTTTACACAATTTACATATTAAAATCATATTTCTAAAATACACGACTATCAATTTTCATAAGTGTCAAAAATATAATTTAACATTTAATGTTTAGTTTTTTTTAAAAGGAAACCAGTTACTTACTTCCAGTAGAAGAATAAAATGAAACACGTGGCAGTCGTTATGATGCCATACAATATCCAGTCTCGTGTCAAATACGCAACTAAAGGTAGAAAAAACATTCCGAATGCCCAAGCCGAATTGTTTACGTTATTAAGCCAAGTTCTGACTTTAGGATTAACCATTTCAACCACTGAAAGAACACAAATAATAGTACCAAATTAGAATCAATTTTAAGTAAATCAGTTCTTCTTTAAAAAATACGTATTTTATAAAGAACAAGAATATGAATAGGAAACTCATCGCTATATCGCTACAGCAATAATCGCTATTACTAAAAATATAAATAAGGTATTATATACGAAAATAATGAGATTTATAAGCGCATTTTCACTTTTTTTTTGTCCTAGGCACATGAATAACTTGTAAAAAGAACGGAAATGTCAGTAATTAAAAATTCCACGTTGAACAATTATTAAGCGTGTAAGAATTATAAGAGCATGCTAAGCCTAACGTTAAATTCCACCACACGGTGATTTTTATAGTTAAATTAGTTTTAGTTTAAAGAGCGCATAATAAAGATTCTACTTCTTATTATCGAAATTAACAAAGTAGAATGAATACAATATGATTTTGATATGCCATTAATTATTGCTTTGGTGTAAACCAAATAGGTGGCGTTAGTTTCAAAGGCAGAAATAAAACAGCTTTTACCCTTGCATTGCGGAAGCGTGTTTGGCACTCGAAAACAACGTACAAGTGAAATTTATTATTTTCATCAGGAAAAACAAGTTCAGGAATTTCTGATAAATCTGAAAGTTTTATTTTTATAAATTTTACTCTGCAAGCTCTAAACGATTCTGCTCAGTAATGATGACAAAAATGCTGCTACAGTGTTACAGCAATTGACGCAATCCGCACAAAATTCTGGAAATACGCTTCTGACGTTGCAATTTGCAAGGCTAATAATAATAATAATGTGCTAATTATGTATGCTAAAACAGTAATATGGCATTTCCTTATTTATTCCTCAGGGACTCACTTTAGTGAGTACGGGCGTGGCAATCCCGAGGTACCTGATGCTGGACCATGCCATACTTCATGTAATATACATCTGTTATATTATCTGAAATCTTTCCTATTTTGCTGTGTCATTTTGTCTTGTGCTAAAAGAACATTATCAAACACTGTAACATGATCAGGCCCTCAAAAAATGTTCATACCGCATCGACCGTCGCGCAGGTTACCAAGGGACGCGTTCGGGTTTTAGGCAGAGGGAACCCGTTCGAAAAATATGTTACAGTCTCCCTTGGACACCACTCCTCAGCACTCTGCTAGAGGAAACTCCATCAATAAGCCCGTTTGGGGAGGGGTTTAGGGGCAGCGCAAAGTTCTGCAAAAGGATGGAAATGGCAACGACAACGGCACCAGACTATGGCTTTAGGCAACTGGAACATCTTCTCTCTGACAGGGAACGAGTTGGAAGTGGTCGTGGAAGCCAAGCACTACCGGCTAGACGTAGTCGGGCTTTCTTCGACCAAGAAGAGAGGCTCTGGAACTGCCGACCTGGATAAGGGGTGGAAGCTCTACTACTCTGGTGTGAGCCCGACAATGTCTGCTCAGGCGGGTGTGGGAATACTCACAAGCCCCCAGCTGTCAGACTGTGTTGCTGAGTGGATCCCATTGGGGAGGACGGGTATGTGTGTTAAGGCTTCAGATGAAA